>NC_134353.1:946827534-947145034 GCF_048569485.1 Anomaloglossus baeobatrachus | reverse complement strand
ATGCCATAATCCGAACATTTCACTATTCGCCCATCTCTACTGGGCCCACCGGTAGGGAATGTTCACACAACTCAAGAAACACAGGAAATTTCCTGAAGCAGTTTTCAAGAAGGGCATTGGTTGATCTACTGAGCGTGTCCATGATCCGAGCTCGGGCAGTTGCGGTCTCTCGCTGTGTTTTCCTTGCGGAGGCCGATTGCGACTCCGCAGCAAATAATGGACATGCTGCAGCTCAGTTTATGCTGTGGGCCGCACACGCACAGTGGATGGGATTTCTATAAATCCCACTCGCTCTGCTTGTACCGTACAACACAGCGTTTTGGACGCAGCTGAGACCTGCTACATCCAAAACGGTCTCCTGGAACTCACTGCCTCAACACGTCAGACTATCTACTACACTCGCAAGCTTCAAACGGAACCTAAAGACTCATCTGTTCAGAAATGCCTATAACCTTCAATGACCTCACTGCTTCACCCCCGTGCGGAGCTGCCGCCCCACCCCCGTGCGGAGCTGCCGCCCCACCCCCGTGCGGAGCTGCCGCCCCACCCCCGTGCGGAGCTGCCGCCCCACCACCGTGCGGAGCTGCCGCCCCACCACCGTGCGGAGCTGCCGCCCCACCACCATGCGGAGCTGCCGCCCCACCACCGTGCGGAGCTGCCGCCCCACCACCGTGCGGAGCTGCCGCCCCACCTACACCCCACCTACTGTCTCCTCCCCAAAATCCTTTAGGATGTAAGCCCGCAAGGGCAGGGCCCTCTTCCCCCTGTGCTAGTCTGTCTATTGTAACGTGTACATGTATTCTGTATGTAACCCCCTCATGTACAGCACCATGGAATCAATGGTGCTCTATAAATAAACAATAATAATAATAACACAGAATGTGGGCACGCAGCCTTAGATTAGGAGCTGCAGTCACTATTGACTGGAGCTGTATGTAGATTTTTATTTTTTTTGGGGGGGGGAGGTAATTTTTTTTTCCCCCGTTCAACACTTGTTTTTTGATTTGTATGTGGTATTATGTAAATCTCGTGTCCACTGTGCTGTTTTTTTGTTTTTTTTTTACCCTACATAACTTGACATGTTCTGGGTTTTGAATTCCTCACCATGTCAATTTCCTTGATATGAATCTACATTTTGAGGATTTTCCGTATAGATTCAATTGAAACTTGGAAAATCCACCACAGAAAGACGTGTAATCCGCACACAAAAACTGTAACAATTTATCAAACCACGGTAAGGCTATGTGCGTACGATACATCTGTTTACTGAGGGCATCTTTTTATCCAGGAAAACAAGAAAATCCAGCTCCTCAGGTAAAGATTTCAGGTTTATTTTAACATGCAGGCAATACAGATAGCATGACCAGCGCTACGCGTTTCAGGTGAAAAGAATCCTCCTTGATCATGATTAAGGGTGATTCTTTTCACCTGAAACGCGTAGCGCTGGTCATGCTATCTGTATTGCCTGCATGTTAAAATAAACCTGAAGTCTTTACCTGAAGAGCTGGATTTTCTTGTTTTCCTGGATGATTTGGGTCGTGGCAGTGCCTATCCGTGCTCCAGGGTCAAAGAAAACACAGCTTGTGGCCCAAAAAAAGCACGACATTTTTGTCAGTGCGTTTTTTAAAAGGAGAAACAAAATATGATCGGATAGGATTAATTGATAGATAGGTAGATAGATAGTTAGATAGGTAGATAATGGATAGATAATAGATAGATAGATATAACAGAATAGCTCGATAGAGGGGTAGCTAGCTTGGCCAGCTGTTTTTTTAATTCATTTTTTAATTAAAAAAAAGACGTGGGGTCCCCCCCCATTTTTCTAAAACTAGCCATGAGAAAGCAGACAACTGGGGGCTGATATTAGTAGGCATCGTTATTTGGCCCTTTCCAGCCTAAGGCTGTGTGCGCACTTTGCGTCGAGGTACTTGCAGTTCTAAACGCATCCTCTGGCAGAAATTGTCAAATTGGGTTTTGACCACAAAAACGCTATAAGGCTATGTGCACACGCTGCATCTTTTCGACGCTGCACTTTTGGCCGCTAAAAACGCATAAAAACGCACCCGCGGCAAAAAAAGTGGCAAAAAACGCATGCGTTTTTACCGCGATTTGGTGCGTTTTTGGCTGCGTTTTTGATCACTGCGTTATTCCAATGCATTGCATGGGGGGAAAACGCAGAAAAACGCAGGAAAGAATTGACATGTCCATTTTTTTTTTAAGCTCAGCGCAGCTTAAAAAAAAAGTTGTGTGCGGACAGCAAAAATAAAAACTCATATAAGACTTTGCTGGGGAAGCAAAGTCATGCAGTTTTGAGGCCAAAAACGCACCCGAAAAACGCGCAAAAAACGCACTGTGTGAACTTACCCTAATTACGCTTGCGTTTTTACCGTGTTTTACATGCTTTTTCACTGCTTAAAATCAGGTACGTTTTGACTATAAATACAATGCTAAATAAGGTTTAAACATACAAACACTATAAAAAAAATTGAAAAAAATGATAACAAATATAAAGTTTAATATCAAACAAAAAATTGCTTATTTAATTAAAATGATAACTTTGTGATAATTATGCATAAAATTACATTTATTAATTTTCATAAATTTAATTGTCGGACTATCTGTGTAAAGGGACATATCATGCCATTAATATTTTGTCAAAAACGCATGCATTTAATTGGTCCAAAAAGCATGCTTTCAGCATCAAAAAAAAGCATGTAAAACGCTAGAATTTTGAAGTAGATTGCATTTTGCAACTTCTCATTGACTTCAATATTAGGGTACTTTCACACTTGCGTTGAACGGTATCCGTTGCATTGCGTTGTGTAACGGATGCAACGGATGTGTTGCATATAGTGACACAACGGATGCAACGGATGCTGCAAAACAACGCAATTCGTTTTGATTTTTTTTTTTTTTTTTTCCCGGTTTTACCAGCGGCAGACTATAGTGAACGATCAGCTGATCGTTCCCTGCAGCCGGCCGCTGGGTGATCAGCTGATTGCTCCCGCCCGCCGGGTGATCAGCTGATCGCTCCCGGCTGCCGGGTGATCAGCTGATCGTTCCCTGCAGCCGGCCGCTGGGTGATCAGCTGATTGCTCCCAGTAGCCGGCCGCCGGGTGATCAGCTGATCGCTCCCGCCCGCCGGGTGATCAGCTGATCGCTCCCGGCTGCCGGGTGATCAGCTGATCGTTCCCTGCAGCCGGCCGCTGGGTGATCAGCTGATTGCTCCCAGTAGCCGGCCGCCGGGTGATCAGCTGATCGCTCCCGCCCGCCGGGTGATCAGCTGATCGCTCCCGGCTGCCGGGTGATCAGCTGATCGTTCCCAGTAGCCGGCCGCCGGGTGATCAGCTGATCGCTCCCTGCAGCCGGCCGCCGGGTGATCAGCTGATCGCTGTCACTTGCCGGCGCCCGGGCATGCCGGCGGGCGGGCGCTCAGCTGAGCGCTGTGACTTGCCGGCGGCCGGGCATGCTGGTGGCCGGTCATTCAGCTGAGCGCTGTCGCTTGCCGACGGCCGGGCGCTCAGCTGAACGTTCGGCCACCGCGAGCCAAAATAAAGTTTGATTTAAAAAAAAAAAAAAAAAAAAAAAAAAAAGAGCATGCGCAGTGAAATCCAGAGGATTCCGCTGCTCAAAATAACGTTACATGCTGCGTTCCTCCCGCTGGGCGGAAGCAACGGAGCGTCGCCCAGCGGAAGCAACGCAGCTCCTTTTGGTACAATCCGTCAACCATACAAGCCTATGGGAAACAGCGGAATCCGTTAACGGATTCCGCTGTTTCCCAAAAGGGCGGATTGTAACGGAAGGAAAATAACGCAAGTGTGAAAGTACCCTTAGCAAAACGCTGCCAAAATGGCAAAAACAATTGACATGCTGCTTCTTTAAACGCTGAGTTTTTGCCAAAATTTCTGCTACTAAAACGCAGCGTTTTTAACAGCATTGTGCGCACAACAAAGCCCTATTTCCCATAGACTTTGCTTGGAAATCAAAACGCATGCATTTTGGCATTTAAAGCTGCAGTTCAA
This sequence comes from Anomaloglossus baeobatrachus, assembly GCF_048569485.1. NCBI lineage: Eukaryota > Metazoa > Chordata > Amphibia > Anura > Aromobatidae > Anomaloglossus > Anomaloglossus baeobatrachus. The sequence continues at coordinate 947,141,012 of NC_134353.1, read as the reverse complement.
AACTCTGCGGAAACGCAGGTAAAAATGCTAAGTGCGCACATAGCCTTTTCTATCTATTCTAGATGTTATATTTTTTCTATCAATTATCCTATCGTATTTTTTCTCCTTTAAAAAACACATTAATAAAAACACGGCAAAACGACATGCGTTTTTTGGGCCACAAGCTGCGTTTTCTTTGACCACAGAATAAAAAGATGAACTTGATGCACTCACATAAAGATGTAGCATGTGCATATAGCCTTAAATTCTATGGGTGCACACCCCCCCCCCCCCAAAAAAAAAATTGATCTCTTACAGATCAACTGCATGGCATACAAATCTTAAAGGGGTTATCTAGGAAACTGGTCGGCATGATTTATAAATTTCCCCTCAAAATGATATAAAACGTGCACAAAACGCTTGATACAGCAGCATAAAGTCACAGAAAAACCTAATTTACACCTGAGGAAATTGCAGCTCAAATACAAGTGCTTTGTAAATGGGTTCCCCATCAGTATTTCATGCCGCTGGAAACAGCTGACAGGTTCCCATTAGGGCTAACTCCACATTTCCGTTGTTTATGATCAGTCACAATCTGTGGCACTGATAACCAATGCAATCCGTTTGGCGGATTCCGTTGTTCCCATAGACTTGTATGAGCGGTGGATTGTGAATGATGACGCTGCGTTGCATCCGCTGCCCGACTGATCAGTCATGGAACGACTGACCGTCGGGCGGCAGGAACGCAGCATGTAGCGTTTTTTGAGCAGCGGAATCCTTTTGATTTCGCTGTGCATGCTCTCTCTTGGCGGCCGAATGATCAGCTGATCGCCTGGCAGCTGCCTTCTGTGAGCGATCAGCTGATTACCCGGCGGCCGATTGGTGTGAGCGATCAGTTGATTACCCGGCGGCCGTTTGCTGTGAGCGATCAGCTGATCGGTCTCATTACCCGGCCGCCGGGAGATCATCTGTTCGCTCTCAAAAGCCGGCGGCCGGCTATTGTGGATGATCAGCTGATCGTTTTCTCTCTCACATTTTCCAACGGAATCCGACAATAAATTCTTAATCTTGTCATCCGTTGTACAACGCATCAGTCACAAGCATCAAGCAACGCATGTGACTGATGCAAAACAACTGAAATGTGAACCTAGGGTAAGGCTGGAGTCACACTAGCGTATGGCATCCAATGCGAGAACATTGGGTACGATATGCTAATAACCCTCGGCTCCTGTTGTGTGGCGAGCACGAGCTGTGTCTTGCAACTGTGATCCCATCCTAGGATCGGATGACAGGTGCGGAAGAGAGGGAGGGACTATTCCCCCATCTCCTCCATTGTCAGCCTGTTCGTATATCGCACTGCACTTAGATGACATCCGTGTGCAGTCTGATGATTCACTTGCACCCATAGACTTGTATTGATTCCCAGACAATCGCAGCATGCTGCTATTTTTTCCTCAGTCCGGATTAGGGCTGAGGAAAAAAAATGTGCACATCTGGGCTGCACCATTGTCTAACATGGACCCGAGTGCAATGTGACACTTTGCACTCATGCGAGTCATACACCAATATGTGACTCTAACAATAGAGCATATCACTAAATATAAACGGAAAACATATATATATATTTTTTTCCCCCATGCATCTCTTTTTAAGAATAAAAAATATGCAGCGTTTTACAGTAATGCTATATGAACACGTTAAGGCTATGTGCGCACGTAGCGTTCTGCCCTACAGAAATTTCTGCAGCGATTTGAACAGCACACGTGCGCTTCAAATCGCTGCAGAAAGAGTCCGTAATGAAAAAAAAAAAGCCAATGCCATGTGCTCTTGAGTGCAGCCCCTCCCATAGACAGAGCGGGGGCTGCATGTAAAGTGCACGAAACAAGTGACATGTCACTTCTTAGAACGCGCGCTTCGGGCAGCAGCCGAAGTGCTGCGCTTTAATACGCCACGTGCGCACGTCTCCTGCATAATCTTCATAGATTATGCTGGGGACGCAGGACGCATGCAGTTGCGCTGCGGTGCAGATCGCAGCGTAACTGCATGCAAATACGCAACGTGCGCACATAGCCTAAGTATTTGTCTGCAGAAATTTTTGCATCTAAGCAGGAAAAACACTTTTTTTTTTTTTTTTTTCATATATGTATTTGGCGTGGAAAAATGCTGCAAAAACACTGAATGAATTGACATGCTGTAAAATTGTTTCTGCACCAAATCTGCAAGGGAAAACAAAGGCATCCGGTGCTCAAAACTTCAGGTTTCTCATTGACTCTGCTGGCATCAGGATTTGCATGTAGCTTTGTTACAAAACTACACGCAAAAACGCATGCATAAAAAAAATGGGATAAACGCACTGTGTACACACAGTGACAGCAAAATTAAATTGATTTCTAATGTCATTCACACTGTGCACTTCCCCTGTCCGGTCCCATATGCATGCTGAGCTATAAGCAGTGTGTTGTGTAGCCGAATACCTCCTTCCTACCCACCCCTGTGTTGTAATATTGTGGAATATGAGAGTGTCACAAACCACCGGGGGGGTCACTCAGAAATCCCCCGCGCTGGCTACCAGTACGTCACAATCGGGGGGTAACAAGCAGGAGTCAACCCTCCTTTATACCTCCCGACCGACAGACAGAGCACGTGACGCGCTCTCTAGCGCCCCTCTTATAGTCAGGCCAATTATGGAATTGCCCGACAATAAGCAAGGAGGCCGCTATACTACTTATGCCGATTATTGAAGGGTCCCCGGTGAGAGTAGGGTATATATTCCCCCGACCTCCGCGGGCGGAATATATAATATCTTCCCGAATCTCACTGGCCTCCCCACAATAATCCTTGGCACAATTCGCTGCCACCAACCGATTTACGGTAACTATTAGCCGAACACACAGACGTGGGATTCAAGATCGAGATAACAGAACAGCCCAGGATTAATTATATAATTTAATCGCCTAAAGCACACTAGAAACTACAATATATACAATAGGGAATCTACAGAATATACAGTTATGTCAGGGTACAGTTACAGTCAAAGCATGGGTTACAAACAGGCATACACAGTTCCAGCAGTTACCTTGTTGCGTCTGGCCACAGGGGGGCGCTGTAGACCAGGTTTCCAGGAACTCCCACAGATGTTTCCTGCACGTGCCCCCAGCGAGAAGAACCTTGGAAAATGGCCGAAGCAGGGTTATCAACCTGGGCAAATCCAGGTCTCCTCCTACCTTAGTGACCTCACGGGGAAGCACTGCCACTCCCCCTGCATGGATCAGAATTATCCAGAAAAGGGGATTTTGGCCATAACTGTGCCTGGGAGCGTCGTAGACGGACGCCAATGCTCTCATTGTGACAGTTATGAATTTAGCTGCAGAACGAGGGGACTCATGACCTGTCTACGAGTTCCCATATGGCTGATATCACGTTTGGTGTGTTTCCCAATGTCCTACTTCCATAAAAAGGGTGTGCCAGCATCGTCCACATGCGGAGACACCATTGTTATGGTTGCCATATTTATCGGAGATATGGCTTGCGAGATATGAACCATTTTTTACTGGAGTCGTTCTGTCTGGCTACTTCCAAGCCTTGCTAATGAGATACAACTCTTGTTACAGGGTGACGGCAGGGAGTCATCCTGGATCCATTGTCCTCACATCATCTCATCTCCATATCAGAGGAGATGGCCATGAGTTGTGTAAGTGGAATGTGACACCTTCCAGATGCTGTACATTTGGAACAAGAAGGGAGGGGGGCACTGCCAGGGAGTGATGAGAGCAATTATGACTTCTCGTCATAATTCCTCTTCATATCCCAGGCTTTACCTCACACCTCCCCCCTTTTGAAGGCGCTAGGGGGCAGCACCCTCCGGTGTTCCCCCGTGCGCCCGTCCGCGACCTCTCCTTGTCGGGACAGCCCGTCTGCGTTACCGTGGTCACGGCCCCTTTTGTGGCGAATGGTGAAGTCGTATTGCTGGAGCGCAAGGCTCCATCGCAACAATCGCCCATTCGTCCCAGAGACGGTGTGCAACCAGCTGAGGGGATTGTGGTCCGTCTCCACGATGAAGTGGCGCCCGTATAGATAGGGTTGCAGGCGCTGCAGGGCCCACACTATGGCCAGGCACTCCTTCTCCATTGTAGAATAGGCCACTTCCCTTGGTAACAGCTTCCTGCTCAGGTACAAGACTGGGTGCTCTTGGCTCGCAGAGTCCACCTGGCTGAGCACCGCACCGAGGCCGAAGTCACTGGCGTCGGTCTGTACTACAAACGGCCGCGTGAAGTCGGCTGCCTGTAGCACGGGCGGGCTGGACAGGGCGTCCTTTAGGGCCCGGAAGGCTGTCTCGCAGTCCACTGTCCAATCGACTGCAGAGGGCAGCTTCTTCTTGGTGAGGTCCGTCAAGGGCTTTGCTAGGCTACTATAGCATGGAACAAACCTCCTATAGTACCCAGCGGTCCCCAAGAAGGACATCACCTGCTTCTTGGTCCTGGGGGTGGGCCAGGATGCGATGGCCTCCACTTTCTCAGGCTCGGGCTTCAGCGTTCCCCCACCTACCCGGTGACCGAGGTACTGGACCTCGCTCATGGCCAGCTGACACTTTCCCGGCTTGATGGTCAAACCTGCCCGGTGGATCCGCCTGAGCACCTGTGCTAGATGCTCTAGGTGGTCCTCCCAGGTGGGACTGAAGACGGCAATGTCATCCAGGTACGCGGCCGCGTACCCTTCAAGTCCCTTGAGCAGGGTGTTGACCATCCGCTGGAAAGTGGCAGGGGCATTCCTCATCCCGAATGGCATCACCGTGGACTCGTACAGTCCAAATGGGGTAATAAAGGCAGAGCGTTCCCTGGCCTTGGGAGTCAGGGGGATCTGCCAATATCCCCGGCTCAGATCCATGATGGTCAGGTACTGAGCCCCGGCCAACTGATCGAGCAGGTCATCGATGCGTGGCATTGGGTACGCATCGGCGACCGTGACAGCATTGAGCCCCCTGTAGTCCACGCAGAACCGAGTGGTTCGGTCCTTCTTAGGGACGAGGACTACAGGCGAGGCCCAAGCGCTGTTGGATGCCTGGATCACCCCCAGCTTCAGCATCTCGTCAATCTCCTGGCGCATGTGTTGCTGCACTTCCAGGGAGACCCGATATGCTGAACGCCGGATCGGGGGATGATCCCCAGTGTCCACGTGATGGACAGCCAAGTCAGTCCTTCCGGGCTGGTTGGTAAACAACCCCCGGAAGGGGTGTAGGGTGGCCCACAGCTGGGACCGTTGGTCCTCCAAGAGCTGGTGGCCAACCTCCACATCCTCAATGGATCCGCCTGCCCTAACCTGGGCTAGCATATCCAAGAGGGTTTCCGCTTCTCCCTCCTCGGGCAGGTTGCACACGGGGAGCGCACATGCCTCCCGCTCATGATGTGCCTTCATCATGTTCACATGGAAGGGCTTCCGCCTTCCACGGGCAGGGTCCAGGGTGACCAGGTATGTCACAGGGTTGAGCTGCTGGTACACGAGGTATGGGCCTTCCCAGGCTGCCTGAAGCTTGTCCTGTGGTACGGGGACCAGTACCCACACCTTTTGACCCACTTGGTAGGTCCTCTCACAAGCGTTCTGGTCGTACCAACGCTTCTGATCGGCCTGGGCTTGAGCCATATTGTCGTGTACCAGTTGCGTCAAGGCCTGCATTTTGTCCCGGAAGCGCATGACATACTCGATAACCGACACTCCAGGGGTGGCCAAATCCCCTTCCCAAGCCTCTTTCACCAGAGCCAGGGGGCCCCGCACACGTCGCCCGTACAGGAGCTCAAACGGTGAGAATCCTGTTGAGGCCTGTGGAACCTCCCGGTAAGCAAATAACAGGTGTGGGAGATACCGCTCCCAGTCACGCCCATGGGAGTCGACCAACATCTTAAGCATCTGCTTCAAGGTGCCATTGAACCGCTCGCACAGGCCATTAGTCTGTGGATGGTACGGGCTGGCCACCAGATGTCGCACCTGGACTTGCTTACAGAGGGTCTCCATCAGCTGGGACATGAATTGGGTCCCCCGGTCAGTGAGCATTTCCTGGGGAAAACCCACTCGGGAGAAAATCTCCAGCAATGCGGTGGCCACCTTGTCAGCCCGAATGGACGACAAGGCCACTGCTTCTGGGTACCGGGTGGCATAGTCCACTACCGTCAGTATGAAGCGTTTCCCGGAGCTGCTGGGGATGGCCAGCGGGCCGACCAGATCCACAGCCACCCTCCTGAAAGGCTCATCGATGATTGGCAGAGATACTAGTGGGGCTTTGGGGTGTGGCCCCGCCTTCCCCACTCTCTGACAGGTTTCACACGAACGGCAGTAGGCAGCCACATCGGCCCCCATTTTTGGCCAGTAGAAATGCTGGTTTAACCTGGCCTTGGTCTTAGCGATCCCTAGGTGTCCGGCCATCGGAATCTCATGTGCGATCCGCAACAACTCCGTCCGGAACGGATAGGGTACCACCAACTGTCGGTCCCTGGGCCACGCCTCCGGTGAACCCTGCTGGACCGTGGCCCGGTACAGCCGTCCTTGGTCCCAGACCACTCGCTCCGGGTCCGAGTCCGAGGGAGGCTGTGCCGCCTGCTCCTTTAGAGCTTTCAGGCTGTCGTCAGCTTCTAACGCTGCCTGAAACCCCTGACCAGATGTGGCCAGAATCGACGAGACTGTCACATCTTCGGTCAGTACCCCGGGACCTGTGTCCTGGCCTCCACCTGACTCGGCTGCCACTTGGTCAGAAGGGGAAGAGCTATCGGACCTCCGGGAGGCCCCTTGTCTTCCAGCACTCCCACTGCGGGTGACAGCGGCCACAGCCGCTGCGACCGTGGGTCGTGCCTGCTCCTCCTCCGTTCCTGACCAAGTCGCCGGTTCAGGCAGACCTACCTGGCTTCCTGACACCCCGGTTGTGGGGGAACCCTGCACCGAGATCTTACCTGGGAGCACTTCCGCTCCTGGACCGGCCCCAATCTCACCTGCCTGTTCCCCCTCTGCAGCAACAGAACCCCGCTGTGAAATCTCTGGGGACCCCACATTTGCTGTGGTAGCCCCCACCCCACACACTGGTCCTCCCCCTGCAGCACCCTGCTCTCTGCTTATCCCTGCAGAGGGCAACAGATCCCAGCTCACAGGCTGGTTACTTGTAGAGGCATTGTCACACCTGTCTCTGACCCCCTCCCCTCCTGTCACAGCTGCAGCTGCGTGTGTGTCTATGGTGTCTGTGCAAGCAGAAATATCGGAGTTCACTCCCTCCTCCCTTACATCATTCATAGATAACACATTAACATTGTCAGGAGTCATGTCAGTACTGGCTGAAGGTTCAGCCTTTGGGGCGGGGCCAAACTGGGAGGTTATTTGCCCCAAATCTGTCCCAAGTAGCACGTTTGCAGGGATCCGATCAGTTACCCCCACCTCCCTCACCCCTCGCCCTGCGCCCCAGTCCACATAAATGTCAGCAACAGGCAGCGCCGGGTCAATGCCTCCAATCCCGGAGACAGCGAGGGTTTTTCCAGGGATCAAGTCTTGGGGGGACACCATCTCAGGCCGCACCAGAGTCACCTCCGAGGCGCTGTCTCGCAGTCCTATGGTCACAGACTGGCCGACGGTGACAGGTTGGAAGCTGTCCAGGGACCTACCACCACCCCCACCCACACAATACACCTTGGGCGGCCCTTGGGACGGGGACGGAGCCGGGGCCTTGGGACGCTGAGGGCACATGGCCTTGAAGTGTCCAGGTAGGTTGCACTGGTGGCACCGTCTTGGCTCTGCCACGGGCCTGGAGAGGGGAGTTGAGGGGGACACCCCCTGCAGTCTAGGGGCAGGTGGGGCAGTCGCAGAGTTCATCTTACCCCCTCTCCAGGTGCTGCTGGTGGCTGCTCTCCTGGCTTCAGGAGCCCGATTGTTGGTGTAGTCATCTGCCAGGGCAGCTGTAGCCGTGGATCCCTTTGGCTTCTGGTCTCGGATGAACTGGCGGAGATCCTCAGGGCAGTTCCACAAGAGTTGCTCCGTGATGAACAAGTCCAGGATCTCCGGTCCGGTGGAAAGCTGCAGGCCTTGGGTCCAGTGGTCGGCAGCTCGGGCAAGTGCCCGCCGGTGGTCAGCCCAGGAGTCCTTTGGTCCCTTCTGTAGGCTCCGGAACTTCTTGCGGTAGGACTCCGGGGTGAGGTTGTACTGTTGGATCAGGGCCCGCTTGATGGTGTCGTAGCCCTGATCTGCCTCAGCAGGCAAGTCCCCAAGGATATCCAGGGCCTTACCCCTTAAACGGGGGGTCAGGTATTTGGCCCACTGGTCCTTGTTCAGATGGTGCTGCAAGCAAGTCCGCTCAAAAGCAGTCAAGAAAGAGTCCAAGTCTCCATCCTTCTCCAGCACTGGGAAGTCCTCAACACGGACCTTTGGAAGTTTGGTGTCTTGAAGGTCACGTGTGGCTGATGAGGGCCGGAGCTGAGCTAGCTGCAGCTGGTAGTCACGCTCTGCCTGGCGCTCTTCACGCGCTGCCTGCCGCTCTGCCCTGCGCTCTGCCATGAGTATCTCGTAGGTATCCCGGTCTCCAGCCTGGAGAAGGGCCATAGCCATTTGAAGAAGGCTATCCGAGCCTCCCAGGCTCGGTGGAATGGCACGTGGTGATCTGCGGCCCGCTGCGGAGCCTGGTGCTTCACTGTCCATTGCAGAGCGGAGGGCTGGCATCTGGCTCGTTGAGGAACCTTGGGCGAGCTCCTCCTCATCTTGTCCAGCAGTGCCCGGTTGTGCAATGTCCTCGGCAGAACGGTTTTCTGGCGTCGAGCTCCTGGAGGGCTCGTGGACAACCTCCTCATCGTCTCTGGCCTGAGCATCGGCCATTCCTTTGGCTTTGCTCCTGGTGCTATCAGCCATTGTTGCAGACTTTGGTCACTGACACAGAACTGACACCTGATGCCTCCACACACCTTACAGTATCTGCACTCTGACACTCTAGTGTTGAGCTAGTCTGAAGACCCCAGCAGCCACAGCTGCTGCAGGCAGTCTTTAGTGTCTGGGAGTATGGGTCTCACACTCACACACACTATTATCTCGATCCCACCGCTATGCCACCAATATGTCACAAACCACCGGGGGGGTCACTCAGAAATCCCCCGCGCTGGCTACCAGTACGTCACAATCGGGGGGTAACAAGCAGGAGTCAACCCTCCTTTATACCTCCCGACCGACAGACAGAGCACGTGACGCGCTCTCTAGCGCCCCTCTTATAGTCAGGCCAATTATGGAATTGCCCGACAATAAGCAAGGAGGCCGCTATACTACTTATGCCGATTATTGAAGGGTCCCCGGTGAGAGTAGGGTATATATTCCCCCGACCTCCGCGGGCGGAATATATAATATCTTCCCGAATCTCACTGGCCTCCCCACAATAATCCTTGGCACAATTCGCTGCCACCAACCGATTTACGGTAACTATTAGCCGAACACACAGACGTGGGATTCAAGATCGAGATAACAGAACAGCCCAGGATTAATTATATAATTTAATCGCCTAAAGCACACTAGAAACTACAATATATACAATAGGGAATCTACAGAATATACAGTTATGTCAGGGTACAGTTACAGTCAAAGCATGGGTTACAAACAGGCATACACAGTTCCAGCAGTTACCTTGTTGCGTCTGGCCACAGGGGGGCGCTGTAGACCAGGTTTCCAGGAACTCCCACAGATGTTTCCTGCACGTGCCCCCAGCGAGAAGAACCTTGGAAAATGGCCGAAGCAGGGTTATCAACCTGGGCAAATCCAGGTCTCCTCCTACCTTAGTGACCTCACGGGGAAGCACTGCCACTCCCCCTGCATGGATCAGAATTATCCAGAAAAGGGGATTTTGGCCATAACTGTGCCTGGGAGCGTCGTAGACGGACGCCAATGCTCTCATTGTGACAGTTATGAATTTAGCTGCAGAACGAGGGGACTCATGACCTGTCTACGAGTTCCCATATGGCTGATATCACGTTTGGTGTGTTTCCCAATGTCCTACTTCCATAAAAAGGGTGTGCCAGCATCGTCCACATGCGGAGACACCATTGTTATGGTTGCCATATTTATCGGAGATATGGCTTGCGAGATATGAACCATTTTTTACTGGAGTCGTTCTGTCTGGCTACTTCCAAGCCTTGCTAATGAGATACAACTCTTGTTACAGGGTGACGGCAGGGAGTCATCCTGGATCCATTGTCCTCACATCATCTCATCTCCATATCAGAGGAGATGGCCATGAGTTGTGTAAGTGGAATGTGACACCTTCCAGATGCTGTACATTTGGAACAAGAAGGGAGGGGGGCACTGCCAGGGAGTGATGAGAGCAATTATGACTTCTCGTCATAATTCCTCTTCATATCCCAGGCTTTACCTCACAGAGAGTAATAAAAAACGTTTTATTACTTACATTTTTCCTATGTAAATGTGCAGGGTCTCTAGCCCCATGGGCATCACATCGCCCTGTGTGCGTTTGCATGTATTCCGTGGTATAACGCCCCTGTGGGTGTGATACCATGGATTTAAATGTGCGACGTCACCATCAGCGTCTTCAGATCCCACGCGTGCGCACTTAACCATTCCTGCAGCCGTCATCAGGGTGCTCGCTTCTCTGCTTCAGACGCGCACTGAGCATGCTCAGAAGGTTCCTGCAGAGATGCATAGATGATCTCACTCCCCTCTCCGCCGCCATCGCGTCCGACGGGGGATTATGGCTCAGTGCGCCTGACCTCGGAGTTTGGGTCATGCGCACTATGAAGCCGGGTGTGCGTGTCCTGGCTTCAAACTGAAGTAGTGTATATCACCCAAAGTCCAGGGTCATGCGCACTGAGCTGAAATCCAGCGTTGGGTGCGATGGCAGCGGAAAGGTGAGTGAGATCATCCTGTGATGCTGCATATTCATTAGTATGTTAGCATGCCCACAGGGAAGTACTAACATGCCAATGGGGCTGACGCCCAGGGGACTAGTCCCTGCACTCATTAGCATACAATAAAAGATCTTTAGAAATACTTTTTCTAAAGATCCCTTTATCTATGCTAGTGTATACAGGGACGGTTAGGCTATGTGCGTAAGCTGCGCTTTTTGCCGCGTTTTTTGGGTGCAGTTTTGGTCTCAAAACTGCATGAATTTCCTTCCCCAGCAAAGTCTATGAGATTTTATTTTGGCTGTCCGCACACTGCAGGTTTTCTTCTTGCTGCATCTTTAGGCTATGTGCCCACGCTGCGGAAAATACGCGGAATTTGCCACAAATTTTTCGCGGAAATTCCGTGGATTTTTCAACAATCTGCAGCACAGCTACTCCTCAGCCATTTCTATGGCATTTGGGAACTGCTGTGCCCACGTTGCGGATTTTTCCGCAGCGGAAATAATGCGGATTTCCCTGTGGAAAAATCAGCAGCATGTCAATTATTCCTGCGGATTTCTCCGCAGGGTCCCATATACTTACCTGCCTTGATAGCAGACACCCGAGTCACTTTCTCCGTCCGGTGTACAGCAGCATGGTGGATCCAGGTACAGGAAGGAAGAGGTAGGCGGGGCCTGCACGAGCTCCGGTCATGTGACAGGCGCCGGAAAGCAAGCTGCTGCGTGATGGAGGTGAGTATGAACTCCCGATCACTCAGCACTTGTTCTGCATTGAGGATGCAGTGCTGAAGCCATGGTACTGTATCCTCAATGCAGAATGCCCGCACCATATCCGCAGGACATTCCGCAATAAAACCGCAGCATGGAAACAGACAAAGTTTTGCTGCGGTTTTCTGGGAGCTCCTGAGGATATATCCGCAGGACACTGTCCCTGTGGGCACATAGCCTTATGGTGACCACAAAGATGCAGCATGTCAATTCTTTTTGCGTTCCATTCCATTGAATGCATTGGACAAAAACGCAGCAAAAAAAAACAAAACATAAAAAAGCATGTTTTTTTTTTAAATGAGTTTTTCCTGTGGGTGCAGCTTTTTGTGGCCAAAAACGCTGCATCTTTTTGGTCAGAAAAAAACCCACAGCGTGCGCACATAGACTTAAGCGGGCTTTTCACGCTACGATATCGCTACAGCGATCTCGTTGGGGTCACGGATTTTGTGACGCACATCCGGCCGCTGTAGCGATGTCGTAGCATGTGACTCCTAGGAGCGATTTTGGATCGTTGCAAAAACGTCCAAAATCGCTCCTCGTTGACATGGGGGTCCACTCCCAATTATCGCTGCTGTCGCAGGGGCGATGTTGTTCCTCGTTCCTGCGGCAGTGCACATCGCTCCGTGTGACGCCGCAGGAACGAGGATCATCTCCTTACCTGCCTCCAGCCACAATGCGGAAGGAAGGAGGTGGGCGGGATGTTACGTCCCGCTCATCTCCGCCCCTCCGCTTTCATTGGGCGGTCTCTTAGTGACGTTGCTGTGACGCTGGACGGACCGCCCCCTTCGAAAGGAGGCGGTACGCCGGTCACAGCGACGTTGCTATGCAGGTAAGTATGTGTGACGGGGGTGCCGGATTTTGTGCGTGACGGGCAGCGATATGCCCGTTTCGCACAAACGATGGGGGTGGGTCGCATGCTAGCGATATCGGGCCGGATATCGCAGCATGTAAAGCCACCCTTAGGCAGGGATTAGCAATATGCACACAGAACTGCTCATGGTTCTGGGTGCATATTGCGCATGACAGGTTCCCTTTAAAAGCTGCTTTTAAGGATATGTTCACACAGAGCATTTTTGCAGTGTTTTTTCCCCAGACCAAAACCTGATCTTGTGGCAGGATCTCTCCTGAGAATCCTTTGCAGTATTGGAGCGGTTTATTTTATAATTATATATATATATATATATTATACTGTGGGTGGTTTTCAATGCTAAACCATGGCAAAAACGCTGCGTAGAATTGACATGCTCATTCTTTGAATAACACTGCAAAAATACAGGAGGTTGACAACAGTCTGGAAAAACCTGGAGGTGGTGTGTGTGTGTGTGTGTGTGTGTGTGTGTGTGTGTAAAACCTGGAGGTGGTGTGCGTGTGTGTGTGTAACACCTGGAGGTGGTGTGTGTGTGTGTGTGTAAAACCTGGAGGTGGTGTGTGTGTGTGTGTTTGTTTGTTTGTGTGTGTGTATATGAGATTTCTGAACTCTCATAGACTTTGCTGGGACTGTAAGAAGCAGCGTTTTATTATGGATTTTTATAAAACCAAGGAAAACCAATGCTAAAAAAAACAAAACGCTGCAAAAAACTCCCTGTATGAACATTGCCTTACAGTACCAGCAAAAGCAATGGGATTCCAGAAACCTCCTGCACACACAGTTTTTTTTTCCCGACTGAAATGGAAAACTGCTGCATTTAGCCATATGTCAAATCTATCATAATTTTTTCACCATTGAAAACAATCAGTGCAAAAACAGCTGTGTTTTTGCTGCCTTTGGAATGAATGAAACTAACTTTATTTAAAAATGTACTGTAGACAAATGACACACCAAAAATGCAGGTGAAAACAGCAACAAAACCTGCTTGTTTGAAGGGTTGTTTTTTTTTTTATTGCGAAGAGACCAGGTATTGCTGCTGAAAGCCGCCCAGCAACGTGTGAACAAAGCCTAAGGGTCTGTGCGCACTGGGAAATTTGTTTCTTAAGAAAAATCCGCACTCTGGCAAAATTCCGCTGCAAAAAAACGCACCAAAAATGCACCCAAAATCCGCATGCGGTTTTACCGCAGTTTGTTGCAGTTTTTCCGCGGATAAGTCCCTGTGTTTTTTTACCATTATCTATGGCAAAACCGCAGATAACTGCGGAAAAAAGGTGACATGCTACTTCTTTTTGCTGCAGAATTTCTGCAGCAAAACCTGTAGGGGGGGGGGGAAATGCAGTGTGCGCACAGCATTTTGGATTTCCCATAGATTTTGCAGAAAGGTTATGAACAAAAAACGCACCTTTTATCCAGCAAAAACCGCGGCAAAAAATGCAGTGTGTACACAGGGCCTTAAGGCCGCTTTACATGCAGCGACATCGCTAATGCAATGTCGTTGGGGTCACGGAATTCGTGACGCACATCCGACCTCGTTAGCGACGTCGTTGCGTGTGAAACGTACGAGCGACCGCTAACAAGCAAAAATACTCACCTTATCGTTGCTCGTTGACACAGTGCTCCATTCCCAAATATCGTTGCTGTTGCAGGACGCAGGTTGTTCGTCGTTCCTGTGGCAGCACACAACGCTACGTGTGACACCTCGGGAATGAGGAACCTCACCTTACCTGCGGCCGCCCGCAATGAGGAAGGAAGAAGGTGGGCGGGATGTTCGTCCCGCTCATCTCCGACCCTCCGCTTTGATTGGGCAGCCGCTTAGTGGCGTCGCTGTGACGCCGAACACACCACCCCCTTAGAAAGGAGGCGGTTCGCCGGTCACAGCAACGTCGCTAGGCAGGTAAGAAGTGAGACGGGTCTGAGCGATTTTGTGCGCCACGGGCAGCTATTTGCCCATGACGCACAACCGACGGGGGCGGGTACGAGATCGCAGCGTGTAGCGTTATAACCGGTGGTCCAAAATCAGGCGAGGGCTACGGTCACAAAACATCTCTATGATTCGTGCCACGTGACTATTTTACACACGTGCGACTTGGCAGCCAAAAATGAAGCAAGTTGCTGTGTAAGACCCTAGCCTTAAAGGGGGTTGCTCACAAAAGGACAACCCTCTAGGGGACGGTCACATGAGTCTTTTTGGCGTTGATCTTACAAGCGTGCACGATATCAAAATCCACATTGAAGTATTTGAAGTGGTTTTTCGCGTGGATTCTGCAACGGATAAATTAAAAAATGGATACTGAAGCTGAACCGTTCAAAAATCCACATAAAAAAAGCTTCAAATACTTCAACGTGGATTTTGAGTCAATATTAAATCAATGTAAGAAAAGAAAAACTGAACATACTGTGAGGCCCCAGAAAAAGGACAACAAATCCCCCCCGGACTGGCGCAGGTCGTCTGTACGCTGCGCAGGGGACAAAACGTTAAAGCTGCCGCTAAGTTTTGTTCACGTCGCCGTCAGCCTACTAACCCCTTTAAAGGGAACCTGTCATCAGAAATTTTGCACTAAACCTAAAAGTTTCCCCCTCTGCAGCTCCTGGGCTGCATTCTAGCAAGGTTCCTGATGTTCTTGTGCCCCCTTTCTGACCAAAATAAAGACTTTATAAAGTGGTACCTTTTTGTATTCAGATCTTGATAATGGTACACGGGGGCGGGCTCTCTGGTGGCCGTTGGTCAAAGAGGCCGTTAGTTATTTCAAAGAGGTGACGTGAGGTAAGCTGGCCAGTGCTTGCGCAGAACGGTGGAGGGGGGCGGTGAAAGCGCGAGCACGAGATTATGGGCGGCCATAATCTCGCGCATGCGCCGTGCCACTCTCATGGGACTGTGCAATGTGCAGTGTGACCGCTGGTGACGTGTTGCGCATGCGCGAGATTATGGGCGGCGCTGTGACTTTCATCAGCAAGTACCCACCCATAATCTCGTCCTCGCGCTTTCACCTCCCCCTCCACCGTTCTGCGCAGGCGCTTGCCAGCTTATCTCACGTCACCTCTTTGAAATTGCACGATGGGGGGGCGGCCTAAAGCGACAGGAGGCAGACTAACGGCCACCAGAGAGCCCGCCCCCGTGTACCATTATCAAGACCTGACTACAAAAAGGTACCACTTTATAAAGTCTTTATTTTGGTCAGAAAGGGGGCACAAGAACAACGGGGACCTTGCTAGAATGCAGCCCACGAGCTGCAGAGGGGGGAGGGGAATCTTTTAGGTTTAGTGCAAAATTTCTGATGACAGGTTCCCTTTAAGGGGCTTGCAGACTGGTCATGTGACCCTGGCGGCCAATCAAGAGGCTTTATCAGCGGTCACGCGGCATCATCGATGCTGGTCCGGTCTATAAGGCCAGAGACGGCCATTATTGAGACTAGAGGAGAGGGAACAGCGCTGGATTTATCAAGTAAATACGTCTGACGTAAAAAAACAAGGGGTTAATACGAAAACCTATGAGAAACTGACCGATTTCACCTCAGAGACGTGAACGCACGGAACTACTCACAGGACAGCGCTTATAGTGAGAAATATGGCGGAAAGTATTGTATAATATACACAAAATACCCCAAACCATTGCTGTCTGACAGGAATCCGCGCCATCACCGCCTCCACAGAGCGCCCATCCCCCACTCCCCTCACACACGGGCTTCTGCTGCCTCAGAGCGGCAGCCGCACGTTAGCATAACGTGACTCGAGTCCACCAATCAGCGAGGCGGACGGCAGGCAAGACGCCATCTGATTGGCTGAGCCCATAGGCGCCTTTTTTTTTTTTTATCGGGAATCTATATAAACCCGTACTCAGCGCTGCGCCTCACTCTATAGGCTGCGGACGTGGAAGCGGGCGGTGGCGTCGGCTGTAGTGTGAAAGGTAAGGAAGGAGCGAGGGGAGAACCGGCGCCGCCTGCGAGGGCCTCACCCGGTGCGGAGGAGCCGCCGCCGTTGTCGTCTCGTCAGATTCGCGGCCTTGCCGGTGCGTCACCTCAGTCCCCGCCGTGTGTGAGTTGTAGGATATCGTGATATAACATGGCGGCCTCGGCTGGCTGATGGAGTAGTCGCCACAGGTTTAATGACGTCATTGCACAGGTAGTTTGGTTGCCCCACAGGTGCGGCGGTTACGGAGCTGGAGTCTGCGCGCGGCGACCGTTGGCTGCGGCCTGTTTGAATTTAACTTTGTATTATTAACCCCTTCATGATGCGGTCGGGTTTTTGTTTTTTTTCTATTTCAAAGAACAAGAACTTTATCCAATTGTCGGCCCACACGGACACATAGGGGCTTGTTTTTTGCAGCACGAGTCGTAGTATTGAATGATCTGTACCAGATATACTGAAAAATGAGAAGAGGTGACATAAGGGAAAAAGCTAATTAACCATTGTGATTTTTTTTTTATGCATTAAACATAAGATGGTAAAAATTTTACTAAGTCAAGATTACAGTGGAGCAAAACTTATAAGTTACTTTATAAAAAAAAAAACAAACTAAACTCCAGAAAAATATTGTCAGGTAACGGAATTTTGTTTTCTGTCAGTGGTGTAAGGGCCCCGTCACATTGCGGTTTTTACCTCCATTCAGTGGTCCCGTTAGAGCTTCCGTCCGAACACCCCCGCAAAACTGGTTTTGGATGCATGCACCAATGGGGCCCATTGACTATTATGGAGCAGCCAGTCGGCGTGTGCTGTCTTGCACGGTTTTCAGGCTTATACGCTTTGTGCACACTTTTGATAACAGTAAGGGCTTATGCGCACGTTGCGTACTGACATGCATTCATGCTGCGTGTTGCACTTACTGCATACCCTGCACAATCTATGTAGATTGTGCATGAGACGTGCTCACAATGCTTTTTAGAACGCAGCGATTTGGGTGCTAAAATTTTGACCCAAATCCGTGCATTCAAAAAAGCAACATGCCAATTCTGTGCGTTCTGGATGCAGCTCCCACACTGTCTATGGTGGGGGCAGCATCCCGAGCGCATGAACACTGCTTTTTTTTTTTTTTTTTTTTTTTTTTAACAAAAATACTGTATTCATTATGCAGTGTTTCAGCAGCGATTTGAAGCGCACATGTACGGTCAAATCGCTGCAGAATATTATGCAGTTACGTGTGACTGAACCCTAAACACTGCGTTTGACAAAGAAAGTGGTCAAAATGCATGAGTTTTGACCACTTTTTCCTTGCGTTTTGGACAGTGCGTTTTGAAATTGACAAGTGAATGGGTGGAAAGTGTTCACAACGCAACGAAGTGACGTGCTGCTTTTTGTTTTAGGCAAAAAGTTTGGCAAATTTTTGCCAAACAAAACGCCTAAAAAAAGGCAACGCGTGGATGTAAGTTTAATTTCTCATAGACTTTGCTGGGGAAGCAAAACACCTGCATAAATCATTGACACAGTGCATTTTAAAACGTGACAAAAATGCAACGTGCAGACAGACCCTTATAGTCAATGGCCCTGTCGGCGTATGCCTCCAAAACCAGTTTTGCGGGGGTGTTCGCACAAAATCTCCGATTGAACCACTGAACGTGGGTAAAAACGAAATGTGAAGGCAACTTAAGGAAGAACTCCACAGGCCGTGGCTAGGAGTCCAGCCAGGGATGTTTGACTTTAGTCATCACCTATTGTGTGGCAAGATAATTACTTGTCTTTACCCGTCAACCTTTTTAAAGCAAAAGCATATTTGTGACCCGATTTCACAATGCAAACTGCATACAATATTAGAAATCTCACTCAGACCTGATGAGGCTGGTAAACTTATTATGAAGTTCCATATCAAAATGGTTGTATAGTCCTGATAAACTGAGCAGTTGAGTCCAGCAGCTTAAAGTGAGCAAACGTAGCCCAGTTGTATTCATTCTGCGACTATCCATCCTGATGGACCGTTGCAGATTAGGCTGGTTTCAGACGTCCGTGTTTTAGGCACGTGTGACATTCGTTTTTAACACCGATGCCACACGTACCCATGTTCTACATTGGTACTCATACGGCCGTGTTGTCACACGGTCCGTGTGACCTCTCATGACCCCCGCACTCACACGCAGACATGTCAGTTTTTTCTCTGTCAGCACGGGTGTCACACGGACCGGACCGCACACTGATGTGATCCATGTGACATGTACTGGGGAAAACACGGGTCTTTTAAATAGATTTTCTATATTCACCTGTATCCAGTTATGTTTTCTTCGGCTCTGCTGCCTCCTGCTCCTGACCCCCGCTCATTATACTCGCTGAATATTCACTGCACTGAGGACCTGGGAGCCAGAGCAACGCTGGGAACTTCAGTGCCGGGAACCGCATCACTGGGGACAGGGGAGTATCCAGCTGTGTGTGTTCAGTATATACATGCATGTGCGCAATGTGTATGTGCTCGGTGTATCCATGTGTGTCTGCTATGTGTGTATACATGTGGGTGTATGTGCTCAGTGTATACATGTGTGTGTGTGTGTGTAGTGAGGACCTGGAAGCCGGAGCATTACGGGGACTCATCAGTTCCCGATTAATCCGTGAAGTCACAGTCCTGACACCCGCTATAGCAGGGGTGTCATCAGGATGTCATTAGAGTCCATTGGGAACTCTAATGACCTGGACATCACTGCGCGCGCACACACATACACTGCTTTGTGAATACTCACCTGTCCCCGCGATGCGGTCCCCGGCACTGAAGTCCCCAGTGCTGCTCCGGCTTCCAGGTCCTGAGCGTAGTGAATAATCAATGAATATAATGAGCGACGGTCAGGAGTGGGAGGCAGCAGAGCCAAAGATAGCGTCGCTAGATACAGGCGAATATAGAACCTCTTTTTATTTCACAGACACATGTTTACTCCGGTATGTGCCACACACATGACCAATAACCATGCGTGGGATTTCTACCTGATTACACTGACGTCTGAAACCGGCCTTATGCTGAGCAGTGAGATTTCCGCAGGAGGGAGCTGTCACTCAGGCTTTGTGGGTGGAGCTTCAGCAGCATGGAGGTGGAGATGTTGCAATGGGGAGCTGTCTGTCAGGGAAGGTGCCTGTGAGAACGGTTCAAACTGTCATAAAGGATTATATAGCCATTTTAACTTGTTTGCAGTGTAAGTACACCAGCCACATTAAGAATAAGGGATCTGTTTGATAATGTATGTAGCTTACATTCTAAAATTTGACTATGGAATCACTGTAAAATGAGTTTTCCAAAAAATATTCACCATGACTTAATATTAAAGTATGGACACGCCACATCCTTTTTTTTTGTTTTTGTTTATGGTGATTAGAAGTTGAATGAGACGAGATTCTGTTCCTAGATGCTGTGTTGAGAATATCTTAGTTTCTTAGTAAGTCACTTTCTTCTTTGCAGGAACTTTCTCGAGAGGTCAGAACCTTTTTTCCCCCCGTTAACATGGCTGATGAAGATTGGGAATCCGAGCTTGATAACGGGCCCTCCGGTGTTGCAAACTACAGCAATGTGGTATGTACGGCACACGCTGTAACGTGTCTGTCAGTGTTCCTTCTTCTAGATTCTTTCACAAACCATTTAGTTAATGCTTTTTTTTTTTTTTTTTTTTTTATTGTTGGGATCCTGGAAAAGTAAATTGAAAAACGGAACTATGGTCTTTTCATTGTTATATAGGTACTAGAGTTGGTTCGTATCTATTTGCACAACCTGTTTTATCAGTTACGACAGTAATCTTGGGATCTACCTCATTCGCAGCTCTTTTACATTTTTACATGTCACATGTACATAATACTATGCAAATTATATAAGGCGCCCAACAGTAAATATATTCATAGTGCTGGGTGCTGCTGCATGTACATAATGCCGCAACGTCAGGCTGACTAATCAAGAGCCGTGAATGAAGTCTGGTAGTAAATGGTGCGGGCTTTATAGCTCCCGGTCAGTGGATCAACTCACACACCTCTATTCGCACCTACTCCTATAAGTTTTACATTCAGTTTTTTTTTTTTCTGTATTCAAAGCCCAGTAGTTGCCTTATTCCTTCTTTGAGCTAGGCCTTCTGCCCTCGTTGCTTTTTTCATCCTGACTTGCTGTGCCCACATTGCTTCTTTTTCCTTGCCGTTTTTGTTGCTGAAAAAAAGCAGTATGTCAATTGTTTCTGCGTTTTTTTTCTGCTTTTTTTGTTTCAGCAATTGGCTTCAATGGAGTCAGTGAAAAACGGAGGGGAAAAAAGGAATGCACATGTTGCGTTTTTTTTTTTTTTGTGCTTTGTTGACGTCACTGGGGTTCCCTGCACCTAGGCTGCACGGTCTTTACGTGGGATTTTCCTGCAGGGCTCTCCGGTGATATAGATCCCCTGATCTGCAGCTATCCATACCTCAATAACCCGGATTCATCATAGTGACGACCCAGGGTTACCATGGCAGCAATCAGGTCCCTGTGATCTCATTAATGGGACCTGATTGCCTGGGAGAGGTAAGTGATTCCTCTCCCTGCCTCTTGAATGCTGCAATCGCACTGATCGCAGCATTTAAGGGGTTAAACTGCCAGGAGTGGTGCGGGCACTGCTCCTGGCAGCGAGAGCTGGGTCCCGGCTGTGAGATCAACCGGAGACCCGGCGGGGGTCTAGCACCTGACCTTCCGCAGTCACCATGACCGGCGATTTCCTGCAGATCCGCCGGCATGAACTCTGCTCATATTGTGACGTCACCGGGTTTCCCTGCACCTAGGCCTCGAGGTCTTTACCGCAGGACTTTGCTGCAGGAAACTTTGACGTTGGTTCCCTGGTCTGTAAGGCGATTGGTACCTCAGTAATCCGGGGTCATCATGGTGATGACCCAAGGTTACTATGGCAGCGATTGGGTCCCTGTGATCGCATTACAGGGACGCAATCTCCAGGGAGAGGTAAGCGATTCCGCTTCCTAAATGCTGCAGTCTAAACTGCCAGGCAGTGACCCGTTGGTGACCACGGGGGTATAGCACGTAAACCCATGCCGGCGCTATGATTAAAAAAAATTGCACAAAGCATGGGAAAAAAGCATGTGCAAATGCAATAAAAAAATGTTGTTTTTAATCTGCTTTTTTCCTGCCAAAAACGTGCGTTATGTGCAGATTTTCTGCATATAAAAACGCAACGTGGGCACATAGCCTTAAACCTCAGCCAATTGGACCTAGCAATATACCACTGATGTCTATGATGATTCAACCCCTTCAAGGGGCCGTGGTCTGCTTTACCTCCGAGCTCGGCTGTTACGGCAGGATGTTGGGGGTTTACCTCGTGACTTAGACCTCAGAAAATGGCTTGATGCTCTGTAAAGCTAGTCATCTTGTTTCTAATTATTATTTTTCTTTTTAAGGAACCAGAATTTAAAGAAAATACTCAAAACTCCTTCTCATGTAAGTGTAACACCTCTCTAACGCAAATTTGGGGTTTTACTAGCTCTGGTGCAGAGGAAAAGTGCGGCCATCCATTGTAGCCACAAGGCAGGGGCTACACGGTGATTTGTCAGGTGACGGGGCAAAGCCTCTGCAAAGTCAAATGAGTGCAAGCCGTCGTTGTGGGACTGTTTTTGTCTCTTACAGCTTGTATTGAAGTCTATGGTAGATGTCACTTGTGACCAGTGACAGAAAATATTAACATATCTGGAAACATGAGACCTCCAATGTCGCAGCAGTGTTATTCTTGACTGTTATCCGTAACAGAAATCGGATTCTAGATCTTATGTTCTGTGCAAAGAGAATCTGGATCAGTCTGATAAATTGCAATGAGCGGCGCACCTTTCCTTTGGCATCTGCCTGAGCTATTCCCACCACTCGGGCTTATCTAGCACAGCCACTTGCGGTGTCCTGAATGTCCATGAAGGGGCCCACCACACTTTTCTGTATTATCACCATATCAAACATAAAACCCAATAAAGTAGGGTAATTGTTTCTTTGCTTCTGTGTGGTGGTTTGTGGTGCTGGTTATATTTTATAAAGGGTTTGCTTTCCTATGTGGCTATTTAGGATTTTTCTTTGTGTGCGGTGATAACATTCTGGTCTCTGGTTACAGCGTGTTATGCCACTTGATTTATGTGAATTAACTTTTCCATTTTAGCAAATCGAGACTTCAACAAAAACTTTCAGTCCAGCGAACGACGCTTTGGAAGCCAGAAAGGTATTAAGTGTTTGTTTTCAGTCAAAAATCCCACATAAGCTATAACGTTACACCAGTAAAATAAGAGGGGGTTTCTTTCCCAATGCTCCATGTAGTATATGACTGATGTACCAAACACGTTCCTGCGTACATTGTCAGGCACTTACCAGATCGTAGACTTCGCATTTAAAGCTGGGTTCACACTAAGCGACAACGACGTCGCTGTTACGTCACCATTTTCGGTGACGTAACAGCGACCTTGTAAGTCGCTGTTATGATCGCTGCTTAGCTGTCAAACACAGCAGAAGCAGCGATTATAACGTCGCTGTGCTACATGTGCAGAGAGCAGGGAGCCGCGCACACTGCTTAGCGCTGGCTCCTTGCTCTCCTTGCTACAGTATACATCGGGTTAATTAACCCGATGTGTGCTGCAGCTACATGTCACAGTGCAGAGAGCAGGGAGCCGCGCGCACTGCTTAGCGCTGGCTCCTTGCTCTCCTTGCTACAGTATACATCGGGTTAATTACCCGATGCATACTGCAGCCAAATGTGCACAGAGCAGGAGCCGGCACTGGCAGCAAGAGCGGAGGCTGGTAACGAAGGTAAATATCGGGTAACCAGGGAAAGGTCTTCCCTTGGTTACCCGATGTTTACGCTGGTTACAGCTTACCGCAGCTGCCAGTGCCGGCTCCTGCTTGCTTCATTTCGTCGCTCTCTCGCTGTCACACACAGCGATGTGTGTGTCACAGCGGGAGAGTGACGACCAAAAAATGAAGCTGGACATTCAGCAACGACCGGCGACCTCACAGCAGGGGCCAGGTCGTTGCTGGATGCCACACACAGCGACAGCGACGGGACGTCGCTGCAACGTCACAGAAAATGGTGACGTAACAGCGACGTCGTTGTTGTTGTCGCTGTGTGTGACACCAGCTTTACTCTAGTCTGCGAACATGCCAGTGTCTGAGCTTAGGCACTTAAGCTCCTCTGACCATTTAGATCAGCAGCATGGTTGTGATCTGAGTTTTTCTTTGTCGCTCCATTGGGAGACCCAGACAATTGGGTGTATAGGCTATGCCTCCGGAGGCCGCACAAAGTATTACACTTAAGTGTTAAGCCCCTCCCCTTCTGCCTATACACCCCCCGTGCTCCCACGGGCTCCTCAGTTTTTTGCTTTGTGCGAAGGAGGTCAGACACGCACGCACAGCTCCACAGATTGGTCAGCAGCAGCTGCTGACCATGTCGGATGGAAGAAAAGTGGGCCCATATAGAGCCCCCAGCATGCTCCCTTCTCACCCCACTCTTGTCGGTGGTGTTGTAAGGTTGAGGTATCCATTGCGGGTACGGAGGCTGGAGCCCACATGCTGTTTTCCTTCCCCATCCCCCTCAGGGCTCTGGGTGAAGTGGGATCCTATCGGTCTCCAGGCACTGAGACCGTGCTTCATCCACAACTCCTGTGGAGCCTGCTGGATAGGAGCCGGGTATCGTTCAGGGACATGGCCCTGCTACTTGGAGGTACTCTGTATCCCTGTGGGGACAGCGCACAGCAACACTCCAGCTTTGCTGGGTGTGCTAGTGCACCGGGGACCACGGCGCTGACCGGGTTAATATGTGCCATTACACACTCAGCGTTGCTGAGTGTGTTTATGTATAGGGACTGACGCACTGACCGCCGCGGCCATGGAAACACTGCGGCGCGGCTGGGACTTGTAGTGCGCCGGGGCCTTTAAGGCCACCGCGCTTTTACGGCGTCCGCGTTTATTACTAGAGTCCCCGGCTTTTTGCGGCCTAGTTTCCTTTCCTCCCGCCCACAGCCCTGACAGGCAGGGGAAGGGCGGGACGCTGCACAGAACGAGCAGCACTGAGGGCTGGAGCATGCTTTGCATACTCCACCCCTCTCACTGTGCACAGTGCGGGCACCAGTTCCCGCTCTTTCTGGGTCACGCCCACGGCTCCCTCCTCTCCTCAGGACGCCGGCAGCCATTCCTGTCAGCTCCTCGGACGCTGCAGAGGGGGACAAAGTCTGGGAGACCCAGGCAGGGACTCTGGTGGCCTCACAACCGCTTTAGGCGGGTGGTAAGCAGCACCTGTGGTGCTAGCCCCATTGTGCAGTAGTGTAACATTATATGTTTATGGTATATATGTTTTACACTGTATGGTGCACAGTTGATTTCTGGCTATATACCCTATTGTGTTACTCAGGGAAGATAAATAGCATGGCGCCCACGAAAGGCAGGGGTGCCAAAACACAGGCTTATTATGTTGCCTGCGCCGCATGTACGACCCCGCTACCGGCAGGTTCCACTGACCCTCATTGTGTGCACTGTTCGGCCCCTGTGGCTCTTTCTCAGCCGGAGCCTCTGCTAAGAGGGGCCCAGGGGGAGCCACCTGCTAACACTGTTCAGGTGACGGGGACGGAGTTTGCAAAACTCTCTGAGACTATGGCTAAGATACTAGAAGCCTTGCAGTCCAGGCCGGTATCTCAGCACAGGGACTCTGTTGAATCTTTGTTCCCTGGCCCACCTCAGCTGGACCAACAATGTCCTCCCGGGGTATCTCATGGATCCCAGGCTGAGGGTTCTGACACAGACCCCAGCCCCAGACCGACTAAGCGAGCTCGCTTAGATTTTCCCTCGACATCATCATATTGTGCAGGGTCTCAGAGGGTGGAATCTCTGGTTGATGATGCGGAGACAGCTGATCAGGATTCTGATCCTGAGGCCGCTCTCAATCTTGATACTCCGGACGGGGACGCCATAGTGAACGACCTTATTGCGTCCATCAATCGTATGTTGGATATTTCTCCCTCAGCTCCTCCGGTGGAGGAGTCAGCTTCTCAGCAGGAGAAATTCCGTTTCAGGTTTCCCAAGCGTACACCGAGTATGTTTCTGGACCACTCTGATTTCAGAGAGGCAGTCCAGAATCACCATGCTTGTCCAGATAAGCGTTTTTCTTTGTCGCTCCTAATTGGGAGACCCAGACAATTGGGTGTATAGCTACTGCCTCCGGAGGCCACACAAAGCATTACACTAAAAAGTGTAAGGCCCCTCCCCTTCTGCCTATACACCCCCCGTGGGATCACGGGTTCCCCAGTTTTCAAGCTTTGTGCGAAGGAGGCTGACATCCACGCATAGCTCCACTGTTTAGTCAGCAGCAGCTGCTGACTATGTCGGATGGAAGAAAAGAGGGCCCATACTAGGGCCCCCAGCATGCTCCCTTCTCACCCCACTCTTTGTCGGCGGTGTTTAAGGTTGAGGTACCCATTGCGGGTACGGAGGCTGGAGCCCACATGCTGCATCCTTCCCCATCCCCCTTAGGGCTCTGGGTGAAGTGGGATTTTACCGGTCTCCAGGCACTGAGGCCGAGCTCCATCCACAGCCCCTGGGATCTGCTGGACATGGAGCTGAGTATCGTCAGGGACATGGCCCTGCTACATTAAGGTACTCTGTGTCCCCGTGCAAATCGCGCACACACACACCAGCATTGCTGGGTGTGTTAGTGCGCCCGGGACAATAGCGCTGCGCGCGTGTGCCACACTATCTTCAGCTAGCTGAAGGAGTTAATGGTTTGGAAACGGTCGCGCCGGCCGCTGCTGTCAGTTTTAACTGCGGCGCGGCTGGGACTTGTGGTTCGCTGGGGACTTCCGCGCTCGCCGTGCATATTTGACGGCCGCGCTTACTACTACAGTCCCCGGCTTTTTCCGGCCTAGTTCGTTTCGTTCCCGCCCCCAGGCCTGCCAGTCAGAGTGGGGGCGGGACGCTGTGCAGAACGTCAGCGCCGAGGGCTGGAGTTTACTTTACATACTCCAGCCCTCACACTGAACACAGTGAGACGCTGGTTTCCCGCTCTTCGTCTGAGGCACGCCCACGGTCCGCCCCTCTTCACTGAACGCCGGCAGCCATTCCTGACGTGCTGTTTGAGCTGGAGAAGGGGAGACAAGTTATTGGAGACCCAGGCACGGGATTCTAGCGACCACACACCCGCTTTCAGCGGGCGGTAAGCGACACCTCTGGTGCCTACCCCACTTGTGCTGCAGTGTTCATTTGTATTTTTATGCTATACATTATTGCACTGTACTGGCGCTGGTAATTCTTCACTAATATACCCTCTTGGATTGCTCTGAGACAACAGCATGTCGTCCGCAAAACCAAGGGTGCCAAGGCACAGGCTTTCTATGCTGCCTGTACCGCATGTGGGGCTACTCTACCGGCAGGTTCCACTGACCCCCATTGTGTGCAGTGCTCAGCCCCTGTGGCACTTGCTCGGCCGGGGCCTCTGCTAGAGGTGACCCAGGGAGAACCACCTGTGAATACTGTCCAGGTGACGGGGACAGAGTTTGCAGCTTTGCTGATAGATTATCTGTGACTATGACTAAAATCCTAGAAACTTTGCAGTCTAGACCAGTAACGCAGACCATGGGCACGGTTGAATCACTGTCCCCTGGTCCCCCTCAGTTGGAACAGCTCCGGGCTCCGGAGGTGTCCCATGCATTCCAGGGTGACGGCTCTGACACGGACGACAGTCCCAGACAGCCTAAGAGAGCTCGCTATGAGCGGCCCCCTACATCATATCACTGGTCAGGCTCTCAGCAGGAGGATTCTCTGTGTGATGAGCCGGAAATAGCTGATCAGGATTCTGATCCCGAGATACTCCTGATGGTGACGCCATAGTGAACAATCTTATCGCGTCCATCAATAAAATGTTGGATATTTCTCCCCCAGCTCCTCAAGTGGAGGAGTCAGCTTCACAGGAGAAATTCCATTTCAGATTTCCCAAGCGGAAATTAAGTATTTTTCTGGACCATTCTGTCTTTAGAGAGTCAGTCCAGAAACACCACGCTTATCCAGATAAGCGTTTCTCCAAACGGCTTAAGGATACACGTTATCCCTTTCCTCCTGATGTGGTCAAGAGCTGGACCCAGTGTCCCAAGGTGGATCCCCCTATCTCCAGGCTTGCGGCTAGATCCATAGTTGCAGTGGAGGATGGGGCTGCACTTAAAGATGCCACTGACAGACAGATGGAGCTCTGGTTGAAATCCATCTATGAGGCTATCGGCGCGTCGTTTGCTCCTGCATTCGCAGCCGTATGGGCACTCCAAGCTATTTCAGCTGGTCTTGCACAGATTGACACGGTCACACGTACATCTGTTCCGCAGGTGGCATCCTTAACCTCTCAAATGTCTGCATTTGCGTCTTACGCGATTAATGCTGTCCTGGACTCTACGAGCCGTACGGCAGTGGCATCTGCTAACTCCGTGGTTTTACGCAGAGCCTTGTGGTTAAGGGAATGGAAAGCAGATTCTGCTTCCAAAAAAAAAAAAAAAAAAAGGTCCTTTCGAGGTTCGGGCAGGTCCCAATTATCCTCGTCCAAAAGGACTCAAAAGGATCAGAGGAGTTCAGATTCTTGGCGGGCTCAGTCACGCCCAAAAAAGACAGCCGGAAGACCCGCTACCAAGGCGGCTTCCTCATGACTTCCGGTCTCCTCCCTCCGCATCCTCGGTCGGTGGCAGGCTCTCCCGCTTTGGCGACATTTGGCTGCCACAGGTCCAAGACCGTTGGGTGCGAGACATTCTGTCTCACGGGTACAGGATAGAGTTCAGTTCTCGTCCTCCACCTCGATTCTTCAGAACGTCTCCGCCTCCCGACCGAGCCGTTGCTCTCCTGCAGGCGGTGTGCACTCTAAAGGCGGAAGGAGTGGTGATCCCTGTTCCTCTTCAAGAGCAAGGTCACGGTTTTTACTCCAATTTGTTTGTGGTACCAAAAAAGGACGGGACCTAATGCTTCTCAACAACCACGTGAGAACCAGACGGTTCCGGATGGAATCACTCCGATCCGTCATCGCCGCAATGTCTCAAGGAGATTTCCTAGCATCGATAGACAGCAAGGATGCTTATCTCCACGTACCGATTGCTTCAGAGCATCAGCGTTTTCTACGCTTCGTTATAGGAGACGAACACCTTCAGTTCGTAGCCCTGCCTTTTGGTCTGGCGACAGCCCCACGGGTCTTCACCAAAGTCATGGCAGCTGTAGTTGCAGTCCTACACTCTCAGGGACACTCCGTGATCCCTTACTTAGACGATCTGCTGGTCGAGGCGCCTTCTCAAGAGGCATGCCAACACAGCCTGAACGTGGCGCTGGAGACCCTCCAGGGTTTCGGGGGGATCATCAACTTTTCCAAGTCGAATCTAACCCCGACCCAGTCGATAACATATCTTGGCATGGAGTTTCATACTCTCTCAGCGGTAGTGAAGCTTCCGCTTGTCAAATAGCGTTCATTGCAGACAGGGGTGCAATCTCTCCTTTAAGGTCAGTCACACCCCTTGAGACGCCTCATGCACTTCCTAGGGAAGATGGTGGCAGCAATAGGGGCACTCCCTTTCGCGCAGTTTCATCTGCGTCCACTACAATGGGACATTCTCCGCCAATGGGACGGGAGGTCGAGGTCCCTCGACAGCAACGTCTCTCTCTCTCAGGCGGCCAAGGATTCTCTTCGATGGTGGCTGCTTCCCACCTCATTGTCGAAAGGGAAATCCTTCCTACCCCCCTCCTGGGCGGTAGTGACGACAGATGCGAATCTGTCAGGTGTGGGGAGCAGTCTTTCTCCACCACAGGGCTCAAGGTATGTGGACTCAGCAAGAGTCCACTCTTCAGATCAACGTTCTGGAGATCAGAGCAGTGTATCTTGCTCTACAAGCCTTCCAGCAGTGGCTGGAAGGCAAGCAGATCCGTATTCAGTCGAACAACTCCACAGCGGTGGCATACATCAACCACCAAGGAGGAATTCGCAGTCGGCAAGCCTTCCAGGAAGTCCGGCGGATTCTGACGTGGGTGGAAGACACGGCTTCCACCATATCCGCAGTTCACATCCCAGGCGTGGATAACTGGGAAGCAGACTTCCTCACTCGCCAGGGTATGGACGCAGGGGAATGGTCTCTTCACCCGGACGTGTTTCAAGAGATCTGTCGCCGCTGGGGGATGCCGGACGTCCACCTAATGGCGTCTCGGCACAACAACAAGGTCCCAGTTTTCATGGCATGGTCTCACGATCACCGAGCTCTGGCGACAGACGCCTTAGTTCAAGATTGGTCGCAGTTCCGGCTTCCTTATGTGTTTCCACCTCTGGCTCTGTTGCCCAGAGTGCTGCGCAAGATCAGGTCCGACTGCCGCCGCGCCATCCTCGTCGCACCAGACTGGCCAAGGAGGTCGTGGTACCCGGATCTGTGGCACCTCGCGGTAGGCCAACCGTGGGCACTACCAGACCGACCAGACTTGCTGTCTCAAGGGCCATTTTTCCATCAGAATTCTGCGGCCCTGAACCTGACTGTGTGGCCATTGAGTCCTGGATCCTAGCGGGTTCAGGATTGTCTCAAGAGGTCATTGCCACCATGAGACAGGCCAGAAAACCTACCTCCACCAAGATATACCACAGGACGTGGAAAATATTCTTGTCTTGGTGCTCTGCTCAGGGAGTCTCTCCCTGGCCATTTAGTTTGCCTACTTTTCTTTCCTTCCTGCAATCCGGGTTGGAAAAAGGTTTGTCGCTCAGCTCCCTCAAGGGGCAAGTCTCAGCGCTATCTGTATTTTTTCAGAAGCGCCTAGCACGACTTCCTCAGGGACGCACGTTCCTGCAAGGGGTCTGTCATATCGTCCCTCCTTACAAGCGGCCGTTAGAGCCCTGGGATCGGAACAGGGTTCTAATTGTTCTTCAGAAGCCGCCTTTCGAGCCTATGAGGGATGTTTCCCTTTCTCGCCTTTCACAGAAAGTGGCCTTTCTAGTAGCGGTCACGTCTCTCCGGAGAGTGTCCGAGCTAGCAGCGCTGTCATGCAAATCTCCCTTCCTGGTGATTCACCAGGACAAGGTGGTCTTGCGACCTATTCCGGAGTTTCTCCCTAAGGTGGTATCCCCGTTTCATCTTAATCAGGATTTCTTCGGCGCTCCATTGGGAGACCCAGACGATTGGGTGTATAGCACTGCCTCCGGAGGCCACACAAAGCATTACACTAAAAAGTGTAAGGCCCCTCCCCTTCTGGCTATACACCCCCAGTGGGATCACTGGCTCACCAGTTTTCTGCTTTGTGCGAAGGAGGTCAGACATCCACGCATAGCTCCACTGTTTAGTCAGCAGCAGCTGCTGACTATGTCGGATGGAAGAAAAGAGGGCCCATACTAGGGCCCCCAGCATGCTCCCTTCTCACCCCACTTTGTCGGCGGTGTTTGTTAAGGTTGAGGTACCTATTGCGGGTACGGAGGCTGGAGCCCACATGCTGTTTTCCTTCCCCATCCCCCTGAGGGGCTCTGAGGAAGTGGGATCTTACCGGCCCCCAAGCCCTGAGGCCGGGCTCCATCCACAGACCCATGGAACCTGCTGGATACGGAGCTGGGTACCGTTCAGGGACAAGGCCCTGCGACATTAAGGTACTCTGTGTCCCCGTATGTACAGGCCGCGCACACTCCAGACTTGCTGGGTGTGCTAGTGCGCTGGGGTTACAGTAGCGCTGCGCGCTGGGGTTACAGTAACTACAGTTTTTCTGAGTGACTTTGTGTTGGGGACTGCTGCGCCGGCCGCCCCTAGAGCGGCGGCGCAGCTGCGACTTGTAGTGCGCCGGGGACTTAGCGACGACCGTGCTTTTACGACGGCGTCGCTTATAAATTTAGTCCCCGGCTTCTGCGGCCTAGCTCCGCTTCGTTCCCGCCCCCACCCTGTCAATCAGGGCAAGGAAGAGACGCTGTATGATTAATCAGCGCCGAGGGCTGGAGTCTTATTTACATGCTCCAGCCCTCTCACTGAGCACAGTGGGACGCAGGTTTCCCGCTCTTTGTCTGCACACGCCCAGGGCCCGCCCCTCTCCACAGGACGCCGGCAGCCATTCCTACATGCAGTCTGGCTGGAGAACGGACACAGGCTCTGGGAGACCCAGACAAGGGATTTCTGGCGACCACACACCCGCGTTAAGCGGGCGGTAAGCAGCACTTAAGTGCTGGCCCCACTAGTGCCACAGTGTTATATTTGTGTACTTTCTTCGGCGCTCTATTGGGAGACCCAGACGATTGGGTGTATAGCTACTGCCTCCGGAGGCCACACAAAGCATTACACTAAAAAGTGTAAGGCCCCTCCCCTTCTGGCTATACACCCCCAGTGGGATCACTGGCTCACCAGTTTTCTGCTTTGTGCGAAGGAGGTCAGACATCCACGCATAGCTCCACTGTTGAGTCAGCAGTAGCTGCTGACTATATCGGATGGAAGAAAAGAGGGCCCATATAGGGCCCCCAGCATGCTCCCTTCTCACCCCGCTTGTGGTTTGTAAGGTTGAGGTACCTATTGCTGGTACGGCGGCTGGAGCCCACATGCTGTTTTCCTTCCACATCCCCCTGAGGGGCTCTGAGGAAGTGGGATCTTACCGGCCCCAAAGCCCTGAGGCCGGGCTCCATCCACAGACCCATTGAACCTGCTGGATACGGAGCTGGGTACCGTTCAGGGACATGGCCCTGCACCATTCAGGTACTCTGTGTCCCCGTACACACAGGCACAGCACACTCCAGACTTGCTGGGAGTACTAGTGCGCCGGGGACAGTAAAGGGTTACAGTCACTGCAGCCTAGCTGAGTGACTTTATGTATGGGGAACTACCGCGCCGGACGCTCCGGGAGCGGCGGCGCGGCTGGGACTTGTAGTGCGCCGGGGACTTAGCGCCGACCGCGCTTTTACGGCGGCGGCGCTTATAAATCCAGTCCCCGGCTTTTGCGGCCTAGCTCCGCTTCGTTCCCGCCCCCATCCTGTCAATCAGGGTAGGGGAGAGACGCTGTACAATCAGCAGCGCCGAGGGCTGGAGCCTTATTTACATGCTCCAGCCCTCTCACTGGACACTGTGGGACGCCGGTTTCCCGCTCTGACTTGGGGGCACGCCCACGGCCCGCCCCTACTCACACGAGCTGGAGAAGACGCCGGCAGCCATTCCTGCAGTCCGAGCTGAGAGATCGGACTCTGGGCAACCAGGCACAGGACTAGGGCGACCACACACCCGCTTATAGGCGGGCGGTAAGCGGCACCTGAAGTGCTGACCCCACTAAATACCGCAGTTGTCCATTTGTATTTTTATGCTTACACTGCATAGGTCGCTATTTTTGGCTATATGCCCTCTTAGATAGCGACACATCAGCAGCAGGAAAGCAGGGGTGCTAAGGCACAGGCTTTCTATGCTGCTTGTATTGCATGTACTGAAGTGTTCATGTGTATTTATGCTTGTATGCTATACACTGCACTGTACGGTCGCTAGTCTGGGCTATTTTCGCCTAGAATGACTAGGCTACAGCAGCAGAAAAGCAAGGGTGCTGAGGCACAGGTTTTTTCTATGCTGCTTGTATTGCAGGGGTTGCAGTGTTCATTTGTACTTATGCTTGTATGCTATACATTGCACTGTATGGTCGATATTCTGGGCTATATTCCCCTAGATGGCTAGTCTACAGCAGCAGAAAAGCAGGGGTGCCAAGGCACAGGCTTTCTATGCTGCTTGTATTGCATGTGCTGCAGTGTTCATTTGTACTTTATGCTTGTATGTTATACATTGCATTGTACGGTCGCCATTCTTGGCTCTATGTCCTAGATGGCTAGTCGGCAGCAGCATATAAGCAACACAGGCTTTCGATGCTGTTTTTACTGCATGTGATACTGTTCCACGGCACTGAACCCCATTGTGTGCAATGCTCCCCTGGAGCACTTGGTCAGCCGGGGTCTCTACTAGACGTGGCCAAAGGAACCACCGGTCAACCCTGTCCAAGGACAGGGATGGAGTTGCAATGGGATAGAGACTTGCAGTCCGGACAGGCCATGGGCAATCTGGATCATTGCTCCCTGGCCACCCTCATTGGGAATAAAATCGGTGCTCCGGGGGGGGGGGTCCCAGGAGACTCTCTGTATGATGACGTAGCTCATCAGGACTTTGATCCTGACAACGCTCTCAATCCGGATACACCGAATGGTGACGCCATAAGGAATGATCCTATAGCGTCCATCAATGGAATGTTGGATCTTTCTCCCTCAGCTCCCCCAGCGGAGGAGTCAGCTTCACAGCAGGAGAAGTCCCATTTCAGTAGCTCAAACGTATATTGAGTATTTTTCTGGCCACGCTGACTTCAGAGAAGCAGTCCAGGAACACCACGCTTACCAGATAAGCGTTTTCTCCAAACGTATTAAGGATACACGTTATCCTTTTCCCCCTGACGTGGTCAAGCGCGGGACCTAGGGTCCAAAGGTGGATTCTCCAATCTCCAGGCTTGCGGCTAGAGCTATAGTTGCAGTGCAGGGACTTCACTTAAAGATGCCAGACAGATGGACTCTGGTTGAAATCTGTCCATGAAGCTATCGGCGCGTCGGTTGCTCCGGCATTTACAGCCGTATGGGCACCCTAAGCTTTTCAGCTGTTCTTGCACAGCTGGTCTTGAGCATATGTACATTTGTGCCGCACGGGCGTCCGTAACCTCGCAATGTCTGCATTGCGACTTACCCTATTAATGCTGTCCTGGAAGGACAGTCGAGGTTTCGGTCCTTCCCAAGCTCGGGCAGGTCCCAATTGTCCTCGTCCAAAAGAGCTGAAAAGCCTCAGAGGGGCTCAGTTTCCGGGGGCTCAATCACGCCCAAGGAAGGCAGCCGGAGAAACCGCTACCACGGCGGTCTCCTCATGACTCTCAGCTCTCTCATCTCTCCGCATCCGCGGTTGATAGCAGGCTGCCACAGGTCACAGACCGGTGGGTGAGGGACATTGTGCCCACGTGCACAGGACAGAGTTCTGTTCTCGTCCTCCGACTCGATTCTTCAGAACGTCCCCACCGAGCCGATGCTCTTCTGCAGGCAGAAGGAGTGGTAATCCCTGTTCCTCTTCGGGAACAAGACACGGTTTTCCTCCAATCTGGTTGTGGTGCCAAAAAAGGATGGCTCTTTCCGTTCCGTTCTGGACCTAAAACTGCTCAACAAGCACGTGGAGGCCGGGCGGTTCCGGATGAAACCCTCCGCTCCGTCATTGCCTCAATGTCTCAAGGATATTTCCTAGCATCAATAGACATCAAAGATGCTTATCTCCACGTGCCGATTGCTACAGAGCACCAATGTTTTCTACGTTTCGTGATGGGAGACGACCATCTTCAGTTCGCAACTCTGCCATTCGGTCTGGCGACAGCCCCACGGGTGTTCACCAAGGTCATGGCGGCAGTGGTAGCAGTCTTGCACTCACAGGGACACTCTGTGATCCCTTACTTGGACGATCTACTTGTCAAGGCACCCTCTCAAGAGGCATGCCAACTCAGCCTGAATGTTGCGCTGGAGACTCTCCAGACGTTCGGGTGGTTCATCGACTTCTCAAAGTCAAACCTGTCACCGACCCAATCACTAACGTATCTTGGCATGGAGTTTCATACCCTCTCAGCGCTAGTGAAGCTTCCGCTGGACAAGCAGCGGTCACTACAGACTGGGGTGCAGACTCTCCGTCAAGGTCAGTCGCACTCCTTAAGACGCCTCATGCACTTCCTCGGGAAGATGGTGGCGGCAATGGAGGCGGTTCCGTTTGCGCAGTTTCATCTGCGTCCTCTTTATTGGGACATTCTCCGCCAAGGGGACGGGAAGTCAACATCCCTGAACAGGAAAGTATCCTTTTCACAGAAGGACTCTCTGCAATGGTGGCTTCTTCCCACCTCATTATCACAGGGAAGATCCTTCCTACCACCGTCTTGGGCGGTAGTCACGACAGACGCGAGTCGGTCAGGGTGGGGAGCAGTTTTTCTCCACCACAGGGCTCGGTACGTGGACTCAGCAGGAGTCCACCCTTCAGATCCATGTTCTGGAAATCAGAGCAGTGTATCTTGCCCTACTAGCCTTCCAGCAGTGGCTGGAAGGAAAGCAGATCCGAATTCAGTCGGACAACTCCACAGCGGTGTCATACATCAATCACCAAGGAGGGACACGCAGTCGGCAAGCCTTCCAGGAAGTCCGGCGGATTCTGATGTGGGTGGAAGCCACGGCCTCCACCGTATCCGCAGTTCACATCCCCGGCGTAGAAAACTGGGAAGCAGACTTCCTCAGCCGCCAGGGCATGGACGCAGGGGAACGGTCCCTTCACCCGGACGTGTTTCAGGAAATCTGTAGCCGCTGGGGAAGGCCGGACGTCGACCTAATGGCGTCCAGGCACAACAACAAGGTCCCAACCTTCATAGCACGGTCTCGCGATCACAGAGCTCTGGCGGCAGACGCCTTAGTGCAAGATTGGTCGCAGTTCCGGCTCCCTCATGTGTTTCCACCTCTGGCACTCTTGCCGCAGAGTGCTACGCAAGATCAGATCCGACTGCAGCCGCGTCATACTCGTCGCCCCAGACTGGCCAAGGAGGGCGTGGTATCCGGATCTCTGGCATCTCACGGTCGGCCAACCGTCGGCACTACCAGACCGACCAGACTTACTGTCCCAAGGGCCGTTTTTCCATCGGAATTCTGCGGCCCTGAACCTGACTGTGTGGCCATTGAGTCCTGGATCCTAGGGTCTTCAGGATTATCCCAAGGGGTCGTTGCCACCATGAGACAGGCTAGGAAGCCCACGTCCGCTAAGATCTACCACAGAACGTGGAGGATATTCTTATCCTGGTGCTCTGCTCAGGGAGTGTCTCCCTGGCCTTTTGCATTGCCTACCTTTCTTTCTTTCCTGCAATCTGGGTTAGAAAAAGGTTTGTCGCTCGGCTCCCTTAAAGGTCAGGTCTCGGCGCTATCCGTCTTTTTTCAAAGGCGTTTGGCACGCCTTCCTAAGGTGCGCACGTTCCTACAGGGGGTTTGCCATATCGTACCCCCGTACAAGCGGCCGTTAGATCCATGGGATCTGAACAGGGTACTAGTTGCCCTCCAGAAGCCGCCCTTCGAGCCTCTGAGGGAGGTTTCACTTTCTAGACTATCACAGAAAGTGGCTTTTCTGGTAGCGATCACATCTCTTCGGAGAGTGTCTGAGCTGGCAGCGCTATCATCCAAGGCTCCCTTCCTGGTCTTCCACCAGGACAAGGTAGTGCTGCGCCCCATTCAGGAGTTTCTCCCGAAGGTGGTATCCTCTTTTCATCTTAATCAGGATATCTCTTTGCCTTCGTTTTGTCCTCATGCAGTTCATCGGTATGAGAAGGATTTACATTTGTTAGATCTGGTGAGAGCACTCAGAATCTACATTTCCCGCACGGCGCCCTTGCGCCGTTCGGATGCACTCTTTGTCCTTGTCGCTGGTAAGCGCAAAGGGTCGCAGGCTTCTAAGGCCACCCTGGCTCGATGGATCAAAGAACCAATTCTTGAAGCCTACCGTTCCGCTGGGCTTCCGGTTCCATCAGGGCTGAAGGCCCATTCTACCAGAGCCGTGGGTGCGTCCTGGGCATTGCGACACCAGGCTACGGCTCAACAGGTGTGCCAGGCAGCTACCTGGTCGAGTCTGCACACTTTCACCAAACATTATCAGGTGCATACCTATGCTTCGGCGGACGCCAGCCTAGGTAGAAGAGTCCTGCAGGCGGCAGTTGCCTCCCTATAGGGGAGGGCTGTCTTGCAGCTCTAACATGAGGTATTCTTTACCCACCCAGGGACAGCTTTTGGACGTCCCAATCGTCTGGGTCTCCCAATAGAGCGCCGAAGAAGAAGGGAATTTTGTTACTTACCGTAAATTCCTTTTCTTCTAGCTCTTATTGGGAGACCCAGCACCCGCCCTGTTGTCCTTCGGCATTTTTGGTTTGTTTGCGGGTACACATGTTGTTCATGTTGAACGGTTTTCAGTTCTCCGATGGTACTCGGAGTGAATTTGTTTAAACCAGTTATTGGCTTTCCTCCTTCTTGCTTTTGCACTAAAACTGGTGAGCCAGTGATCCCACTGGGGGTGTATAGCCAGAAGGGGAGGGGCCTTACACTTTTTAGTGTAATGCTTTGTGTGGCCTCCGGAGGCAGTAGCTATACACCCAATCGTCTGGGTCTCCCAATAAGAGCTAGAAGAAAAGGAATTTACGGTAAGTAACAAAATTCCCTTCTTTTTCTCTGTACCATATATATCTATATTTTGCACTGTAAGGTCGCTTCTTGGCTGTATACCCCAATTGCTCTGAGGAGACGACAACATGTCATCTGCAAAACGCAAGGGTGCCAAGACACAGGCTGTGAGCGCTGCTTGTGCCGCTTGTGGGGCTGATCTACCGGCAGGTTACAATGACCCCCATTGTGTGCAATGTTCGGTCCCTGTGCCACTTCGTCAGCCGGAGTCTATGGTGGTAGTGGCCCAGGCAGAGTCGCCGGTGAACCCTGTCCCGGTGACGGGGACAGAGTTTGCAGTTTTCTTCGGCGCTCCATTGGGAGACCCAGACGATTGGGTGTATAGCACTGCCTCCGGAGGCCACACAAAGCATTACACTAAAAAGTGTAAGGCCCCTCCCCTTCTGGATATACACCCCCAGTGGGATCACTGGCTCACCAGTTTTCTGCTTTGTGCGAAGGAGGTCAGACATCCACGCATAGCTCCACTGTTTTTAGTCAGCAGCAGCTGCTGACTATGTCGGATGGAAGAAAAGTGGGCCCATATGGGGCCCCCAGCATGCTCCCTTCTCACCCCACTTTTGTCGGGTGTTTGTTAAGGTTGAGGTACCCATTGCGGGTACGGAGGCTGGAGCCCACATGCTGTTTTCCTTCCCCATCCCCCCTCAGGGCTCTGGGCGAAGTGGGATCTTACAGGTCTCCAGGCACTGAGACCGGGCTCCATCCACTGAGACCGGGCTCCATCCACAGACCCAGAGAACCTGCTGGATATGGAGCTGAGTATCGTCAGGGACAGGCCCTGCTACATTAAGGTACTCTGTGTCCCCGGGCAAGCGCGCACACACACACCAGCATTGCTGGGAGTGTTAGTGCGCCGGGGGTAACAGCGCGGTGCGCTCGTGCTATTATTCACTGCAGCTTAGCTGAGTGAATTTATGTATTGGTAACTGCCGCGCCGGCCGCTGCTGGGTGTTTTTTACATTGTGGCGCGGCTGGGACTTGTGGTGCGCCGGGGACTTCCGCGCTGGCCGTGCACATGGACGGCCGCGCTTATTACTCGAGCCCCCGGCTTTGCGGCCTAGTTTTCGTTTCGTTCCCGCCTCCAGCCCTGCCAGTCAGGGGAGAGGCGGGACGCTGTACAGAAAGTCAGCGCCGAGAGCTGGAGTCTGCTTTGCATTCTCCAGCCCCCTTCACTGGACACAGTGGGACGCCAGTTTCCCGCTCTGGGCTGGGGCACGCCCACGGCCCGCCCCTCGTCACACGAGCTGGAGAAGGACGCCGGCAGCCATTCCTGCACGCAGTCCGAGCTGGGGAACGGAGACATGCTCTGGGCAACCAACACAGGGCTCTGGCGACCACACACCCGCGTTATAGGCGGGCGGTAAGCAGCACCTGAAGTGCTGACCCCACTAAATACCGAAGTGTCCATTTATATTTTATGCTTGTATGCATTTCAATACACTGCACTGTAGGTCGCTATCTTTGGCTATATGCCCTCCTTGATGGCGAGATAACAGCAGCAAAAAAGCAAGGGTGCTAAGGCACAGGTTTTCTAGGCTGTTTGTTTTGCATGTGCTGAAGTGTTCATTTGTACTTATGCTTGTATGCTATACATTGCACTGTACGGTCGCTACTCTGGGCTATATTCTCCTAGAGGTCTGGACAACAGCAGCAAAAAGCATGGGCGCCAAGGCACAGGCTTTATAGGCTGCTTGTATTGCATGTGCTGAAGTGTTCATTTGTACTTATGCTTGTATGCTATACACTGCACTGTACGGTCGCTACTCTGGGCTATATTCTCCTAGAGGTCTGGACAACAGCAGCAAAAAGCATGGGCGCCAAGGCACAGGCTTTATAGGCTGCTTGTATTGCATGTGCTGAAGTGTTCATTTGTACTTATGCTTGTATGCTATACATTGCACTGTACGGTCGCTACTCTGGGCTATATTCTCCTAGATGGCTGGACAACAGCAGCAAAAAAGCAAGGGTGCCAAGGCACAGGCTTTCTATGCTGCTTGTATTGCATGGGCTGAAGTGTTTATGCTTGTATGCCATACATTGCATAGATGGCTTGAATACAGCAGCAAAAAAGCAACTAGGCTTCCTATGCTGTTTTTCCTGCATGTGATACTGTTCCACCGGCATGACCCCCATTGTGTGCAAGCTCCCCTGTGGCAATTGGTCAGCCGGGGTCTCTACTAGAGGTGGCCAAAGGAACCATCTGTGAACCCTGTCCAGGGACAGGGACGGAGTTGCAGTTTCGGCTGATAGATTGTCATGGGATAGGACTTTGCAGTCCAGACAGGCCATGGGCAATCTTGATTAATGCTCCCTGGCCACCCTCATTTGGAAGGCATTCCAGGGTGAAGGCTCTGACACGGACGGCAGTCCCAGACAGCCTAAGCTAGCTCGCTGGGTGCGGCACTCTGCTTCCTCACTGGTCAAGGTCCCAGCAAGGACTCTCTGTATGATGACGCAGACGTAGCTGATCAGGGCTTTGGTCCTGACACCGCTCTCAATCCGGATACACCGGATGGTGACGCCATAGTGAATGATCTTATAGCGTCCATCAATGGAATGTTGGATATTTCTCCCTCAGCTCCCCCATTGGAGGAGTCAGCTTCACAGCAGGAGAAATCCTTTTTCAGTACTCATGCGTATATTGCGTATTTTTCTGGCCACGCTGACTTCAGAGAAGCAGTTCAGAAACACCACGCTTACCAGATAAGCGTTTTCTCCAAACGTTTTAAGGATACACGTTATCCCTTTCCCCTGACGTGGTAAAGCGTTAGACCCAGGGTCCAAAGGTGGATCCCCCAATCTCCAGGCTTGCGGCTAGATCCATAGTTGCAGTGGAGATGGGACTTCACTTAAAGATGCCATTGACAGACAGATGGACCTCGGGTTGAAATCTGTCTGTGAAGCTATCAGCGTGTCGGTTGCTCCGGCATTCGCAGCCGTATGGGCACTCTATCCTAGTTCAGCTGGGCTTGCGCAGCTGGTCTTGAGCACATGTACATCTGTGCCGCAGGTGGTGTCCTTAACCTCGCAATGTCTGCATTGCGACTTACCCTAGTAATGCTGTCCTGGAGGGACAGTCGAGGTTGGTCCTTCCCAGGCTGGGGCAGGTCCCACTTGTCCTCGTCCAAAAGGACTCAAAAGGCTCAGAGGGGCTCAGTTTCCGGCCGGGCTCAATCACGCCCAAGGAAGGCAGCAGGAGGAACCGCTACCAAGGCGGTCTCCTCATGACTTTCAGCTCTCTCTCTCTCCGCATCCGCGGTTGGTGGCAGAATCTCCCGCTTGGCGACATTTAGCTGCCACAGGTCACAGACCGGTGGGTGAGAGACATTTTGTCTCACGTGTACAGGATAGAGCTCTGTTCTCGTCCTCCGACTCGATTCTTCAGAACTTCCACCCCTCCCCCCACCGAGCCGATGCTCTTCTGCAGGCAGAAGAAGTGGTAATCCCTGTTCCTCTTCAGGAACAAGACACGGTTTTTTCCTCCAATCTGATTGGGGTGCCAAAAAAAAAAAAAAAGGGGTGGCTCTTTCCGTTCCGTTCTGGACCTAAAACTACTCACCAAGCATGTGAAAGCCAGGCGGTTCCGGATGTAACCTCCGCTCCGTCATTGCCTCAATGTCGCAAGGAGATTTCCTAGCATCAATAGACATCAGGATGCTTATCTCCACGTGCCGATTGCTCCAGAGCACCAGCGTTTGCTACGTTTTCGTTATTGAAGACGAGCATCTTCAGTGCGTAGCCCTGCCCTTCGGTCTGGCGACAGCCCTACGGGTTTTCACCAAGTTCAGGGCAGCAGTGGGAGCAGTCCTGCACTCTCAGGGTCACTCTGTGATCCTTACTGGGACGATCCACTTGTCAAGGCACCCTCTCAAGAGGCAGGGCTGTGGAGTCGGTAAGCCAAACCTTCGACTCCGACTCCGACTCCGACTCCTCAAATTCTCTTGCACCGACTCCGACTCCGACTCCTCAAATTCTCTTGCACCGACTCCGACTCCGGCTCCGACTCCGGCTCCGACTCCGACTCCTACATATATTGCTTATAGTTAAATGAAAAATTTATTGTAGTACATGAATATGTGTATGAAAACATCAGCCATTTAATAATTTTTATGATACAATAATCAAGATATTTGGATAGAACATAAAATATATTTATTGGAATACAACTTTAGAACACAAAAAACTGTAATAAATTGTAAATATGTAATACACTATGTAATATACAGTAGATTACATATATATCTTGTGTGTGTGTATATACACTGTATATATATATATTATATATATTACATATTTACAATTTATTAGTTTTTTTGTGTTCTAAAGTTGTATTCCAATAAATATTTTATGTTCTATCCAAATATCTTGATTTTTGTATCATAAAAACAATTAAATGTCTGATGTTCACATTGTACTACAATAAATTTTTCACTTAAATATAAGCATTATACTAAATGTTGTTATTTAGTAAAATATTCAGCACATTCTGCATTGCACTCCTGTCCCCAATTTATTATATATTTTAGGAGTCGGAGTCGGTGCATTTTATACCGACTCCGACTCCGACTCCACCAAAATGAGCTCCGACTCCGACTCCACGACTCCGACTCCGACTCCACAGCCCTGTCAAGAGGCATGCCGACACAGCCTGAACGTGGCGCTGGAGACTCTCCAGAGTTTCGGGTGGATCATCAACTTTTCAAGGTTACATCGGGCACCGACCCAATCGCTGACATATCTAAGCATGGAGTTTCACACTCCCTCAGCGATAGTGAAGCTTCCGCTGGACAAGCAGCGTTCACTACAGACGGGGGTGCAGTCTCTCCTTCAAGGCCAGTCACACCCCTTAAGACGCCTCATGCAGAGGCAGTCACTTTCGCGCAGTTTCATCTGCGTCCACTTCAATGGGACATGCTTTGCCAATGGGTTGGGGAGTCGACGTCCCTAGACAGGAACGTTTCCCTTCTCAGACGGTCAAGGACTCTCTTCAGAGGAGTCCATCCTTCAGATCAATGTTCTGGAAATCTGGGCAGTGTATCTTGCCCTGCAAGCCTTCCAGCAGTGGCTGGAAGGAAAATAGATCCGAATTCAGCAGGGCTGTGGAGTCGGTAAGCCAAACCTTCGACTCCGACTCCGACTCCGACTCCTCAAATTCTCTTGCACCGACTCCGACTCCAGCTCCGACTCCGGCTCCGACTCCGACTCCGACTCCTACATATATTGCTTAGTTAGGTTAAAAATTTATTGTAGTACATGAATATGTGTATGTGAACATCAGACATTTAATAATTTTTATGATACGATAATCAAGATATTTGGATAGAACATAAAATATATTTATTGGAATACAACTTTAGAACACAAAAAACTGTAATAAATTGTAAATATGTAATACACTATGTAATATACAGTAGATTACATATATATCTTGTGTGTGTATATACACTGTGTGTATATATATATATATATATATATATATATATATATATATATATATATATATATTACATATTTACAATTTATTAGTTTTTTGTGTTCTAAAGTTGTATTCCAATAAATATTTTATGTTCTATCCAAATATCTTGATTATTGTATCATAAAAACAATTAAATGTCTGATGTTCACATTGTACTACAATAAATTTTTCACTTAAATATAAGCAATATACTAAATGTTATTATTTAGTAAAATATTCAGCACATTCTGCATTGCACTCCTGTCCCCAATTTATTATATATTTTAGGAGTCGGAGTCGGTGCATTTTATACCGACTCCGACTCCGACTCCACCAAAATGAGCTCCGACTCCGACTCCGACTCCACGACTCCGACTCCGACTCCACAGCCCTGGAATTCAGTCGGACAATTCCACAGCGGTGACAGACATCGCCCACCAAGGCGGAACACGTATC
Organism: Anomaloglossus baeobatrachus; assembly: GCF_048569485.1. Lineage (NCBI taxonomy): Eukaryota > Metazoa > Chordata > Amphibia > Anura > Aromobatidae > Anomaloglossus > Anomaloglossus baeobatrachus. The sequence continues at coordinate 947,097,492 of NC_134353.1, read as the reverse complement.
GCCAAGCCTACCAGGCAATCCGGCGGATTCTGATATGGGTGGGGGACAGAGCATCCACCATATCCGCAGTTCACATCCCGGGCGTCGGAAATTGGGAAGCAGACTTCCTCAGTCGCCTGGGTATGGACGCAGGGGAATGGCCTCTGCACCCAGAATGGTGTCAGGAAATCTGTAGCCGCTGGGGGATGCCGGACGTCGACCTAATGGCGTCTCTGCACAACAACAAGGTCCCGATTTTCATGGCGCGGTCTCACGAGCAAAGTGCTCTGGCGCCAGGCGCCCTAGTTCAGGATTGGTCGCAGTTCCAGCTACCCTATGTGTTCTACCTCTGGCACTGTTGCCCAGAGTGCTACGCAAGCTCAGCTCCGCTTGCCGCCGCGCCATCCTCGTCGTCCCAGACTGGCCGAGGAGGTCGTGGTTCCCGGATCTGTGGCATCTCACGGTCGGCCAACCGTGCGCACTCTCAGACCGGCCAGACTTACTGTCCCAAGGGCCGTTTTTTCCACTGAATTCTACGGCCCTAATCCTGACTGTGTGGCCATCGAGTCCGAGATCCTAGCGTCTTCAGGATTATCTCAAGACGTCATTGCCACCATGAGACGGGCTAGGAAGCCGGCGTCTGCCAAGATCTGCCACAAGACGTGGAAGAGATTCTTATCTTAGCGCTCTGCTCAGGGAGTGTCTCCCTGGACATTTGCATTGCCAACCTTTTCCTTCCTTCCTGCAATTTGGTTTGGGAAATGGTTTGTCGCTCGGCTCTCTTAACGGACGAGTCCCAGCGCTGTCTGTATTCTTTCAGAAGCGCATAGTACCACTTCCTCAGGTACGCACGTTCCTGCAGGGGGTTGGTCACATTGTCCCTCCGTACAAGAGGCCGTTAGACCCATGGGATCTGCACAGGGTACTACTTGCTCTCCAGGAGCCGCCCTTTGAGCCTCTGAGGGATGTTTTTTTCACTTTCTCGACTGTCACAGAAAGTGGCCTTTTTGGTAACGGTCACGTCTCTTCAGAGAGTGTCCGAGCTAGCAGCGCGGTCATCCAAAGCCCCTTTCCTGGTTTTTCACCAAGACAAGGTAGTGCTGCGCCTGATTCCGGGTTTTCTCCCTAAGGTGGTATCCCCCTTTCATCTCAGTCAGGATATCTCCTTACCTTCTTTTTGTCCTCATCCAGTTCATCGATATGAATTGGATTTGCATTTGTTGGATCTGATGAGAGCGCTCAGAATCTACTTTTCCCACACGGCGCCCCTGCGCCGCTCGGATGCACTCTTTATACTTGTCGCTGGTCAGCGCAAAGGGTCGCAGGCTTCCAAAGCCACCCTGGCTCGATAGATCAAGGAACCAATTCTTGAACCCTACCGTTCTGCTGGGCTTCCGGTTCCATCAGGGCTGAAGGCCCATTCTACCAGAGCCGTGGGTGCGTCCTGGGCATTACGACACCAGGCTACGGCTCAACAGGTGTGCCAGGCAGCTACCTGGTCGAGTCTGCACATTTTCACCAAACATTATCAGGTGCATACCTATGCTTCGGCGGACGCCAGCCTAGGTAGAAGAGTCCTGCAGGCGGCAGTTGCCTCCCCGTAGGGGAGGGCTGTCTTTGCAGCTCTAACATGAGGTATTTCTTTACCCACCCAGGGACAGCTTTTGGACGTCCCAATCGTCTGGGTCTCCCAATGGAGCGCCGAAGAAGAAGGGAATTTTGTTACTTACCGTAAATTCCTTTTCTTCTAGCTCCTATTGGGAGACCCAGCACCCGCCCTGTTGTCCTTCGGGATTTTTGGTGGTTTTTCGGGTACACATGTTGTTCATGTTGAATGGGTTTCAGTTCTCCGATGTTACTTCGGAGTGAATTTGTTTAAACCAGTTATTGGCTTTCCTCCTTCTTGCTTTTGCACTAAAACTGGTGAGCCAGTGATCCCACTGGGGGTGTATAGCCAGAAGGGGAGGGGCCTTACACTTTTTAGTGTAATGCTTTGTGTGGCCTCCGGAGGCAGTGCTATACACCCAATCGTCTGGGTCTCCCAATAGGAGCTAGAAGAAAAGGAATTTACGGTAAGTAACAAAATTCCCTTCTTTGCTGACAGGATGTCTGTCACTATGACAAAAATCCTAGAGACCTTGCAGGCCAGGCCAGTTACTCAGTCCATGGACACTGCTGCGGCAATGTTCCCCGGTCCCCCTCAGTTGGAGTTAATCCGTGCTTCGAGGGGGTCCCAGGCATCTCAGCCTGACGGCTCTGATTCAGATGACAGTCCCAGGCAGCCTAAGCGTGCTCGCTGGGAGAGACCCTCCACGTCATCACGCGGATCAGGGTCTCAGCGAGAAGAGTCTCTACATGATGAGACAGAGGAGGGGGATCAGGAGTCTAATCCTGAAACCGCTCTCAATCTGGATACTCCTGATGGTGACGCCATGGTAAATGACCTTATAGGGGCCATCAATAGTCTATTGGAAATTTCTCCCCCTGCCCCTTCTGCAGAAGAGGCAGCTGCACAGCAGGAGAAGTTCCATTTCAGGTATCCCAAGCCTAAACTGAGTACTTTTCTGGACCACGCTGACTTCATAGAATCAGTCCAGAAACACCATGCTTACCCAGATAAGCGTTTCTCCAAACGTCTTAAGGATACACGTTATCCCTTTCCCCCTGACGTGGTCAAACGCTGGACCCAGTGTCCAAAGGTGGACCCCCCAATCTCCAGACTTGCGGCTAGATCCATAGTTGCAGTGGAAGATGGGGCTTCACTTAAAGATGCCAATGACAGACAGATGGACCTTTGGTTAAAGTCTGTCTATGAAGCTATCGGCGCGTCGTTTGCTCCAGCATTCGCGGCCGTGTGGGCACTCCAAGCTATTTCAGCTGGCCTGGCACAGGTGGACTCTATCATATGTCCAGCAGTGCCGCGAGTAGCGTCCCTAACCTCGCAAATGTCTGCGTTTGCGACTTACGCTATCAACGCTGTCCTGGACTCTACAAGCCGTACCTCAATTGCGTCTGCCAACTCTGTTGTCTTGCGCAGAGCCTTGTGGTTAAAGGAATGGAAAGCGGATTCTGCTTCCAAAAAATGTTTAACCAGCTTGCCACTATCTGTAGATAGACTGTTTGGTGAACAATTGGCTGAAATCATTAAGCAATCCAAGGGTAAGGACTCCTCCTTACCCCAGCCCAGATCAAGCAAACCTCAACAGAGGAAGTGGCAGTCGAGGTTTCGGTCCTTTCGAGGCTCCGGCAAGACCCAATTCTCCTCGTCCAAAGGGACTCAGAAGGAGCAAAGGAGCTCAGATTCCTGGCGGGCTCATTCACGCCCCAAGAAAGCAACCGGAGGAACCGCTTCCAAGGCGGCTGCCTCATGACTTTCGGCCTCATCCCTCCGCATCCTCGGTCGGTGGCAGGCTCTCCCGCTTTTGCGACATTTGGCTGCCACAGGTCAAAGACCGGTGGGTAACAGACATTTTGTCTCACGGGTACAGGATAGAATTCAGTTCTCGTCCTCCGCCTCGGTTCTTCAGAACCTCCCCACATCCCGACCGAGCAGATGCCCTTCTGCAGGCGGTGTGCTCACTAAAAGCAGAAGGAGTGGTGATCCCTGTTCCTCTGCAGGAACAAGGGCAAGGTTTTTACTCCAATCTTTGTGGTTCCAAAAAAAAAACGGCTCGTTTCGTCCTGTTCTGGACCTAAAGCTGCTCAACAAGCATGTGAACGCCAGGCGGTTCCGGATGGAATCCCTCCGCTCCGTCATTGCCTCAATGTCTCAAGGAGATTTCCTTGCATCAATAGACATCAAGGATGCTTATCTCCACGTGCCGATTGCTACAGAGCACCAACGTTTTCTACGTTTCGTGATAGGAGACGACCATCTCCAGTTCGTAGCTCTGCCATTTGGTCTGGCGACAGCCCCACGGGTTTTCACCAAGGTCATGGCGGCAATGGTAGCAGTCTTGCATTCTCAGGGACATTCGGTGATCCCTTACTTAGACGATCTACTTGTCAAAGCACCCTCTCAAGAGGCATGTCAACACAGCCTGAATGTTGCGCTGGAGACTCTCCAGACTTTCGGGTGGATCATCAACTTTTCAAAGTCCAACCTGGCACCGACTCAATCACTAACGTATCTTGGCATGGAGTTTCATACTCTCTCAGCGATAGTGAAGCTTCCGCTGGACAAGCAGCGGTCACTACAGACAGGGGTGCAGTCTCTCCTTCAGGGTCAGTCGCACCCCTTAAGGCGCCTCATGCACTTCCTAGGGAAGATGGTGGCAGCAATGGAGGCAGTCCCGTTCGCGCAGTTTCATCTGCGCCCACTTCAATGGGACATTCTCCGCCAATGGGACGGGAAGACAACTTCCCTAGACAGGAAAGTCTCCCTTTCTCAGACGGCCAAGGACTCTCTGCAATGGTGGCTTCTTCCCACCTCATTATCACAGGGAAGATCATTCCTGCCCCCATCCTGGGCAGTGGTCACGACAGACGCGAGTCTGTCAGGGTGGGGAGCAGTTTTTCTCCACCACAGGGCTCAAGGGACGTGGACTCAGCAGGAGTCCACGCTTCAGATCAATGTTCTGGAAATCAGGGCAGTGTATCTTGCCCTATTAGCCTTCCAGCAGTGGCTGGAAGGAAAGCAGATCCGAATTCAGTCGGACAACTCCACAGCGGTGGCATACATCAACCACCAAGGAGGGACACGCAGTCCGCAAGCCTTCCAGGAAGTCAGGAGGATTCTGATGTGGGTGGAGGAAAGAGCATCCACCATATCAGCGGTTCACATCCCGGGCGTAGAAAACTGGGAAGCAGACTTCCTCAGTCGCCAGGGCATGGACGCAGGGGAATGGTCCCTTCATTCGGACGTGTTTCAGGAAATCTGCCGCCGCTGGGGGGTGCCGGACGTCGACCTAATGGCGTCTCGGCACAACAACAAGGTCCCGACCTTCATAGCGCGGTCTCGCGATCAAAAAGCTCTGGCGGCAGACGCCTTAGTGCAAGATTGGTCGCAGTTCCGGCTCCCTTATGTGTTTCCACCTCTGGCACTCTTGCCCAGAGTGTTACGCAAGATCAGATCCGATTGCGGCCGCGTCATACTCGTCGCCCCAGACTGGCCGAGGAGGTCGTGGTACCCGGATCTGTGGCATCTCACGGTCGGCCAACCGTGGGCACTACCAGACCGTCCAGACTTACTGTCCCAAGGGCCGTTTTTCCATCGGAATTCTGCGGCCCTGAACCTGACTGTGTGGCCATTGAGTCCTGGATCCTAGCGTCTTCAGGATTACCCCAAGGGGTCGTGGCCACCATGAGACAGGCTAGGAAGTCCACTTCTGCTAAGATCTACCACAGAACGTGGAAGATTTTCTTATCCTGGTGCTCTGCACAAGGAGTATCCCCCTGGCCATTCGCGTTACCTGTCTTTCTTTCCTTCCTGCAATCTGGGTTGGAAAAGGGCTTGTCGCTCGGCTCCCTTAAAGGGCAAGTCTCGGCACTATCCGTGTTTTTTCAGAAGCGTCTAGCACGACTTTCTCAGGTGCGCACGTTCCTGCAGGGGGTGTGTCATATCGTACCTCCGTACAGGCGGCCGTTAGATCCGTGGGATCTAAACAAGGTCCTTGTTGCTCTCCAGAAGCCGCCTTTCGAGCCTCTGAGGGATGTGTCACTTTCTCGACTCTCACAGAAAGTGGCCTTTCTGGTAGCGGTCACGTCTCTTCGGAGAGTGTCTGAACTAGCAGCGCTGTCATGCAAAGCTCCTTTCCTGGTGTTCCACCAGGACAAGGTAGTGCTGCGCCCCATTCAGGAGTTTCTCCCTAAGGTGGTATCCTCTTTTCACCTTAATCAGGATATCTCCTTGCCTTCCTTTTATCCGCATGCAGTTCATCGGTATGAAAAGGATCTGCATTTGTTGGATCTGGTGAGAGCACTCAGAATCTACATTTCCCGCACGGCGCCCCTGCGCCGCTCGGATGCACTCTTTGTCCTTGTCGCTGGTAAGCGCAAAGGGTCGCAGGCTTCCAACGCCACCCTGGCTCGATGGATCAAAGAACCAATTCTTGAAGCCTACCGTTCTGCTGGGCTTCCGGTTCCCTCAGGGCTGAAGGCCCATTCTACCAGAGCCGTGGGTGCGTCCTGGGCATTACGACACCAGGCTACGGCTCAACAGGTGTGCCAGGCAGCTACCTGGTCGAGTCTGCACACTTTCACCAAACATTATCAGGTGCATACCTATGCTTCGGCGGACGCCAGCCTAGGTAGAAGAGTCCTGCAGGCGGCAGTTGCCTCCCCGTAGGGGAGGGCTGTCTTTGCAGCTCTAACATGAGGTATTTCTTGACCCACCCAGGGACAGCTTTTGGACGTCCCAATCGTCTGGGTCTCCCAATGGAGCGCCGAAGAAGAAGGGAATTTTGTTACTTACCGTAAATTCCTTTTCTTCTAGCTCCTATTGGGAGACCCAGCACCCGCCCTGTTGTCCTTCGGGATTTTTGGTTGTTTTTCGGGTACACATGTTGTTCATGTTGAACGGTTTTCAGTTCTCCGACGTTACTTCGGAGTGAATTTGTTTAAACCAGTTATTGGCTTTCCTCCTTCTTGCTTTTGCACTAAAACTGGTGAGCCAGTGATCCCACTGGGGGTGTATAGCCAGAAGGGGAGGGGCCTTACACTTTTTAGTGTAATGCTTTGTGTGGCCTCCGGAGGCAGTGCTATACACCCAATCGTCTGGGTCTCCCAATAGGAGCTAGAAGAAAAGGAATTTACGGTAAGTAACAAAATTCCCTTCATCTCCTTGCCTTCCTTGTGCCCTCATCCAGTTCATCAATGTGAAAAGGATTTGCATTGTTGGATCTCGTGAGAGCGCTCAGGATCTACATTTCCCGCACGGCGCCCCTGCGCCGCTCGGATGCACTCTTTGTCCTTGTCGCTGGTCAGCGCAAAGGGTCGCAAGCTTCCAAATCCACCCTAGCTCGGTGGATCAAGGAACCAATTCTTGAAGCCTACCGTTCTGCTGGGCTTCCGGTTCCCTCAGGGCTGAAGGCCCATTCTACCAGAGCCGTGGGTGCGTCCTGGGCATTACGACACCAGGCTACGGCTCAGCAGGTGTGCCAGGCGACTACCTGGTCGAGTCTGCACACTTTTACCAAACACTATCGACTGCATACCTACGCTTCGGCGGACGCCAGCCTAGGTAGACAAGTCCTTCAGGCGGCGACGGCCCACCTGTAGGGTAGGGCTGTTTTTACGGTCCTATCACGAGGGGTTATTATACCCACCCAGGGACTGCTTTTGGACGTCCCAATTGTCTGGGTCTCCCAATTAGGAGCGATAAAGAAGAAGGGAATTTTGTTTACTTACCGTAAATTCCTTTTCTTCTAGCTCCAATTGGGAGACCCAGCACCCGCCCTGTTTGCTTAGGGATTTTTGTTGGTTCGGGTACACATGTTGTTCATGTTGACTGGTTTCGGTTCTCCGATGTTCCTTCGGATTGAATTTGTTCTTAAACCGGTTATTGGCTTTCCTCCTTCTTGCTTTGGCACTAAAACTGAGGAACCCGTGATCCCACGGGGGGTGTATAGGCAGAAGGGGAGGGGCCTTACACTTTTAAGTGTAATGCTTTGTGTGGCCTCCGGAGGCAGTAGCTATACACCCAATTGTCTGGGTCTCCCAATTGGAGCTAGAAGAAAAGGAATTTACGGTAAGTAAACAAAATTCCCTTCTTCTAAGCGCCTTAAGGATACACGTTATCCTTTTCCCCCTGACGTGGTTAAAAGTTGGACTCAGTGTTCCAAAGTGGATCCTCCAATCTCCAGACTGGTAGCTAGATCCATACTTGCAGTGGAAGATGGGGCTTCACTCAAAGATGCCACTGACAGGCAGATGGAACTCTGGTTGAAATCCATCTATGAAGCTATCGGCGCTTCTTTTGCCCCAGCGTTCGCAGCCTTATGGGCGCTACAAGCTATCTCAGCAGGTCAAGCGCAAATTGACGCAGCCACACGCACGTCCGCGCCACAGGTGGCGTCCATAACCACTCAGACGTCGGCATTTGCGTCTTACGCTATTAATGCTGTCCTGGACTCTGCGAGCCGTACGGCGGTTGCAGCCGCCAATTCGGTGGTACTCCGCAGGGCCTTGTGGCTACGGGAATGGAAGGCAGATTCTGTTTCCAAAAAGCGCTTAACCAGTTTGCCAATTTCTGGCGACCGATTGTTTGGCGAGCGTTTGGATGAAATCATCAAACAATCCAAGGGAAAGGATACATCCTTACCCCAGCCCAAACCGAACATACCCCAACAGAGGAAGGGGCAGTCGAGGTTTCGGTCCTTTCGGGGCGCGGGCAGGTCCCAATTCTCCTCGTCCAAAAGGCCTCTGAAAGATCAAAGGAACTCTGACGCATGGTGGTCTAAGTCACGTCCTAAAAAGGCCACCGGAGGTGCCGCTACCAAAGCGGCTTCCTCATGACTTTCGGCCTCCTCACTCCGCATCTTCGGTCGGTGGCAGGCTCTCCCGCTTTTGCGACACCTGGCTGCCACGGGTAAAAGACCGTTGGGTGAGAGACATTCTGTCTCACGGTTACAAGATAGAGTTCACCTCTCGTCCCCCGACTCGATTCTTCAGGTCATCCCCGCCTCCCGAGCGAGCCGAGGCTCTTCTGCAGGCGCTGGGCACTCTGAAGGCAGAAGGAGTGGTGGTCCCTGTTCCTCTTCAGCAACAGGGTCACGGTTTTTACTCCAACTTGTTTGTGGTCCCAAAGAAGGACGGGTCTTTCCGTCCTGTCCTGGACCTGAAACTTCTCAACAAACACGTAACGACCAGGCGGTTCCGGATGGAATCCCTCCGCTCCGTCATCGCCTCAATGTCCCAAGGAGATTTCCTTGCATCGATCGATATCAAAGATGCTTATCTCCACGTACCGATTGCTCCAGAGCACCAGCGCTTCTTGCGCTTCGCCATAGAAAACGAACACTTGCAGTTCGTGGCACTGTCGTTCGGCCTGGCAACAGCCCCACGGGTTTTCACCAAGGTTATGGCTTCTGTAGTAGCGGTCCTCCACTCTCAGGGTCACTCGGTGATCCCTTACTTGGACGATCTCCTGATCAAGGCACCCTCTCAAGAGGCATGCCAACACAGCCTCGACGCTACCCTGGAGACTCTCCAGAGTTTCGGGTGGATCATCAATTTTCCAAAGTCAAATCTGACACCGGCCCAATCGCTCACATACCTTGGCATGGAGTTTCATACCCTCTCAGCGATAGTGAAGCTTCCGCTGATCAAGCAGCGGTCACTACAGACAGGGGTACAATCTCTCCTTCAAGGCCAGTCACACCCCTTGAGGCGCCTCATGCACTTCCTGGGGAAGATGGTGGCAGCAATGGAGGCAGTTCCTTTCGCGCAGTTTCACCTGCGTCCTCTTCAATGGGACATCCTACGCAAATGGGACAGGAAGCCGACGTCCCTCGACAGGAACGTCTCCCTCTCTCAGGCGACCAAAGCTTCCCTTCGGTGGTGGCTTCTTCCCACTTCATTATCGAAGGGGAGATCCTTCCTACCCCCATCCTGGGAGGTGGTCACGACGGACGCGAGTCTGTCAGGGTGGGGAGCGGTTTTTCTCCACCACAGGGCTCAGGGTACGTGGACCCAGCAAGAGTCCTCGCTTCAGATCAATGTTCTGGAAATACGGGCAGTGTATCTTGCCCTGAAAGCGTTCCAGCAGTGGCTGGAAGGCAAGCAGATCAGAATTCAGTCGGACAATTCCACAGCGGTGGCATAAATCAACCACCAAGGCGGCACACGCAGTCGGCAAGCCTTCCAGGAAGTCCGGCGGATTTTGATGTGGGTGGAAGCCACGGCCTCCACCATCTCTGCAGTTCACATTCCAGGCGTGGAAAACTGGGAAGCAGATTATCTCAGTCGCCAGGGCATGGACGCAGGGGAATGGTCCCTTCACCCGGACGTGTTTCAGGAGATCTGTTGCCGCTGGGGGGTGCCGGACGTCGACCTCATGGCGTCCCGGCACAACAACAAGGTACCGACGTTCATGGCACGGTCTCAAGATCCCAGAGCTCTGGCGGCAGACGCCTTAGTTCAGGATTGGTCGCAGTTTCAGCTCCCTTATGTGTTTCCTCCGCTGGCACTGTTGCCCAGAGTGTTACGCAAGATCAGGGCCGACTGCCGCCGCGTCATCCTCGTCGCTCCAGACTGGCCGAGGCGGTCGTGGTACCCGGATCTGTGGCATCTCACGGTCGGCCAACCGTGGGCACTACCAGACCGACCAGACTTGCTATCTCAAGGGCCGTTTTTCCATCTGAATTCTGCGGCCCTCAACCTGACTGTGTGGCCATTGAGTCCTGGATCCTAGCGTCTTCAGGGTTATCTCAAGACGTCATTGCCACTATGAGACAGGCTAGGAAACCAACGTCCGTCAAGATCTACCACAGGACGTGGAAAATTTTCCTGTCGTGGTGCTCTGCTCAGGGTTTTTCTCCCTGGCCTTTTGCCTTGCCCACTTTTCTGTCCTTCCTTCAATCTGGACTGGAAAAGGGTTTGTCGCTCGGCTCCCTTAAGGGACAAGTCTCAGCGCTCTCTGTGTTTTTCCAGAAGCGCCTAGCCAGACTTCCACAGGTACGCACGTTCCTGCAGGGGGTTTGTCACATCGTTCCTCCTTACAAGCGGCCGTTAGAACCCTGGGATCTGAACAGGGTGCTGCTGGTTCTTCAGAAACCACCATTCGAGCCAATGAGAGATATTTCTCTCTCACGCCTTTCGCAGAAAGTGGTTTTTCTAGTAGCAGTCACTTCACTTCGGAGAGTGTCTGAGCTAGCAGCGCTGTCATGCAAAGCCCCTTTCCTGGTTTTTCACCAGGACAAGGTGGTTCTGCGTCCGGTTCCGGAATTTCTCCCTAAGGTGGTATCCCCCTTTCATCTCAATCAGGATATCTCCTTACCTTCTTTTTGTCCTCATCCAGTTCACCAATGTGAAAAGGATTTGCACTTGTTAGATCTGGTGAGAGCACTCAGACTCTACATTTCTCGTACGGCGCCCCTGCGCCGCTCGGATGCACTCTTTGTCCTTGTCGCTGGCCAGCGTAAAGGGTCACAGGCTTCCAAATCAACCTTGGCTCGGTGGATCAAGGAGCCAATTCTCGAAGCCTACCGTTCGGCTGGGCTTCCGGTTCCCTCAGGGCTGAAGGCCCATTCTACCAGAGCCGTGGGCGCGTCCTGGGCTTTGAGGCACCAGGCTACGGCTCAGCAGGTGTGTCAGGCGGCTACCTGGTCGAGCCTGCACACTTTCACGAAACACTATCAGGTGCATACCTATGCTTCGGCGGATGCCAGCCTAGGTAGACGAGTCCTTCAGGCGGCGGTTGCCCACCTGTAGGAAGAGGCCGTTTTACGGCTCTCTTATGAGGTATTATTTTACCCACCCAGGGACTGCTTTTGGACGTCCCAATTGTCTGGGTCTCCCAATGGAGCGACAAATAAGGGAATTTTGTTTACTTACCGTAAATTCCTTTTCTTCTAGCTCCAATTGGGAGACCCAGCGCCCGCCCCTGTTTTTTTGTGTACACATGTTGTTCATGTTGAATGGTTTCAGTTCTCCGATATTCCTTCGGATTGAAGTTACTTTAAACCAGTTTTTAATTCTTTTTCCTCCTTCTTGCTTTTGCACCAAAACTGAGGAGCCCGTGGGAGCACGGGGGGTGTATAGGCAGAAGGGGAGGGGCTTAACACTTTTAGTGTAATACTTTGTGCGGCCTCCGGAGGCATAGCCTATACACCCAATTGTCTGGGTCTCCCAATTGGAGCTAGAAGAAAAGGAATTTACGGTAAGTAAACAAAATTCCCTTCTTTGTCTACTATAGACAAACGTGTTCATCTCCATTAGAAAGCTTTTATTGCTTTACCTGAATTCATTGTGGCAGTGTTGGGGGGAGACCTCCATGGGGTCTCTCTCAGGGTCTCTGAGGAGGATTCCAGATCAGAACTGCGCAGATGTATATGAATCAGGAAAATGGCCACTCAGAGATGTATCTCTATTTGGGAAAAGCACAGTTGTGTTCTTCTGACCCTTGTATTCAAGAGCATAACATTTTATACAGCTTTTTGGACAGTCTTTCCTTTACAGCAGCATTCCATAGTAAGTCATTCAGGTGTCTGGGCGTGGACGAGAGTCTACTCCAGAATGTTACTTATTCATGAGTCTAACCGGTTCTCAAAGTATCTGTTCTATTTAGCCATAAACTTAATTTTTCTTTGTCGCTCCTAATTGGGTGACCCAGACAATTGGGTGTATAGCTACTGCCTCCGGAGGCCACACAAAGCATTACACTAAAAAGTGTAAGGCCCCTCCCCTTCTGGCTATACACCCCCCGTGGGATCACGGGCTGCTCAGTTTTCAAGCTTTGTGCGAAGGAGGCACACATCCACGCATAGCTCCACTGTTTAGTCAGCAGTAGCTGCTGACTATGTCGGATGGAAGAAAAGTGGGCCCATATAGGGCCCCCAGCATGCTCCCTTCTCACCCCACTTGCGGTTTGTAAGGTTGAGGTACCTATTGCTGGTACGGAGGCTGGAGCCCACATGCTGTTTTCCTTCCCCATCCCCCCTCAGGGCTCTGGGTGAAGTGGGATCTTACCGGTCTCCAGGCACTGAGACCGGGCTCCATCCACAGACCCAGAGAACCTGCTGGATTTGGAGCTGGGTATCCTCAGGGACAGGGCCCTGCGACATTAAGGTACTCTGTGTCCCCGTACAAATCGCGCACACACACACACCAGCATTGCTGGGAGTGTTAGTGCGCCGGGGACAACAGCGCGGAGCGCTTGTGCTATTATTCACTGCAGCTTTGCTGAGTGAATTTATGTATTGGGAACTGCTGCGCCGGCCGCTGCTGGGTGTTTTACACTGTGGCGCGGCTGGGACTTGTGGTGCGCCGGGGACTTCCGCGCCGGCCGTGCACATAGGACGGCCGCGCTTATTACTCGAGTCCCCGGCTTTGCGGCCTAGTTTTCCTTTCGTTCCCGCCCCCAGCCCTGCCAGTCAGGGGAGAGGCGGGACGCTGTACAGTAAGTCAGCGCAGGGAGCTGGAGTCTGCTTTGCATTCTCCAGCCCCCTTCACTAGACTCAGTGGGACGCCGGGTTCCCGCTCTTGTCTCGGGCACGCCCTCGGCCCGCCCCTCTTCTCTGGACGCCGGCAGCCATTCCGGCACGCAGAGCGGGAAAACGTAGACAAGCGCTGAGCTAGCAGTCACACGCCACACACCTGTTTTTGTGCGGGCGGTAAGCGGCAGCTGCAGTGCTGACCCACTAATGCCGAAGTCTCCTGCTGTACTTTTGTAAAGTCGCTATTTCAGGATGCAGGCCTAGAAACAGCAGCTAAAAAGCAGCGGTGCTAAAGCACAGACTTTCTATGCTGCTTGTCTTGCATGTGCTGAAGTGTCATGTGTCCTTTGGGCTTGTATGCTATACATGGCACTGTAATGGCTATTCTTGGCTGTCTACCCGCCTAGATGGCTAGCCAGCGGCAGCAAACAGCAAGGGTGCTAAGACACAAGCTTTCAATGCTGCTTGAATTGCATGTGCTGCAGTGTTTATTTTCATGTTTGTATGCTATACATTCACTGTATGTCGCTATTCTTGGCTAATGCTCCTAGATAACTTGACAACAGCAGCAGAAAAGCAAGGGTGCCTAGGCACAAGCTTTCAATGCTGCTTGGATTGCATGTGCTGCAGTGTTTATTTTCATGCGTGTATGCTATACATTCACTGTATGTAGCTATTCTTCGCTAATGCTCCTGAATAACTAGACAACAGCAGCAGAAAAGCAAAGGTGCCAAGGCACAAGCTTTCTAAGCTGCTTGTACTACATGTGCTGAAGTGTTTATTTGTACTTCATGCTTGTATGTTTTCACTGTAAGGTCGCTATTCTTAGCTAATGCTCCTAGATGGCTAGACAACAACAGCAAAAAAGCAGGGGTGCCAAGGCACAGGCTTTCTATGCTGCTTGTACTGCACGTGATACGGTTCCAGGGCCCCCAGTATGTGCAATTGCTCAACCGGGGTCTCCGCTACAGGTAGCCAAAAGACCACCTGTGATTCCTGTCCATGGACAGGGATGGAGTTGCAGTTTCCGCTTCTATATTGTCTGTGATTATGACTAATAGCTTACAGACTTTGCAGTCCAGATAGACCTTGGCCAAGGTTGATTCAATGCCCCTGGCCACCCTGACTTGGAATAAATCAGGGTTCCAGGGGGGTCCCATACATCCCAGGGTGCAGGCTCTGACACGGACGACAGTCCCAGACGGCCTAAGCGAGCTCCATGGTAACGGCCCTCGACTTCATCACTGGTCAGGGTCACCACAGGAGTACTCTCTGTATCAGGGGACAGACGTAGCTGTTCAGGACTCTGATCTTGAGACCGCTCTCAATCCGGATGCACCGGATGGTGACGCTATAGTGAATAATCTTATAGCGTCCATCAATGGAAAGTTGGGTATTTCCCTCTCAACTCCTCCAGTGGAGGAGTCAGCTTCACAGCAGGATAAATCCCTCTTTCAGTATCTCAAGTGTATATTGAGTATTTTTCTGGTCACTCTGACTCCAGAGAAGCAGTCCAGAATCTCCACGCTTATCCCGATAACAGTTTCTCCAACCGTATTTAGGATACGCGGTGTCTCTTCCCCCCTGACGTGGTCAAGCGCTAGACCCAGTGTCCAAAGGTGGATCCCCCAATCTCCAGGCTTGCGGCTAGATCTATAGTTGCAGTGGAAGATGGGACTTCACTTAAACATGCCATTGACAGACAGATAGACCTCTCGTTGCAATCTGTCTATGAAGCTATCGGCGGATCGGTTGCTCCGGCATTCGCAGCTGTAGAGGCACTCCAAGCTATTTCAGCTAGTATTGCGCAGGGGGACGCTGTCACATGTACATCTTGGCCGCAGTAGCGTCCTTAACCTCGCAATGTCGGCATTGCGACTCAAGCTGTTAATGCTGTCCTGGACGCTACGAGCCGTACGTCAGTGGCGTCCGCCAACTCCGTGTTTTTACGCAGAGCCTAGTAGTTAAGGGATTGGAGCAGATGCTGCTTCCAAAAAAGTGCTTAACCAGGTTGCCGTTATCTGGTGACAGACTGTTTAGTGAGTGGTTGGATGTAATCATTCAACTGTACAAGGGTACGGATTCTTCCTTACCCCGGCCCACATCAAACAAAACCCAACAGGAGAATGGACAGTCGAGGTTTCGGTCCTTCCCAGGCTCGGGCAGGTCCCAGTGGTCCTCGTCCAAAAGGACGCAAAAGGCTCAGAGGGGCGCAGATTCCTGGCGGGCTCCATCACGCCCGGGGAAAGCAGCAGGAGGAACCGCTACCACGGCGTTTTCCTCATGACTTTCAGCCCTCTCACTCCGCGTCCCCGATCGGTCGCAGACTCCCCCGCTTTAGCGACACTTACCTGCCACAGGGCAAAGGCCGGTGGATGAGAGACAGTTTGTCCCAAAACTTCCTCACCGGCCGAGTCGAGGCTCTTCTGAAGGCAGAAAGAGTAGTAATCTCTGTTCCTCCTCAGGAACAAGATACGCTTTTTACTCCGATCTGGTCGTAGTGCCAACATAAAACGGCTCACCTAGCACGTGAAAACCAGGCGGTTCCGGATGGAATCCCTCCGCTCCGTCATTGCCTCAATGTCTCAAAGAGATTTCCTAGCATCAATAGACATCAGGATGCTTATCTCAACGTGCCGATTGCTCCAGGACACCGGCGTTTGCTACCATTCGTTATTGAAGACGAGCATCTTCAGTTCGTAGCCCTACCGTTCGGTCTGGCGACAGCCCCACGGGTTTTCACCGACTTCACGGCAGTAGTGTGAGCAGTCCCGCACTCTCAGGGTCACTCTGTGATCCCTTATTTAGGCGACCTACTTGTCAAGGCACTCTCTTAAGAGGCATGCCAACACAGCCTGAACATGGCGCTGGAGACTTTCCAGGGTTTCGGGTGGGTCTTCAACTTTTCAAAGTTAAACCCAATCGCTGGCATATCTTGGCAAGGAGTTTTCACACTCTCTCAGCGATAGTGAAGCGTCCGCTGGACAAACAGCGTTCACTACAGACGGGGGTGCAGTCTCTCTTTCAAGGAGACGCCTCATCCAGAGGCAGTCCCTTTCACGCAGTTTCATCTGCGTCCACTTCAATGGAACATTCTTCGCTAATGGGAGGAGTAGTCGACGTCCCTACACAGGAACGTCCCTCTTTCTCAGACGTTCAAGAACTCTTTTCAGAGGAGTCCACTCTTCAGGTCAATTGTCTGGAGCTCTGGGCAGTGTATATTGCTCTACAAGCCTTCCTGCAGTGGCTGGAAAGCAAACAGATCCGAATTCAGTCGGACAATCCACAGCGGTGGCATACATCAACCACCAAGGCGGACTACGCAGTCGGCGAGACTTCCAGGAAGTTCGCCGGATTCTGCTGTGGGTGGCAGACAGAGCATACACCATATCCGCAGTTACCAGGGCGTGGACGTAGCAGAATGGTCTCTGCACCCGGACGGGTGTCAAGAATCGGCACAATAGCAAGGTCCCGATTTTCATTGCGATCAAAGAGCTCTGGCGACAGGCATCTCACGGTCGGTCAACCGTGGGCACTACCAGACCGGCCAGACTTACTGTCCCAAGGGCCGTTTTTTCCAGCTGAATTCTACGGCCCTGAACCTACTGTGTGGCCATTGAGTCCTGGATCCTAGTGTCCTCAGGATTATCCCAAGGGGTCGTTGCCACTATGAGTCAGGCTAGGAAGCCCACGTCTGCTAAGATCTGCCACGGACGTGGAAGATTTTCTTATACTGGTGCTCTGTACAAGGAGTGTCCCCCGGGCCATTGGCATTGCCTACTCTTCTTTCCTTCCTGCAATTTCGGTTGGAAAAGGGCTTGTCGCTCGGCTCCCTTAAAGGGCAAGGCTTGGCGCTATTGGTGTTTTTTTCAGAGGCGTCTAGCACGACTTCCTCAGGTACGCACGTTCCTGCAGGGGGTTTGTCATATCGTCCCCCCGTACAAGCGGCCGTTAGATCCATGGGATCTGAACAGGGTACTACTTGCTCTCCAGAAGCCGCCTTTCGAGCCTCTGACGAATGTTTCACCTTCTCGACTATCTCAGAAAGTGGCCTTTCTGGTAGCGATCACGTCTCTTCGGACAGTGTCTGAGCTAGCAGCACTGTCATCCAAGGCTCCCTTCCTGGTGTTCCACCAGGACAAGGTAGTGTTGCGCCTCATTCAGGAGTTTCTCCCTAAGGTAGTATCCTCGTTTCATATTAATCAGGATATCTCCTTACCTTCCTTTTGTCCTCATCCGGTTCATCGGTATGAAAAGGACTTACATTTGTTAGATCTAGTGAGACCACTCAGAATCTACATTTCCCGCACGGCGCCTTTGCGCCGCTCGGATACACTCTTTGTCCTTGTCGCTGGTAAGCGCAAAGGGTCGCAGGCTTCCAAATCCACCCTGGCTCGATAGATCAAAGAACCAATTCTTGAAGCCTACCGTTCTGCTAGGCTTCCGGTTCCATCACGGCTGAACGCCCATTCAACCAGAGCCGTGGGTACGTCCTGGGCATTACGTCACCAGGCTACGGCTCAACAGATGTGCCAGGCAGCTACCTGGTCGAGTCTGCACACTTTCACCATACATTATCAGGTGCATGCCTACGCTTCGGCGAACGCCGGCCTAGGTAGAGGAGTCCTGCAGACGGCAGTTGCCTCCTCGTAAGGGAGAGCTGTTTTGCAGCTCTAACATGAGGTATTAAGTTACCCACCCAGGGACAGCTTTTGGACGTCCCAATTGTCTGGGTCTCCCAATTAGGAGCGACAAAGAAGAAGGGAATTTTGTTACCGTTAATTCCTTTTCTTCTAGCTCCAATTGGGAGACCCAGCACCCGCCCTGTTGTCCTTCGGGATTTTTGGTTTTTTTGCGGGTATACATGTTCATGTTGAACGGTTTTCAGTTCTCCGATGTTATTCGGAGTGAATTTGTTTAAACCAGTTATTGGCTTTCCTCCTTCTTGCTTTAGCACTAAAACTGAGCAGCCCGTGATCCCACGGGGGGTGTATAGCCAGAAGGGGAGGGGCCTTACACTTTTTAGTGTAATGCTTTGTGTGGCCTCCGGAGGCAGTAGCTATACACCCAATTGTCTGGGTCTCCCAATTGGAGCTAGAAGAAAAGGAATTTACGGTAAGTAACAAAATTCCCTTCGTTTTGGTTAATACATTCCGTACATGAGGAGAGGCAATACACAAAGCATTCAGAGGACAGATTATCATATTATATTATACTGGACAAACGATTCATCGCCTCGGCCTTCACAGCTGCAGGAGGAGGGCACTCACCGGATTTATTTTCTTTCCTAGCCGATAACTTCAATCAAAACTACGAGTCGTCTGGAAGAAGTTTTGGTCAGCCAAGAGGTGAGGGCGAAATTCTGTAGACTGAATTCACACAGGGGCTAGTAATGCAGTTTAACCCCTCAATGAACTGTATTTAGCAGTCAGGGTCAATGTGTCAACGTTCCTACTGTGGAAAAGTAATAGTTTAGTTTACATTTTTCATCCTTTTATTCTTCCCCTGACAATGTTGTGTATTCTTGTTTAGGTGATAGAAATGACAGAGGTGGCGGCTTCAGCAGGGGTAAGGTTTGCTCCAAAATGCACCCAAAAATAAACAAATCTCATTGTACATTCAGTTGCTGTGTAAGCACTTGGCAAGGAAGTCATGGAGTGATTCTAGAATCGGCAGACTTGCAAAATAGTTTCTGCCCATAGAGGACCCAGTGACGTTCTGTGCTTCGGTCACATCGCTCGAGGCCTGTGATTGGCTGCAGAGGTCGGGTGATTGAAATTGGCTGCCATTGAGTCATCTGACAGCTTCAACCAATCCCAGGCCTTCATGTGATCAAAAAAATCAGTCATTGCGTCTGGAGGCCCAGAGTCTACAACTGAGTTAAATCATTTTAAGTAAATTTTCTTCGGCGCTCCATTGGGAGACCCAGACGATTGGGTGTATAGCACTGCCCTCCGGAGGCCACACAAAGCATTACACTAAAAAGTGTAAGGCCCCTCCCCTTCTGGCTATACACCCCCAGTGGGATCACTGGCTCACCAGTTTTATGCTTTGTGCGAAGGAGGTCAGACATCCACGCATAGCTCCACTGTTTAGTCAGCAGCAGCTGCTGACTATGTCGGATGGAAGAAAAGAGGGCCCATACTAGGGCCCCCAGCATGCTCCCTTCTCACCCCACTTTTGTCGGGTGTTTGTTAAGGTTGAGGTACCCATTGCGGGTACGGAGGCTGGAGCCCACATGCTGTTTTCCTTCCCCATCCCCCTGAGGGGCTCTGAGGAAGTGGGATCTTACAGGTCTCCAGGCACTGAGACCGGGCTCCATCCACAGACCCAGAGAACCTGCTGGATATGGAGCTGAGTATCGTCAGGGACAGGCCCTGCTACATTAAGGTACTCTGTGTCCCCGTACACATCGCGCACACACACACCAGCATTGCTGGGAGTGCTAATCGTGCTATTATTCACGGCAGCTTTGCTGTGTGAATTTATGTATTGGGAACTGCCGCGCCGGGCCGCTGCTGGGTGTTTTTACACTGTGGCGCGGCTGGGACTTGTGGTGCGCCGGGGACTCCGCGCTGGCCGTGCACATAACACGGCCGCGCTTATTACTCGAGTCCCCGGCTTTGCGGCCTAGTTTCCGTTTCGTTCCCGCCCCCAGCCCTGCCAGTCAGGGGAGAGGCGGGACGCTGTACAGAAAGTCAGCGCCGAGGGCTGGAGTCTGCTTTGCATTCTCCAGCCCCCTTCACTGGACACAGTGGGACGCCGGTTTCCCGCTCTTGCCTTGGGCACGCCCACGGCCCGCCCCTCGTCACACGAGCTGGAGAAGGACGCCGGCAGCCATTCCTGCAGTCAGAGCTGGAGAACGGAGACAAGCTCTGGGCAACCAGTCACAGGACTCTGGCGACCACACACCCGCCTATAGGCGGGCGGTAAGCAGCACCTGAAGTGCTGACCCCACTAAATACCGCTGTGTCCATTTGTATTTTAGCTTACACTGCACTGTAGGTCGCTATTTTTGGCTATATGCCCTCTTAGATGGCGAGACAACAGCAGCAAAAAGCAGGGGTGCTAAGGCACAGGCTTTCTATGCTGCTTGTATTGCATGTGCTGAAGTGTTCGTTTGTACTTATGCTTGTATGCTATACATTGCACTGTACGGTCGCTATTCTTGGCTTTATTCTCCTAGAATGGCTAGACTACAGCAGCAAAAAAGCAAAGGTGCTAAGGCACAGGCTTTCTATGCTGCTTGTATTGCATGTGCTGAAGTGTTCATTTGTACTTATGCTTGTATGCTATACATTGCACGGTACGGTCGCTATTCTTGGCTATATTCTCCTAGAATGGCTAGACTACAGCAGCAAAAAAGCAAAGGTGCTAAGGCACAGTTTTTCTAGGCTGCTTGTATTGCATGTGCTGCAGTGTTCATTTGTACTTATGCTTGTATGCTATACATTGCACTGTACGGTCGCTACTCTTGGAGATATTCTCCTGGATGGCTAGTCTACAGCAGCAAAAAAGCAAGGGTGCCAAGGCACAGGCTTTCTAAGCTGCTCATATTGCATGTGCTGAAGGGCTCATTTGTACTTTATGCTTGTATGCTATACATTGCACTGTACGGTCGCTATTCTCGGCTATATGCTCCTAGATGGCTAGACTACAGCAGCAAAAAAGCAACACAGGCTTTCTATGCTGCTTTTACTGCATGTGATACTGTTCCACCGACAAGTTCCACTGACCCCCGTTGTGTGCAATGCTCCTCTGTAGCACTTGGTCAGCCGGGGTCTCTACTAGAGGTGGCCAAAGGAACCACCTGTGAATCCTGTCCATGGACAGGGACGGTGTTGCAGTTTCGGCTTGTGACTTGCAGTCCAGACAGGCCATGGGCAATCTTGCCAGGGTGAAGGCTCTGACACGGACGACAGTCCCAGACAGCCTAAGCGAGCTCGCTGGGAGCGGCACTCGGCCTCATCACTAGTCAGGGTCACAGCAGAGGACTCTCTGTATGATGAGGCAGACGTAGCTGATCAGGACTTTGATCCTGACACCGCTCTCAATCCGGATATACCGGATGGTGACGCCATGGGGAATGATCTTATAGCGTCCAGCAATGGCATGTTGGATATCTCTCCCCCAGCTCCTTCAGTGGAGGAGTCAGCTTCCCAGCAGGAGAAATCCCATTTCAGTATCTCAAGCGTACATTGAGTACTTTTCTGGCCACGCTGACTTCAGAGAAGCAGTTCAGGATCACCACGCTTACCAGATAAGCGTTTCTCCAAATGTATTAAGGATACATGTTATCCCTTTCCCCCTGACGTGGTCAGGCGCTGGACCCAGGGTCCAAAGGTGGATCCCCCAATCTCCAGGCTTGCGGCTAGATCCATAGTTGCAGTGGAGATGGGACTTCACTTAAAGATGCCATTGACAGACAGATGGACCTCTGGTTGAAATCTGTCTATGAAGCTATCGGCGTGTCGGTTGCTCCGGCATTCGCAGCCGTATGGGCACTCCAAGCTATGTCAGCTGGTCTTGCGCAGCTGGTCTTGAGCACAGGTACATCTGTGCCGCAGGTAGCGTCCTTATCCTCGCAATGTCTGCATTGCGAATTACCCTATTAATGCTGTCCGAGAGAGACAGTCGAGGTTTCGGTCCTTCCCAGGCTCGGGCAGGTCCAAATTGTCCTAGTCCAAAAGGGCTCAAAAGGCTCAGAGGGGCTCAGATTCCAGGCGGGCTCAATCACGCCCAAGGAGGGCAGCCAGAGGAACCGCTTCCAAGGCGGTCTCCTCATGACTTTAAGCTCTCTCTCTCCGCATCCGCGGTTGGTGGCAGACTCTCCCGCTTTGGCGACATTTAGCTGCCACAGGTCACAGACCGGTGGGTGAGAGACATCGTGTCTCACGTGTACAGGATAGAGTTCTGTTCTCGGCCTCCGGCTCGATTCTTCAGAACTTCCCCACCTACCCACCGAGCCGATGCTCTTCTGCAGGCAGAATGAGTGGTAATTCCTGTTCCTCTTCAGGAACAAGACACAGTTTTTCCTCCAATCTGATTGTGGGGGACCTAAAACTGCTCAACAAGCACGTGAAGGCCAGGCGGTTCCGGAGGGCATCCCTCCGCTCCGTCATTGCCTCAATGTCTCAAGGAGATTTCCTAGCATCAATAGACATCAGGATGCTTATCTCCACGTGCCGATTGCTCCAGAGCACCAACGTTTGCTACGTTTCGTTATTCAAGACGAGCATCTTCAGTTCGTAACCCTGCCCTTCGGTCTGGCGACAGCCCTACGGAGTTTGAACATGTTCAGGGCAGCAGTGGGAGCAGTCCTGCACTCTCAGGGTCACTCGGTGATCCTTCCTTGGACGGTCGACTTGTCAAGGCATCCTCTCAAGAGGCATGCCAACACAGCCTGAGCGTAGCGCTGGAGACTCTCCAGAGTTTCGGGTGGATCATCAACTTCTCAAGGTTAAATCTGACACCGACCCAATCGCTGACATATCTGGGCACGGAGTGTCACGCTCCCTCAGCGATAGTGAAGCTTCCGCTGGACAAACAGCGTTCACTACAGACGGGGGTGCAGTCTCTCCTTCACGGCCAGTCACACTCCTTAACACGCCTCATGCAGAGGCAGTCAATTTCGCGCAGTTTCATCTGCGTCCACTCCAATGTGGCATTCTTTGCCAATGGGATGGGAAGTCGACGTCCCTAGAAGAAACGTCCCCCTTCTCAGACGGCCAAGGACTCTCCTCAGAGGAGTCCATCCTTTAAATCAATGTGGCAAGCCTTCCAGCCGTGGCTGGAAAGCACACACATCCGAATTCAGTCGGACAACTCCACAGCGGTGGCATACATCTACCACCAAGGAGGGACACGCAGTCGGCAAGCCTTCCAGGAAGTCAGGCGGATTCTGATGTGGGTGGAGGAAAGAGCATCCACCATATCAGCAGTTCACATCCCGGGCGTAGAAAACTGGGAAGCAGACTTCCTCAGTTGCCAGGGCATGGACGCAGGGGAATGGTCCCTTCACCCGGACGTGTTTCAGGAAATCTGCCGCCGCTGGGGGGTGCCGGACGTCGACCTAATGGCGTCTCGGCACAACAACAAGGTCCCGACCTTCATAGCGCGGTCTCGCGATCAAAGAGCTCTGGCGGCAGACGCCTTAGTGCAAGATTGGTCGCAGTTCCGGCTCCCTTATGTGTTCCCACCTCTGGCACTCTTGCCCAGAGTGTTACGCAGGATCAGATCCGATTGCGGCCGCGTCATACTCGTCGCCCCAGACTGGCCGAGGAGGTCGTGGTACCCGGATCTGTGGCATCTCACGGTCGGCCAACCGTGGGCACTACCAGACCGTCCAGACTTACTGTCCCAAGGGCCGTTTTTCCATCGGAATTCTGCGGCCCTGAACCTGACTGTGTGGCCATTGAGTCC
Organism: Anomaloglossus baeobatrachus; assembly: GCF_048569485.1. NCBI lineage: Eukaryota > Metazoa > Chordata > Amphibia > Anura > Aromobatidae > Anomaloglossus > Anomaloglossus baeobatrachus. Next base: position 947,073,997 of record NC_134353.1, on the reverse strand, counting down.
TGGATCCTAGCGTCTTCAGGATTACCCCAAGGGGTCGTGGCCACCATGAGGCAGGCTAGGAAGTCCACTTCTGCTAAGATCTACCACAGAACGTGGAAGATTTTCTTATCCTGGTGCTCTGCACAAGGAGTATCCCCCTGGCCATTCGCGTTAGGCTGGTTTCACACTACGTCTTTTTAACATCCGTTGAAAACGTTTTTTCTTCAGCGCTCTATTGGGAGACCCAGACGATTGGGGTATAGCTACTGCCCTCTGGAGGCCACACAAAGCACTACACTAAAAGTGCAAGGCCCCTCCCTCTCTGGCTATACCCCCCGTGGTATCACGGGTACTCCAGTTTTAGCTTTGTGTGCGAAGGAGGTCAGACATTCCATGCATAGCTCCACAGATTTTAGTCAGCAGTAGCTGCTGACTAGTTCGGATGGAAGAAAAGAGGACACATATAGTGTTCCCAGCATGCTCCCTTCTCACCCCTGGATGGTGTTGTAAGGTTGAGGTACCTATTGCTGGTACAGGGCTGGAGCCTGACATGCTGTTTTTCCTTCCACATCCCCTTGGGGGTTCTGTGGAAGTGGGATCCTGCCGGCCTCAAAGCTCTGTCGCCGGGCTCCATCCACAGACCCATCAGAACCTGATGGATACGGAGCAGGAGTACCATCAGGGACCGGGCCCTGCATCATACAGGTACTCTGTGTCCCCGGCAGGCACAGACACACTCCGGGCTGGCTGGGGGTTGTAGTGCGCCGGGGACCGTACACTGAGCTGGTGTTCCTACAGTCATCTGGGGGACTTTGTGTTCTGGGAACGCAGCGCCGACCCTCACTGGACCGGGCGGCGCTGCTGTGACTTGTGGTGCGCCGGGGATACGCCGACCGCGCTTTTACGGCGGCGGCGTTTATAACTCTAGTCCCCGGCTTTTGGGCCTAGGACGCCGGCAGCTCCGATCGTTCCCGCCCCCACCCTGTCAATCAGGGTAGGGGAGAGACGCTGTATCGCAGCAGCGACGAGGGCTGGAGCCTGATTTACATGCTCCAGCCCTCTCACTAGGCACAGAGGGAGCAGGCTTCCCGCTCTTGGTCAGGAACGCCCAGGGCCCGCCCCCCTTCTTCCCTCAGGACGCCGGCAGCCATTACATGCATGGCTGGCTGGAAGAAGGACGCAAGGCTCTGGGAGACCTAGACTGAGGGGCTTTGGAAGACCACACACCCGCTCTTTAGCGGGCGGTAAGCGGCTTTTCAGCTGGCCCCTCTAGTGCCTCAGTGTATGTTAGTGTATTGTGTCACTGGACATAGAGATTTATTGATTTCTTGCACTGTAAGGTCGCTTCCTGGCTGAATACCCCAGATCGCTCTGAGGAAGCAGCAGCATGTCATCCACAAGACGCAAAGCTGCCAAGGCTAGGGCTGTGTGCACTGTGTGTGCTGCTTGTGGGACTGCTCTACCAGCAGGTTCCAAAGACCCCCATTGTGTGCAATGCTCAGATCCGGTGCTGCTTCGCCAGCCGGAGTCAGGAGAGATAGTGACCCAGGCTGAGACGCCTGTAAGTCCTGCCCCGGTGTCAGGGTCAGACTTTGCAGTTTTTGCGGTTAATATGTCGGTGACTATGGCAAAAATCCTGGAAACTTTGCAATCCATGCCTGGGGCTCAGTCTATGGACACGGCGAGGTCTATGTCCTCTAACCCTCCGCAGTTGGATTTAATCCAGACTGCAAGGGGGTCCCCGGCCTCTCAGGATGAGTATGATGACTCAGATTGCCCCAGCCACCCCAAGCGGGCTCGCTGGGAAAGACCCTCAACGTCATCACACTGCTCAGGGTCTCAGCGCAATCAGTCTCCCTGTGATGTGTCTGAAGAGAGTGATCAGGAGTCTAATCCTGGAACCCCTCTCAATCTGGATACCCCGGATGGGGACGCCATGGTAAACGATCTTATCTCAGCCATCAATAGGCTGTTAGATATTTCTCCCCCAACCCCTTCAGCAGAAGAGGCAGCGGCAGAGCAGGAGAAATTTCGTTTCCTTTATCCCAAGCGTAAATTAAGTGCTCTGTTGGATCACTCTGACTTCAGAGAATCAATCCAGAAACACGATGCTCATCCAGAAAAGCGTTTCTCTAAACGTTCTAAGGATACACGTTATCCTTTCCCCCCTGATGTGGTCAAGCGCTGGACCCAGTGTCCAAAGGTGGATCCCCCGATTTCCAAACTTGCAGCTAGATCCATAGTTGCAGTGGAAGATGGCGCTTCACTTAAAGATGCCAATGACAGACAGATGGACCTTTGGTTAAAATCTGTCTATGAAGCTATCGGCGCGTCGTTTGCTCCAGCATTCGCAGCCGTATGGGCGCTACAAGCTATTTCAGCTGGTTTAGCGAAAGTGGATGCTATCTTACATCCAGCGGTGCCGCAAGTGGCGTCCCTTACCTCGCAGATGTCCGCGTTTGCGTCTTACGCTATCAATGCGGTCCTAGAATCTACCAGCCGCACCTCAATGGCGTCTGCCAATTCGGTAGTTTTGCGCAGGGCACTGTGGTTAAAGGACTGGAAAGCAGATGCTGGTTCCAAAAAATGTTTAACCAGTTTGCCTTTGTCTAGAGAAAGACTGTTTGGCGAGCCATTGGCTGACATCATTAAACAGTCCAAGGGTAAAGACTCCTCTTTACCCCAGCCCAGATCAAGCAAACCTCAGCAGAGAAAGTGGCAGCAGAAGTTTCAGTCCTTTCGAGGTTCGGGCAAAACACAATTCTCCTCGTCCAAAGGGACTCAGAGGACGCAAAGAAACTCAGATTCCTGGAGGGCTCATTCACGCCCCAAGAAAGCAAATGGAGGAACCGCTTCCAAAGCGGCTACCTCATGACTTCCAGTCCCCTCCCTCCGCATCTCCGGTCGGGGGCAGGCTCTCCCGCTTTTACGACACTTGGATGTCACAGGTCAAAGACCGGTGGGTGACGGACATTTTGTCGCGCGGGTACAGAATCGAGTTCAGTTCTCGTCCTCCAGCTCGGTTCTTCAGAACCTCCCCACACCCAGACCGTGTAGATGTCCTGCGGCAGGCGGTGGACTCCCTAAGAGCGGAGGGAGTAGTGGTTCCTGTACCGTTTCAGGAACAAGGGAGAGGGTTTTACTCCAATCTCTTTGTGGTGCCAAAAAAGGACGGCTCATTCCGTCCTGTTCTGGACCTAAAACTGCTCAACAAACATGTACACGCCAGACGGTTCCGGATGGAAACCCTCCGTTCTGTCATTGCCTCAATGTCTCAAGGAGACTTCCTTGCCTCAATAGACATCAAGGATGCTTATCTCCACGTGCCAATTGCTACAGAACATCAACGTTTTCTACGTTTTGTGATAGGAGACGACCATTTTCAGTTCGTAGCTCTGCCATTTGGTCTGGCGACAGCCCCACGGGTCTTCACCAAGGTCATGGCGGCGGTGGTAGCAGTCTTGCACTCTCAGGGACACTCGGTGATCCCTTACCTAGACGATCTACTTGTCAAGGCACCCTCTCAAGAGGCATGCCAACTCAGTCTACAGGCTACGCTGGAGACTCTCCAGACTTTTGGATGGATCATCAACTTTCCAAAGTCAAATCTGTCACCGACACAGTCACTAACGTTTCTTGGCATGGAGTTTCATACTCGAGCAGCGAGAGTGAAGCTTCCGCTAAACAAGCAGCGGTCCCTACAGACAGGGGTGCAATCGCTCCTTCAGGGCCAGTCGCACCCCTTACGGCGCCTCATGCACTTCCTAGGGAAGATGGTGGCAGCCATGGAAGCAGTTCCCTTTGCGCAGTTTCATCTGCGTCCACTTCAATGGGACATTCTCCGCCAATGGGACGGGAAGACGACTTCCCTAGACAGGAAAGTCTCTCTTTCCCAGACGGCCAAGGACTCTCTGCAATGGTGGCTCCTTCCCACCTCATTGTCTCAGGGAAGATCCTTCCTGCCCCCATCCTGGGCAGTAGTCACGACAGATGCGAGTCTGTCGGGGTGGGGAGCAGTGTTTCTACACCACAGGGCTCAGGGGACGTGGACTCAGCAGGAGTCCACCCTTCAGATCAATGTTCTGGAAATCAGGGCAGTGTATCTTGCCCTACTGGCCTTCCAACAGTGGCTGGAAGGAAAGCAGATCCGAATCCAATCGGACAACTCCACAGCGGTGGCATACATCAACCACCAAGGAGGGACGCGCAGCCGGCAAGCCTTTCAGGAAGTCCGGCGCATTCTGAATTGGGTGGAGGACACAGCATCCACCATATCCGCGGTTCACATCCCGGGCGTAGAAAACTGGGAAGCAGACTTCCTCAGTCGCCAGGGCATGGACGCAGGGGAATGGTCCCTTCACCCGGACGTGTTTCAGGAAATCTGTCGCCGATGGGGAGTGCCGGACGTCGACCTAATGGCGTCTCGGCACAACAACAAGGTCCCGGCATTCATGGCGCGGTCGCGAGATCAAAGAGCGCTGGCGGCAGACGCCTTGGTGCAAGATTGGTCGCACTTCCGCCTCCCATATGTATTCCCGCCTCTGGCACTCTTGCCCAGAGTACTACGCAAGATCAGATCCGATTGCAGCCGCATCATACTCGTCGCCCCAGACTGGCCGAGGAGATCGTGGTATCCGGATCTGTGGCATCTCACGGTCGGCCGACCGTGGTCGCTTCCAGACCGTCCAGACCTGCTGTCTCAAGGGCCGTTTTTCCATCAGAATTCTGCGGCCCTGAACCTGACTGTGTGGCCATTGAGTCCTGGATCCTATCGTCAACAGGATTATCCCAGGGAGTGGTAGCCACAATGAGACAAGCTAGGAAGTCAACTTCTGCTAAGATCTACCACAGAACGTGGAAGATTTTCTTAACCTGGTGCTCTGCTCAGGGAGTGTCTCCCTGGCCATTTGCATTGCCCACTTTTCTATCTTTCCTGCAATCAGGGTTGGAAAAGGGCTTGTCGCTCGGCTCCCTTAAAGGGCAAGTCTCGGCACTATCCGTGTTTTTTCAGAAGCGTCTAGCACGTCTTCCTAAGGTGCGCACGTTCCTGCAGGGGGTCTGTCATATTGTGCCCCCGTACAAGCGGCCGTTGGATCCATGGGATCTGAACAGGGTACTAGTGGCTCTCCAGAAGCCGCCCTTCGAGCCTCTCAAAGAAGTTTCTTTTTCTCGCCTGTCACAGAAAGTGGCGTTTCTTGTTGCGATCACATCGCTTCGGCGAGTGTCTGAGCTGGCTGCTCTGTCATCCAAGGCTCCCTTCTTGGTGTTCCACCAGGACAAGGTTGTGCTGCGCCCCATTCCGGAGTTTCTCCCTAAGGTCGTATCCTCGTTTCATCTTAATCAGGATATATCATTGCCTTCCTTTTATCCTCATCCGGTTCACCGGTATGAAAGGGACTTGCGTTTGCTAGATCTGGTGAGAGCACTCAGGATCTACATTTCCCGCACGGCGCCCATGCGCCGTTCCGATGCACTTTTTGTCCTTGTCGCCGGTCCGCGCAAGGGGTTGCAGGCTTCTAAAGCCACCTTGGCTCGATGGATCAAAGAACCAATTATAGAGGCCTACTGTTCTGCTGGGCTTCCGGTTCCTTCAGGGCTAAAAGCCCACTCAACCAGAGCCGTAGGTGCGTCCTGGGCATTACGGCACCAGGCTTCGGCTCAACAGGTGTGTCAGGCGGCTACCTGGTCGAGTCTGCACACGTTCACCAAGCATTATCAGGTGCATACCTATGCTTCGGCGGATGCCAGCTTAGGTAGAAGAGTCCTGCAGGCGGCAGTGACATCCCCGTAGGGGGGGGCTGTTTTGCAGCTCTAACATGAGGTATTTCTTTACCCACCCAGGGACAGCTTTTGGACGTCCCAATCGTCTGGGTCTCCCAATAGAGCGCTGAAGAAGAAGGGAATTTTGTTACTTACCGTAAATTCCTTTTCTTCTAGCTCTTATTGGGAGACCCAGCACCCGCCCTGTTGTCCTTCGGGATTGTTTTTTGCTGTTTGCGGGTACACATGTTGTTCATGTTGAACGGTTTTTCAGTTCTCCGATGTTATTCGGAGTTAATTTGTTTAAACCAGTTGTTGGCTTCCTCCTTCTTGCTTTGGCACTAAAACTGGAGTACCCGTGATACCACGGGGGGGTATAGCCAGAGAGGGAGGGGCCTTGCACTTTTAGTGTAGTGCTTTGTGTGGCCTCCAGAGGGCAGTAGCTATACCCCAATCGTCTGGGTCTCCCAATAAGAGCTAGAAGAAAAGGAATTTACGGTAAGTAACAAAATTCCCTTCTTTAACGGAAGTACGGATCCTGTGCAAATCCGTTTTCATGTCAATGCATTTTCAATGAACTCGCGTCCACCTGCGTTTGCGTGCGTTTGCGTCCGTCAGACGCAGGATCCGTCCTTTTGCGTTATTATAACATGTTTCAAAAACGCAACATGTAGCGTTTTTGAGCTCCGTCCAAATACTGCAAATTGCTGGATCCTGACTATAACGCACGCAAACGCAGGTGATCGCTGCATGCTCATAGACAGGATCCTGCTTTTGGACTGAGCATGGCCGGAATCAGTCTCTCTCTCTCTCTCTCTCTCTCTCTCTCTCTCTCTCCCTCTCCCTCTCCCTCTCCCTCTCCCTCTCCCTCTCCCTCTCCCTCTCCCTCTCCCTCTCCCTCTCCCTCTCCCTCTCCCTCTCCCTCTCCCTCTCCCTCTCCCTCTCCCTCTCCCTCTCCCTCTCCCTCTCCCTCTCCCTCTCCCTCTCCCTCTCCCTCTCCCTCTCCCTCTCCCTCTCCCTCTCCCTCTCCCTCTCCCTCTCCCTCTCCCTCTCCCTCTCCCTCTCCCTCTCCCTCTCCCTCTCCCTCTCCCTCTCCTCTCCCCGGCTCCGAGCAGCTGACTCGTAACCAAGATAAATATCGGGTATCCAAGGCCGATATTTACCTTGGTTACCAGCGTCTGCAGCTGTCAGAAGCCTCCTCCCAGTCTAGTTAGCCTCACTCCCGATCACATGACTCCAATGCCCGCCCCTAAACATCCAGTGCAGGATCCTGCAAAATAACATATGCGTTTGCATACGTTATTTGCTGTAAAAGCAGGATCCGTACTTCCGTTAAAAAAACGTTTTCAACGGATGTTAAAAAGACGTAGTGTGAAACCAGCCTTACCTGTCTTTCTTTCCTTCCTGCAATCTGGGTTGGAAAAGGGCTTGTCGCTCGGCTCCCGTAAAGGGCAAGTCTCGGCACTATCCGTGTTTTTTCAGAAGCGTCTAGCGCGACTTTCTCAGGTGCACACGTTCCTGCAGGTGGTGTGTCATATCGTACCTCCGTACAGGAGGCCGTTAGATCCGTGGGATCTAAACAAGGTCCTTGTTGCTCTCCAGAAGCCGCCTTTCGAGCCCCTGAGGGATGTGTCACTTTCTCGACTCTCACAGAAAGTGGCCTTTCTGGTAGCGGTCACGTCTCTTCGGAGAGTGTCTGAACTAGCAGCGCTGTCAGGCAAAGCTCCTTCCCTGGTGTTCCACCAGGACAAGGTAGTGCTGCGTCCCATTCAGGAGTTTCTCCCTAAGGTGGTGTCCTCTTTTCACCTTAATCAGGATATCTCCTTGCCTTCCTTTTTATCCGCATGCAATGCATCGGTATGAAAAGGATCTACATTTGTTGGATCTGGTGAGAGCACTCAGAATCTACATTTCCCGCACGGCGCCCCTGCGCCGCTCGGATGCACTCTTTGTCCTTGTCGCTGGTAAGCGCAAAGGGTCGCAGGCTTCCAAAGCCACCCTGGCTCGATGGATCAAAGAACCGATTCTTGAAGCCTACCGTTCTGCTGGGCTTCCGGTTCCATCAGGGCTGAAGGCCCATTCTACCAGAGCCGTGGGTGCGTCCTGGGCATTACGACACCAGGCTACGGCTCAACAGGTGTGCCAGGCAGCTACCTGGTCGAGTCTGCACACTTTCACCAAACATTATCAGGTGCATACCTATGCTTCGGCGAACGCCAGCCTAGGTAGAAGAGTCCTGCAGGCGGCAGTTGCCTCCCCGTAGGGGAGGGCTGTCTTTGCAGCTCTAACATGAGGTATTTCTTTACCCACCCAGGGACAGCTTTTGGACGTCCCAATCGTCTGGGTCTCCCAATGGAGCGCCGAAGAAGGGAATTTCTTCAGCGCTCTATTGGGAGACCCAGACGATTGGGGTATAGCTACTGCCCTCCGGAGGCCACACAAAGCACTACACTAAAAAGTGCAAGGCCCCTCCCCTTCTGGCTATACCCCCCCGTGATATCACGGGTTCTCCAGTTTTAGCTTTGTGTGCGAAGGAGGTCAGACATCCATGCATAGCTCCACAGATTTTAGTCAGCAGCAGCTGCTGACTATGTCGGATGGAAGAAAAGAGGGCCCATATAGGGCCCCCAGCATGCTCCCTTCTCACCCGTGGATGGTGTTGTAAGGTTGAGGTACTTATTGCTAGTACAGAGGCCGGAGCCCACATGCTGTTTTCCTTCCCCATCCCCATGAGGGGCTCTGGGTGAAGTGGGATCTTACCGGTCTCCAGGCACAGAGACCGAGCTCCATCCACAGACCCAAAAGAACCTGCTGGATATGGAGCTGAGTATCGTCAGGGACAGGGGTGCGCACGTTACGGAACCAGTCACCCCTGCTACATTAAGGTACTCTGTGTTCCCATGCACATCGCGCCCACACACACCAGCATTGCTGGGAGTGTTAGTGCGCCGGGGACAACAGCGCGGAGCGCTGGTGCTATTATTCACTGCAGCTTGCCGGGGGACTTCGGCGTCGGCCGTGCACATAGGACGGCCGCGCTTATTACTCGAGTCCCCGGCTTTGCGGCCTAGTTTTCGTTTCGTTCCCGCCCCAGCCCTGCCAGTCAGAGGAGGGGCGGGACGCTGTACAGTAGCTCAGCGCAGGGAGCTGGAGTCTGCTTTGCATTCTCCAGCCCCCTCTCACTGAACACAGTGAGACGCCGGGTTCCCGCTCTTGGCTGGGGCTCGCCCACGGCCCGCCCCTCTGCACAGGACGGGGAAGAGAAGCCGGCAGCCATTATGGTTTCCACTCTGGGAGAACGGAACCAGTCACAGGTTTTTGGGCGACCTCGCACCCGCTCTTGTGCGGGCGGTAAGCAACTGACACCACTAATGCTGAAGTGGGCTTTTGGGCTGTGTGCTGATATGCTATGCACTGTACTGTACTGTCGCTATTCTGGGCAACAGCAGCAAATAAGCAATGCTGCTGAGGCACAAGCTTTCAATGCTTCTTCGTTTGCATGTGCTGCAGTGTTTACTGTCAGATTGGGCAACAGCAGCAGTAGAGCAATTTGTGCTAAGGCACAAGCTTTCAATGCTGCTTCGCTTGCATGTGCTGCACGGTTTATTGTTATGATATACATTCACTGTATGTCGCTATTCTTGGCTAATGCGCCCAGATAAACAGACAAAAGCAGCAGTAGAGCAATGGTGCTACGGCACAAGTTTTCAATGCTGCTTGACTTGCATTGGCTGCAGTGTTTACTGTCATGCTTGTATGCTATACATTCACTGTATGTCGCTATCCTTGGCTAATGTTCCTGGATAAATAGACAACAGCAGCAGAAAGGCTAGGGTGCTAACGCGCAAGCTTTCAATGCTGCTTGGATTGCATGGGCTGCAGTGTTTACTGTCATGCTGTATGCTATACATTCACTGTATGTCGCTATCCTTGTCTCATGCTCCTAGATAAATAGACAACAGCAGCAGAAGAGCAAATGTGCCAAGCCACAAGTTTTCAATGCTGCGTGTACTACATGTACTGAAGTGTTTATTTGTACTTCATGCTTGTATGACTATTCACTGTACGGTCGCTATCCTCGGCTAGGCTCTTAGATAGCTAGACAACAACAGCAGAAAAAGACAAGTTGCCAATGCACGGGCTTTCTATGCTGCTTGTACTGCATGTCATACGGTTTCAGGACCCCCAGTGCGTGCAATTGCTCAACCGGGGTCTCTGCTATATGTGGCCAAAGGAACCACCTGTGATCTCTGTCCAGAGACAGGGACGAAGTTGCAGTTTTTCCGCTGATATATTGTCTGTGACTATGACTGACATCTTACAGACTTTGCACCCCAAGCAGACCGTGGGCAATATGGTTGCAATGACCCTGGCCGCCCTGATCTGGAGCATCTCAAGGCGCCAGAGTGATTCCAGGCATCCCAGAGAGCAGGCATCCGACACGGTCGACAGTCCCAGATGGCCTAAGCGGGCTCGCTGGCATTAGCCCTCGACTACATCACTGGTCAAGGTCCCGGCTGGAGTACTCTCTGTACGATGAGGCAGACGGAGCTGTTCAGGACTCTGTTCCTGAGACCGCTCTCAATCCGGATACACCGGATGGTGACGCTATAGTGAATAATCTTATTGCGTCCATCAACGAAAGGTTGGGTATTTCTCCCTCAACTCCTCCAGTGGAGGGGTCAGCTTCACAGCAAGAGAAATCTCTATATATTGAGTACTTGTTTAGCACTCTGACTCCAGAGACGCAGTCCAGAAACGACACGCTTATCACGATAAGCGTTTCTCCGACCGTATTAATGAGACACGTGTCGCTCCCCCTGACGTGGTCAAGCGCTAGACCCAGTATCCAAATGTGGATCCCCCAATCTCCATGCTTGCAGCTAGATCTATAGTTGTAGTGGTGGATAGGACTTCACTTCAAAATGCCATTGACAGGCAGATTGGCCTCTGGTTGCAATCTGTCTATGAAGCTATCGGCAGGTCGGCTGCTCCGGCAGTCGCAGCCGTGAAGGCACTCCAAGCTATTTCAGCTAGTATTGCGCAGAGGGTCGCTGTCACAGGTACTCTCGGTCCCAGCAGCGTCTTTAACTCGCAATGTCGGCATGGCGAATCATGCTGTTATTGCTGTCCGAGACTCTACGAGCCGGACGTCAGTGGCATCCGCCAACTCCGTGTTTTTACGCAGAGGCTAGTAGTTGAGAGATTGGAACAGAGGCTGCTTCCAACGAAGTGCTTAACCAGGTTGCCTTTATCTAGTGATAGTCTGTTGGTAAGGGTTGAATGAAATCATTCAACTATCCAAGACGACTCAAAAAGCCCAGAAGGGCATAGATTCCTAGCGGGCTCAATCACGCCCGGGGAAGGCAGCCGGAGGAACCGCTACCAAAGCGTTTTCCTCATAATTTGCAGCCCTCTCACTCCGCAACCGCGGGGGGGCAGACTCCCCCGCTTTAGCGGCATTTACCTACCGCAGGTTAAGGGCCTGTGAGTGAGAGTCAGTTTGTTTTCAAACTACCGCACCGACCGAGCCGAGGCTCTTCTGCAGGCGGAAAGAGCGGTAATCCCTGTTCCTCTTCAGGAACCAGATACGCATTTTGCCCCGACCTGGTCGTGGTGCCAAAATAGGACGGCTCCTTCCGTCCCGTTCTGGACTTTATACTGCTTAACGAGCACGTGGAAACCAGGCGGTTCCGGATGGCATCACTCCGCTCCGTCATTGCCTCTCTGTCTCAAGGAGTTTTCCTAGCATCAATAGACATCAGGATGCTTATCTACACGTGCCGATTGCTCCGAGGCACCGGCGTTGGCTACGATTCGTTATTAAAGACGAGAATATTTCGTTTCGTAGCCATACCCTTTGGCTGGCGACAGCCCCACGGGTGTTCACCAAGTTCGTGGCAGCAGAGGGAGCAGTCCCGCGCTCTCACGGTCACTCTGTGATCCTTTACTTGGGCAATCTACTGGTCAAGGCACTCTCCTTTAGAAGCATGCCAACACAACCTGAACATGGCGCTGGACCCTTCCCAGAGTTTCGGGTGGGTCTTCAACTTTTCAAGGTTGAACCCAATCGCTGGCATCTCCTGGAGAGTTTTCACACTCTCTCAGCGATAGTGAAGCTTCCGCTGGACAAACAGCGTTCACTACAGACGAGGGGACAGTCTCTCCTTCAAGAAGGCGCCTCATTTCCAGACGGTCAAAGACCATCTTCAGAGGAGTCCACTCTTCAACTCAGTGGTCTGGAGCTCTGGGCAGTGTATCTTGCACTGCAAGCCTTCCTGCAGTGGCTGGAATGCAAATAGATCCGAATTCAGTCGGACTATCCACAGCGGTGGCATACACCAACCACCAAGGCGGACTACGCAGTCGACAAGACTCCCAAGAGGTCCGGCGGATTCTGCTATGGGTAGAAGACAGGGCATACACCATATCAGCTGTTCACATCCCGGGCGTACGACACTAGGAAGCAGACTTCCTCAGTCGCCAGGGCGTGGACGCAGGGGAATGGGCTCTGCACCCGTTTGTTTGCAAGAATTCTGTAGCCGCAGGATGAAGACGGACGTCGACGTCATGGCTTCTCGGCAACAACAAGGTCCCGATTTTCATGACGCGGTCTTACGATCAAAGAGCTCTGGCGACAGGCGCCTTGGCTCAGGATTGGTCGCAGTTCCAGCTACCGATTGCTGCCACACCATCCTCGTCGCCCCAGACTGGCCGGGGAGGTCGTGGTACCGAGATCTGTGGCATCTCACCGTCGGTCGACCGTGAGCACGACGTCATTGCCACCATGAGACGGGCTAGCCAGCCGCGGTCTGCCAAGATCTACCACAACTCGTGGAAGATATTCTTATCTTAGTGTTCTGCTCAGGGAGGGTCTCCCTGGCCATCGGCATTGCCTACTTTGCCTTCCCTCCTGCAATCTGGTTGGGAAAGAGGTTGGTCGCTCGGCTCCCTTTAAGGGCAAGTCTCGGCACTATCCGTGTTCTTTTCAGAAGCGTCTAGCACGTCTTCCTAAGGTGCGCACGTTACTACAGGGGGTTTTGTCATATTGTGCCCCCGTACAAGCGGCCGTTAGATCCATGGGATCTGAACAGGGTACTAGTTGCTCTCCAGAAGCCGCATTTCGAGCCTCTGAGGGAAGTTTCCCTTTCGCGCCTGTCACAGAAAGTGGCCTTTCTGGTTGCGATCACGTCGCTTCGGCGAGTGTCTAAGCTGGCGGCTCTGTCATCCAAGGCTCCCTTCCTAGTGTTCCACCAGGACAAGGTAGTGCTGCGCCCTATTCAGGAGTTGCTCCCTAAGGTTGTATCCGCGTTTCTTCTTAATCGGGATATACCCTTTCCTTCCTTTTGTTCTCATCCGGTTCTCCGGTATGAAAAGGATTTACAGTTGTTAGTTCTGGTGAGAGCACTCAGAATCTACATTTCCCGCACGGCGCCCATGCGCCGCTCTGATGCATTTTTTGTCCTTGTCGCTGGTACGCGCAAGGGGTTGCAGGTTTCTAAAGCCACCATGGCTCGATGGATCAAAGAACCAATTCTTGAAGACTTCCGTTCTGCGGGGCTTCCGGTTCCTTCAGGGCTGAAGGCCCATTCTACCAGAGCCGTAGGTGCGTCCTGGGCATTACGACACCAGGCTACGGCTCAACAGGTGTGCCAGGCAGCTACCTGGTCGAGCCTGCACATTTTTCACCAAACATTATCAGGTGCATACCTATGCTTCGGCGGACGCCAGCCTAGGTAGAAGAGCCCTGCAGGTGGCAGTGGCTTCCCCATAGGGGAGGGCTGTCTTGCAGCTCTAACATGAGGTATTTCTTTACCCACCCAGGGACAGCTTTTGGACGTCCCAATCGTCTGGGTCTCCCAATAGAGCGCTGAAGAAGGGAATTTTGTTACTTACCGTAAATTCCTTTTCTTCTAGCTCTTATTGGGAGACCCAGCACCCGCCCTGTTGTCCTTCGGGATTTTTTTGTTGTTTGCGGGTACACATGTTGTTCATGTTGAACGGTTTTTCAGTTCTCCGATGTTACTCGGAGTTAATTTGTTTAAACCAGTTATTGGCTTTCCTCCTTCTTGCTTTGGCACTAAAACTGGAGAACCCGTGATATCACGGGGGGGTATAGCCAGAAGGGGAGGGGCCTTGCACTTTTTAGTGTAGTGCTTTGTGTGGCCTCCGGAGGGCAGTAGCTATACCCCAATCGTCTGGGTCTCCCAATAAGAGCTAGAAGAAAAGGAATTTACGGTAAGTAACAAAATTCCCTTCTTTGTTACTTACCGTAAATTCCTTTTCTTCTAGCTCCTATTGGGAGACCCAGCACCCGCCCTGTTGTCCTTCGGGATTTTTGGTTGTTTTTCGGGTACACATGTTGTTCATGTTGAATGGTTTTCAGTTCTCCGATGTTACTTCGGGGTGAATTTGTTTAAACCAGTTATTGGCCTTCCTCCTTCTTGCTTTTGCACTAAAACTGGTGAGCCAGTGATCCCACTGGGGGTGTATAGCCAGAAGGGGAGGGGCCTTACACTTTTTAGTGTAATGCTTTGTGTGGCCTCCGGAGGGCAGTGCTATACACCCAATCGTCTGGGTCTCCCAATAGGAGCTAGAAGAAAAGGAATTTACGGTAAGTAACAAAATTCCCTTCTTTCTTCCCAAAAAAAAGTGTTTCAATCCACTTTATCCAGATTTCATTGATCGGCGCAGGTTTTGTTGTTTCCAGTCATTTATAGTTTGTAATTTACCTTAATATTTGTAGGTCGCTCAGATAGAGGAAGAGGAGGAAACAATGCGTATAATAGAGGTAATGGTTATGTAAATTATATGTATTATGTAAATGGCCTCAGCACAGCGCTGTAACCTCCGAAATATAAGATCTGACTCCACTCCATGGCTTACAAACTCCCATTATGGACACCACAGGAAAGCGCAGGGGGAGCCATCCATGAAGCTGCGCTCTGTATGCGACTAGTCTTCCCTGGCCTGTTTTTTGTTTTTTTTTTCTTTGCTTACTTTGCAAGTTTAAAGGGTTTCTCTGCTAATGCTCCATCAGGAGGTATATATTATATACATGATATAATATTCGTGGTTGATAACTTCATGAAAATGCAGCTATTTTGTGTCCTGAGGGCTGCACTTTTTTTTTTTTTTTTAATCCAATGTTTTTTTTTTCCTTCAGTTTGTACTTTTGTTTTTATTTTTGTCCAGCAAGTCTTTTTTTTTTTTTTTTGAGGGATGAAGGACTGGGCGTGCGCCCTGCCAACACCATACCCTCTCTGACACCAGGCAGCTCAGGTTTAGCCGTGTCCATAGGAGACAGATGTGACTGCAGATTTTCCTAGGGCTTTTGGGTGTGTACCCCACTTTAGGTCACCTTCCTAGTTAGGACACACCCGTCAACGCTCCACAGTAGTCCCCATAACTGCTGCTACTGGGTACTGTGACCCCCAAGATCCATGCAAAGCCACTGAAGTGCATGGCTTCACATATCCAAAGAGGTCTGATAGGGGAGTATAACCCCCATCCCGCTTTCCTCCTGATTTTTCCATGGGCTTCATTTGGGGTGTTTGACCTTAAAGGCTTTTAGCACTAGTTACTTGTGGACAGGGCCTGTTGTCCCAGGTTTCTGTCTGAATTACCAGAGGCATCCTTTCATCTTTTCTTTGTCGCTCCATTGGGAGACCCAGACAATTGGGTGTATAGGCTATGCCTCCGGAGGCCGCACAAAGTATTACACTTAAAAGTGTTAAGCCCCTCCCCTTCTGCCTATACACCCCCCGTGCTCCCACGGGCTCCTCAGTTTTTTGCTTTGTGCGAAGGAGGTCAGACACGCACGCACAGCTCCACAGATTGGTCAGCAGCAGCTGCTGACCATGTCGGATGGAAGAAAAGTGGGCCCATATAGAGCCCCCAGCATGCTCCCTTCTCACCCCACTCTTGTCGGCGGTGTAGTTAAGGTTGAGGTATCCATTGCGGGTACGGAGGCTGGAGCCCACATGCTGTTTTCCTTCCCCATCCCCCTCAGGGCTCTGGTGAAGTGGGATCCTATCGGTCTCCAGGCACTGAGACCGTGCTTCATCCACATCTCCTGGGAGACTGCTGGATAGGAGCCAGGTATCGTTCAGGGACATGGCCCTGCTACTTGGAGGTACTCTGTGTCCCCGTGGGGACCGCGCACAGCAACACTCCAGCATTGCTGGGTGTGCTAGTGCACCGGGGACCGCGGCGCTGACCGGGTTAATATGTGCCATTACACACTCAGCGCTGCTGAGTGTGTTTATGTATAGGGACTGCCGCACTAACCGCCGCTGCCAGGGAAACACTGCGGTGCGGCTGGGACTTGTAGTGCGCCGGGGACTTTCGCGCCGGCCGCGCTTTTACGGCGGCCGCGTTTATTACTAGAGTCCCCGGCTTTTTGCGGCCTAGTTTCCTTTCCTCCCGCCCACAGCCCTGATAGGCAGGGGAAGGGCGGGACGCTGCACAGAACGAGCAGCACTGAGGGCTGGAGCATGCTTTGCATACTCCACTCCCCTCACTGTGCACAGTGCAGGCACCAGCTCCCGCACTTTCTGAGCCACGCCCACGGCTCCCACCTCTCCTCAGGACGCCGGCAGCCATTCCTGTCAGCTCCTCGGACGCTGCAGAGGGGGACAAAGTCTGGGAGACTCAGGCAGGGACTCTGGTGGCCTCACAACCGCTTTAAGCGGGTGGTAAGCAGCACCTGTGGTGCTAGCCCCATTGTGCAGTAGTGTAACATTATATGTTTATGGTATACATATTTTACACTGTATGGTGCACAGTTGATTTCTGGCTATATACCCTATTGTGTTACTCAGGGAAGATAATAGCATGGCGCCCACGAAAGGCAGGGGTGCCAAAACACAGGCTTATTATGCTGCCTGCGCCGCATGTATGACCCCGCTACCGGCAGGTTCCACTGACCCTCATTGTGTGCACTGTTCGGCCCCTGTGGCACTTACTCAGCTAGAGCCTCTGCTAAGGGGGGCCCAGGGGGAGCCACCTGCTGACACTGTTCAGGTGACGGGGACAGAGTTTGCAAAACTCTCTGAGACTATGGCTAAGATACTAGAAGCCTTGCAGTCCAGGCCGGTATCTCAGCACAGGGACTCTGTTGAATCTTTGTCCCCTGGCCCACCTCAGTTGGACCAACAATGTCCTCCTGGGGTGTCTCATGGATCCCAGGCTGAGGGTTCTGACACAGACCCCGGCCCCAGACTGACTAAGCGAGCTCGCTTGACAATTCCCTCGACATAATCATATTGTTCAGGGTCTCAGCGGGGGGAATCTCTAGTTGATGGTGCGGACACAGCTGATCAGGATTCTGATCCTGAGGCCGCTCTCAATCTTGATACTCCGGACGGGGACGCCATAGTGAACGACCTTATTGCGTCCATCATTCGTATGTTGGATATTTCTCCCTCAGCTCCTCCGGTGGAGGAGTCAGCTTCACAGCAGGAGAAATTCCGTTTCAGGTTTCCCAAGCGTACACCGAGTATGTTTCTGGACCACTCTGATTTCAGAGAGGCAGTCCAGAATCACCATGCTTGTCCAGATAAGCGTTTTTCTAAGCGCCTTAAGGATACACGTTATCCCTTTCCCCCTGACGTGGTCAAAAGTTGGGCTCAGTGTCCCAAAGTGGATCCTCCAATCTCCAGACTGGCAGCTAGATCCATACTTGCAGTGGAAGACAGGGCTTCACTCAAAGATGCCACTGACAGGCAGATGGAGCTCTGGTTGAAATCCATCTATGAAGCTATCGGCGCTTCTTTTGCCCCAGCATTCGCAGCCGTATGGGCGCTGCAAGCTATCTCAGCAGGTCAAGCGCAAATCGACGCAGCCACACGCACGTCCGCGCCACAGGTGGCGTCCATAACCACACAGACTTTGGCATTTGCGTCTTACGCTATTAATGCTGTTCTGGACTCTGCGAGCCGTACGGCGGTTGCAGCCGCCAATTCGGTGGTACTCCGCAGGGCCTTGTGGCTACGGGAATGGAAGGCAGATTCGGTTTCCAAAAAGCGCTTAACCAGTTTGGCAATTTTTGCCAACCGATTTGTTTGGCGAGCGTTTGGATGAAATCATCAAACAATCCAAGGGAAAGGATACATCCTTACCCCAGCCCAAACCGAAAATACCCCAACAGAGGAGGGGGCAGTCGAGTTTTCGGTCCTTTCGGGGCGCGGGCAGGTCCCAATTCTCCTCGTCCACAAGGCCTCAGAAAGATCAAAGGAACTCTGATGCATGGCGGTCTAAGTCACGTCCTAAAAAGGCCACCGGAGGTGCCGCTACCAAAGCGGCTTCCTCATGACTTTCGGCCTCCCCACTCCGCATCTTCGGTCGGTGGCAGGCTCTCCCGCTTTTGCGACACCTGGCTGCCACGGGTAAAAGACCGTTGGGTGAGAGACATTCTGTCTCACGGTTACAAGATAGAGTTCACCTCTCGTCCCCCGACTCGATTCTTCAGGTCATCCCCGCCTCCCGAGCGAGCCGAGGCTCTTCTGCAGGCGCTGGGCACTCTAAAGGCAGAAGGAGTGGTGGTCCCTGTTCCTATTCAGCAACAGGGTCACGGTTTTTACTCCAACTTGTTTGTGGTCCCAAAGAAGGACGGGTCTTTCCGTCCTGTCCTGGACCTGAAACTTCTCAACAAACACGTAAAGACCAGGCGGTTCCGGATGGAATCCCTCCGCTCCGTCATCGCCTCAATGTCCCAAGGAGATTTCCTTGCATCGATCGAGATCAAGGATGCATATCTCCACGTACCGATTGCTCCAGAGCACCAGCGCTTCTTGCGCTTCGCCATAGAAAACGAACACCTGCAGTTCGTGGCACTGCCGTTCGGCCTGGCAACAGCCCCACGGGTTTTCACCAAGGTTATGGCTACTGTAGTAGCGGTCCTCCACTCTCAGGGTCACTCGGTGATCCCGTACTTGGACGATCTGTTGATCAAGGCACCCTCTCTAGAGGCATGCCAACACAGCCCCGACGCTACCCTGGAGACTCTCCAGAGTTTCGGGTGGATCATCAATTTTCCAAAGTCAAATCTGACACCGGCCCAATCGCTGACATATCTTGGCATGGAGTTTCATACCCTCTCAGCGATAGTGAAGCTTCCGCTGATCAAGCAGCGGTCACTACAGACAGGGGTACAATCTCTCCTTCAAGGCCAGTCACACCCCTTGAGGCGCCTCATGCACTTCCTGGGGAAGATGGTGGCAGCAATGGAGGCAGTTCCGTTCGCGCAGTTTCACCTGCGTCCACTTCAATGGGACATCCTACGCAAATGGGACAGGAAGCCGACGTCCCTCGACAGGAACGTCTCCCTCTCTCAGGCGACCAAAGCTTCCCTTCGGTGGTGGCTTCTTCCCACTTCATTATCGAAGGGGAAATCCTTCCTACCCCCATCCTGGGAGGTGGTCACGACGGACGCGAGTCTGTCAGGGTGGGGAGCGGTTTTTCTCCACCACAGGGCTCAGGGTACGTGGACCCAGCAAGAGTCCTCGCTTCAGATCAATGTTCTGGAAATACGGGCAGTGTATCTTGCCCTGAAGGCGTTCCAGCAGTGGCTGGAAGGCAAGCAGATCAGAATTCAGTCGGACAATTCCACAGCGGTGGCATACATCAATCACCAAGGCGGCACACGCAGTCGGCAAGCCTTCCAGGAAGTCCGGCGGATTTTGATGTGGGTGGAAGCCACGGCCTCCACCATCTCTGCAGTTCACATTCCAGGCGTGGAAAACTGGGAAGCGTATTATCTCAGTCGCCAGGGCATGGACGCAGGGGAATGGTCCCTTCACCCGGACGTGTTTCAGGAGATCTGTTGCTGCTGGGGGGTGCCGGACGTCGACCTCATGGCGTCCCGGCACAACAACAAGGTACAGACGTTCATGGCACGGTCTCAAGATCCCAGAGCTCTGGCGGCAGACGCCTTAGTTCAGGATTGGTCGCAGTTTCAGCTCCCTTATGTGTTTCCTCCGCTGGCACTGTTGCCCAGAGTGTTACGCAAGATCAGGGCCGACTGCTGCCTCGTCATCCTCGTCGCTCCAGACTGGCCGAGGCGGTCGTGGTACCCGGATCTGTGGCATCTCACGGTCGGCCAACCGTGGGCACTACCAGACCGACCAGACTTGCTATCTCAAGGGCCGTTTTTCCATCTGAATTCTGCGGCCCTCAACCTGACTGTGTGGCCATTGAGTCCTGGATCCTAGCGTCTTCAGGGTTATCTCAAGACATCATTGCCACTATGAGACAGGCTAGGAAACCAACGTCCGCCAAGATCTACCACAGGACGTGGAAAATTTTCCTGTCGTGGTGCTCTGCTCAGGGTTTTTCTCCCTGGCCTTTTGCCTTGCCCACTTTTCTGTCCTTCCTTCAATCTGGACTGGAAAAGGGTTTGTCGCTCGGCTCCCTTAAGGGACAAGTCTCAGCGCTCTCTGTTTTTCCAGAAGCGCCTAGCCAGACTTCCACAGGTACGCACGTTCCTGCAGGGGGTTTGTCACATCGTTCCTCCTTACAAGCGGCCGTTAGAACCCTGGGATCTGAACAGGGTGCTGCTGGTTCTTCAGAAACCACCATTCGAGCCAATGAGAGATATTTCTCTCTCACGCCTTTCGCAGAAAGTGGTTTTTCTAGTAGCAGTCACTTCACTTCGGAGAGTGTCTGAGCTAGCAGCGCTGTCATGCAAAGCCCCTTTCCTGGTGTTTCACCAGGACAAGGTGGTTCTGCGTCCGGTTCCGGAATTTCTCCCTAAGGTGGTATCCCCCTTTCATCTCAATCAGGATATCTCCTTACCTTCTTTTTGTCCTCATCCAGTTCACCAATGTGAAAAGGATTTGCACTTGTTAGATCTGGTGAGAGCACTCAGACTCTACATTTCTCGTACGGCGCCCCTGCGCCGCTCGGATGCACTCTTTGTCCTTGTCGCTGGCCAGCGTAAAGGGTCACAGGCTTCCAAATCAACCCTGGCTCGGTGGATCAAGGAGCCAATTCTCGAAGCCTACCGTTCGGCTGGGCTTCCGGTTCCCTCAGGGCTGAAGGCCCATTCTACCAGAGCCGTGGGCGCGTCCTGGGCTTTGAGGCACCAGGCTACGGCTCAGCAGGTGTGTCAGGCGGCTACCTGGTCGAGCCTGCACACTTTCACGAAACACTATCAGGTGCATACCTATGCTTCGGCGGATGCCAGCCTAGGTAGACGAGTCCTTCAGGCGGCGGTTGCCCACCTGTAGGAAGGGGCTGTTTTACGGCTCTATTACGAGGTATTATTTTACCCACCCAGGGACTGCTTTTGGACGTCCCAATTGTCTGGGTCTCCCAATAGAGCGACAAAGAAGAAGGGAATTTTGTTAACTTACCGTAAATTCCTTTTCTTCAGCGCTCTATTGGGAGACCCAGACGATTGGGGTATAGCTACTGCCCTCTGGAGGCCACACAAAGCACTACATCAAAAGTGCAAGGCCCCTCCCCCTCTGGCTATACCCCCCCCGTGGTATCACG
Source organism: Anomaloglossus baeobatrachus (assembly GCF_048569485.1). Classification (NCBI taxonomy): domain Eukaryota; kingdom Metazoa; phylum Chordata; class Amphibia; order Anura; family Aromobatidae; genus Anomaloglossus; species Anomaloglossus baeobatrachus. The sequence goes on along the minus strand of NC_134353.1, from coordinate 947,052,760 downwards.
GGTTCTCCAGTTTTAGCTTTGTGTGCGAAGGAGGTCAGACATTCCATGCATAGCTCCACAGATTTTAGTCAGCAGTAGCTGCTGACTATTTCGGATGGAAGAAAAGAGGACACATATAGTGTCCCCAGCATGCTCCCTTCTCACCCCTGGATGGTGTTGTAAGGTTGAGGTACCTATTGCTGGTACAGGGCTGGAGCCTGACATGCTGTTTTCCTTCCACATCCCCTGGTAGGGCTCTGTGGAAGTGGGATCCTGCCGGCCTCTCAGCTCTGACGCCGGGCTCCATCCACAGACCCATTAGAACCTGATGGAGACGGAGCAGGAGTACGATCAGGGACAGGCCCTGCATCATACAGGTACTCTGTGTCCCCGGCAGGCACAGACACACTCCGGGCTGGCTGGGTGTTGTAGTGCGCCGGGGACCGCAACGTTGGAGTTAGTGTCCCTACAGATTACTGGGGGATTTTTTGTGTATGGGAACGCAGCGCCGACCCCCTCTGGACCGGGCGGCGCTGCTGTGACTTGTGGTGCGCCGGGGATCCGCCGTCCGCGCTTTTACGGCGGCGGCGGTTATAAATTGAGTCCCCGGCTTTTTGGGCCTAGGACGCCGGCAGCTCCGATTCGTTCCCGCCCCCACCCTGTCATTCAGGGTAGGGGAGAGACGCTGTTCGCTAGCAGCGACGAGGGCTGGAGCCTGATTTACATGCTCCAGCCCTCACACTAGGCACAGAGGGAAGCAGGCTTCCCGCTCTTAGCCAGGAACGCCCAGGGCCCGCCCCCCTTCTCTCTCAGACGCCGGCAGCCATTACATGCAGTCTGGCTGGAGGAAGGACGCAAGGCTCTGGGAGACCTGGACTAGGGGCTATCTGGCGACCACACACCCGCTTTTTAAGCGGGCGGTAAGCGATTTGTCTGTGCTGGTCCCTCTAGTGCCTCACGGTGTATCGGTGTACTGTACAGATATATAGATATTGTATTTCTTGCACTGTGAGGTCGCTTCTGGCTGCATCTCCCAGATCACTCTGTGGAAGCAGCAACATGCCATCCTCAAAACGCAAGGCTGCCAAGGCCAGGGCTGTCTGTGCTGCGTGTGCTGCATGTGGGGCTAATCTACCAGCAGGCTCCCATTGTGTGCAATGCTCCGACCCGGTGCTGCTTCGCCAGCCGGAGTCAGGAGAGGTAGTGACCCAGGCTGAGACGCTTGTAAGTTCTGCCCCGGTGACAGGGACAGACTTTGCAGTTTTTGCGGATAATATGTCTGTGTCTATGGCAAAAATCCTTGAAACCTTGCAATCTATGCATGGGGCTCAGTCTTTGGGCACGGCGAGGCCTCTGTCCTCAGGTCCCCCTCACTTGGAATTAATCCAGCCCACAGGGGGGTCCCCGGCTTCACAGGCCGAGGATTATGACTCAGATGATAGCCCCAGCCACCCTAAGCGAGCTCGCTGGGAAAGACCCTCGACGTCATCACACTGCTCAGGGCCTCAGCGCAATCAGTCTCTCTGTGATGTGTCTGATGAGAGTGATCAGGAATCCATTCCTGGAACCCCTCTCAACCTGGATACCCCTGATGGGGATGCCATGGTAAACGACCTTATCTCAGCCATCAATAGGCTGTTGGATATTTCTCCCCCAGCCCCTTCAGCAGAAGAGGCGGCTGCGGAGCAGGAGAAGTTTCGTTTCCTTTATCCCAAGCGTAAATTGAGTGCTTTGTTGGATCACGCTGACTTCAGAGAATCAATCCAGAAGCACGACGCTCACCCAGAAAGGCGTTTCTCTAAACGATCTAAAGATACGCGTTTCCCTTTCCCCCCTGAGGTGGTCAAGCGCTGGACACAGTGTCCAAAGGTAGACCCCCCGATTTCCAAACTCGCAGCTAGGTCCATAGTTGCAGTGGAGGATGGCGCTTCACTTAAAGATGCCAATGACAGACAGATGGACCTTTGGTTAAAATCTGTCTATGAAGCTATCGGCGCGTCGTTTGCTCCGGCATTCGCAGCCGTATGGGCACTCCAGGCTATTTCAGCTGGCTTAGTAAAAGTGGATGCTATCATACATCCAGCAGTGCCGCAAGTGGCGCACCTTACCACGCAGATGTCGGCGTTTGCGTCTTACGCTATCAATGCGGTCCTAGAATCTACCAGTCGCACCTCAATGGCGTCCGCCAATTCGGTAGTTTTGCGCAGAGCCTTGTGGTTAAAGGACTGGAAAGCAGATGCTGGTTCCAAAAAATGTTTAACCAGTTTGCCTTTATCTAGAGATAGACTGTTTGGCGAGCCATTGGCTGATATCATTAAGCAGTCCAAGGGTAAAGACTCCTCTTTACCACAACCCAGAACAACCAAACCTCAGCAGAAAAAGTGGCAGCAGAGGTTTCAGTCCTTTCGAGGTTCGGGCAAGACACCATTTACCTCGTCCAAAGGGACTCAGAGGACGCAAAGAAACTCAGATTCGTGGCGGGCTCACACGCGCCCCAAGAAAGCAAATGGAGGTACCGCTTCCAAAGCGGCTACCTCATGACTTCCAGCCCCCTCCCTCCGCATCGCCGGTCGGGGGCAGGCTCTCCCGCTTTTCCGGCATTTGGATGTCACAGGTCAAAGACCGGTGGGTGACGGACATTTTGTCTCGCGGGTACAGAATCGAGTTCAATTCTCGTCCTCCAGCTCGGTTCTTCAGAACCTCCCCACATCCAGACCGAGCAGATGCTCTGCTGCAGGCGGTGGACTCCCTAAGAGCGGAAGGAGTGGTGATCCCAGTCCCTCCTCAGGAACAAGGGCAAGGGTTTTACTCCAATCTCTTTGTGGTTCCAAAAAAGGACGGCTCGTTCCGTCCTGTTCTGGACCTAAAACGGCTCAACAAACATGTGCACGCCAGGAAGTTCCGGATGGAAACCCTGCGTTCTGTCATTGCCTCAATGTCCAGAGGAGACTTCCTTGCCTCAATAGACATCAAAGATGCTTATCTCCACGTGCCAATTGCTACAGAACATCAACGTTTTCTACGTTTTGTGATAGGAGACGACCATTTTCAGTTCGTAGCTCTGCCATTTGGTCTGGCGACAGCCCCACGGGTCTTCACCAAGGTCATGGCGGCGGTGGTAGCAGTCTTGCACTCTCAGGGACACTCGGTGATCCCTTACCTAGACGATTTATTGGTCAAAGCTCCCTCTCAAGAGGCATGTCAGCACAGCCTGAATGCTACGCTGGAGACCCTACAGTCTTTCGGATGGATCATCAACTTTCCAAAGTCGATCCTATCACCGACTCAATCACTAACGTATCTTGGCATGGAGTTTCATACTCTAGCAGCGATAGTGAAGCTTCCGCTGGACAAGCAGCGGTCACTACAGACAGGGGTGCAATCTCTTCTGCAGGGCCAGTTGCATCCCTTGCGGCGCCTCATGCATTTCCTAGGGAAGATGGTGGCAGCCATGGAAGCAGTTCCCTTTGCGCAGTTTCATCTGCGCCCACTTCAATGGGACATTCTCCGCCAATGGGACGGGAAGTCAACGTCCCTGGACAGGAAAGTCTCGCTTTCCCAGACGGCCAAGGACTCCCTACAATGGTGGCTCCTTCCCACCTCATTGTCTCAGGGAAGATCCTTCCTGCCCCCATCCTGGGCAGTAGTCACGACAGATGCGAGTCTGTCAGGGTGGGGAGCAGTATTTCTCCACCACAGGGCTCAGGGGACGTGGACTCCGCAGGAGTCCACCCTTCAGATCAATGTTCTGGAGATCAGAGCAGTGTATCTTGCTCTACTGGCCTTCCAACAGTGGCTGGAAGGAAAGCAGATCCGAATCCAATCGGACAACTCCACAGCGGTGGCATACATCAACCACCAAGGAGGGACGCGCAGTCGGCAAGCCTTCCAAGAAGTCCGGCGCATTCTAATGTGGGTGGAGGACAGAGCATCCACCATATCCGCGGTTCACATACCAGGCGTAGAAAACTGGGAAGCAGACTTCCTCAGTCGCCAGGGCATGGACGCAGGGGAATGGTCCCTTCACCCGGACATGTTTCAGGAAATCTGTCGCCGCTGGGGAGTGCCGGACGTCGACCTAATGGCATCCCGGCACAACAACAAGGTCCCGGCATTCATGGCGAGGTCGCGCGATCAAAGAGCTCTGGCGGCAGACGCCTTGGTTCAAGATTGGTCGCAGTTTCAGCTCCCATACGTGTTTCCGCCTCTGGCGCTCTTGCCCAGAGTGCTACGCAAGATCAGATCCGAGTGCAGCCGCATCATACTCGTCGCTCCAGACTGGCCGAGGAGGTCGTGGTATCCGGATCTGTGGCATCTCACGATCGGTCGACCGTGGTCACTGCCAGACCGACCAGACTTACTGTCCCAAGGGCCGTTTTTCCATCAGAATTCTGCGGCCCTGAACCTGACTGTGTGGCCATTGAGTCCTGGATCCTAGCATCTGCAGGATTATCTCAAGGAGTCGTTGCCACAATGAGACAAGCTAGAAAGTCGAATTCGGCTAAGATCTACCACAGAACGTGGAAGATTTTCTTGTCCTGGTGCTCTGCTCAGGGAGTGTCTCCCTGGCCATTTGCATTGCCCACGTTTCTTTCCTTCCTGCAATCGGGGTTAGAAAAGGGCTTGTCGCTCAGCTCCCTTAAAGGGCAAGTTTCGGCACTATCCGTGTTTTTTCAGAAGCGTCTAGCACGTCTTTCTAAGGTGCGCACGTTCCTGCAGGGGGTCTGTCATATTGTGCCCCCGTACAAGCGGCCGTTAGATCCATGGGATCTGAACAGGGTACTAGTTGCTCTCCAGAAGCCGCCCTTCGAGCCTCTGAAGGAAGTTTCCTTTTCTCGGCTGTCACAGAAAGTGGCGTTTCTTGTTGCGATCACATCGCTTCGGCGAGTGTCTGAGCTAGCAGCGCTGTCATCCAAGGCTCCCTTCCTGGTGTTCCACCAGGACAAGGTAGTGCTGCGCCCTATTCCGGAGTTTCTCCCTAAGGTCGTATCCTCTTTTCATCTTAATCAGGATATATCCTTGCCTTCTTTTTGTCCTCATCCGGTTCACCGGTATGAAAAGGACTTACGTTTGCTAGATCTGGTGAGAGCACTCAGAATCTACATTTCCCGAACGGCGCCCATGCGCCGTGCCGATGCACTTTTTGTCCTTGTCGCTGGTCCGCGCAAGGGGTTGCAGGCTTCTAAAGCCACCCTGGCTCGATGGATCAAAGAACCAATTCTAGAGGCCTACCGTTCTGCGGGGCTTCCGGTTTCTTCAGGGCTAAAAGCCCACTCAACCAGAGCCGTGGGTGCGTCCTGGGCATTTCGTCACCAGGCTTCGGCTCAACAGGTGTGCCAGGCAGCTACCTGGTCCAGTCTGCACACTTTCACCAAGCATTATCAGGTGCATACCTATGCTTCGGCGGATGCCAGCTTAGGTAGAAGAGTCCTGCAGGCGGCAGTGACACCCCCGTAGGGGAGGGCTGTTTTGCAGCTCTAACATGAGGTATTTCTTTACCCACCCAGGGACAGCTTTTGGACGTCCCAATCGTCTGGGTCTCCCAATAGAGCGCTGAAGAAGGGAATTTTGTTACTTACCGTAAATTCCTTTTCTTCTAGCTCTTATTGGGAGACCCAGCACCCGCCCTGTTGTCCTTCGGGATGTTTTTTTGTTGTTTGCGGGTACACATGTTGTTCATGTTGAACGGTTTTTCAGTTCTCCGATGTTATTCGGAGTTAATTTGTGTAAACCAGTTATTGGCTTCCTCCTTCTTGCTTTGGCACTAAAACTGGAGAACCCGTGATACCACGGGGGGGTATAGCCAGAGGGGGAGGGGCCTTGCACTTTTGATGTAGTGCTTTGTGTGGCCTCCAGAGGGCAGTAGCTATACCCCAATCGTCTGGGTCTCCCAATAAGAGCTAGAAGAAAAGGAATTTACGGTAAGTAACAAAATTCCCTTCTTCTTCTAGCTCTAATTGGGAGACCCAGCACCCGCCCCTGTTTTTTTGTGTACACATGTTGTTCATGTTGAATTGTTTCAGTTCTCCGATATTCCTTCGGATTGAAGTTACTTTAAACCAGTTTTTAATTCTTTTTCCTCCTTCTTGCTTTTGCACCAAAACTGAGGAGCCCGTGGGAGCACGGGGGGTGTATAGGCAGAAGGGGAGGGGCTTAACACTTTTAAGTGTAATACTTTGTGCGGCCTCCGGAGGCATAGCCTATACACCCAATTGTCTGGGTCTCCCAATTGGAGCTAGAAGAAAAGGAATTTACGGTAAGTAAACAAAATTCCCTTCTTTTCCATAAGCTTCTAGAAGCTTTCATATGGAAGATGCTTTTGCTGCCAGTGCCTTTTTAGGGAGCTCCTGAATGTTTCCAGGGTTGTGCCCTTCTGGACCTCATTTTGTCCTCTTTTATTAAAAACATCCACTCCGAGGTGGCTCCCGTGGCTGCTGAAGCCGAGGTTCTGAGATCCAAGGGTCTGTCTCACTCCGCTGAAGCCGAGTAATCTGCAATCTATCAAGTTTTACCGCTGTATCGGGAGGTCTAAGCCTATGTGCGCACACTGCAGATTTGTTTTTCCAGCGAAAAGCGCACCCAAAAAAGGCATGCATTTTTACCGCGTTTTTCTTTGTCGCTCCTAATTGGGAGACCCAGACAATTGGGTGTATAGCTACTGCCTCCGGAGGCCACACAAAGTATTACACTTAAAAGTGTAAAGCCCCTCCCCCTTCTGGCTATACACCCCCCCGTGGGATCACGGGCTCCTCAGTTTTATGCTTTGTGCGAAGGAGGTCAGACATCCACGCATAGCTCCACTGTTTAGTCAGCAGCAGCTGCTGACTATGTCGGATGGAAGAAAAGAGGGCCCATACGAGGGCCCCCAGCATGCTCCCTTCTCACCCCACTTTCTGTCGGCGGTGTTTGTTAAGGTTGAGGTACCCATTGCGGGTACGGAGGCTGGAGCCCACATGCTGATTCCTTCCCCATTAGGGCTCTGGGTGAAGTGGGACTTTACCGGTCTCCGGGCACTGAGGCCGTGCTCCATCCACAGCCCCTGGAGGATCTGCTGGATACGGAGCGGAGTTTCCTCAGGGACAGGACCCTGCTCCATCAAGGTACTCCGTGTCCCCGTTCTTATCGCACGCACACTGCAGCATTGCTGGGTGTGTTAGTGCGCCGGGGTAAACAGCGCTGCTGCGCTTGTGCCGTTACTCACTACAGCTCTGCTGAGTGAGGTGACTTAGTACGATCGGCCGATCCGGCCGCGGGGGTCAGTTTTTACTGCGTCGCGGCTGGGATTTGTGGTGCGCCGGGGACTTCCGCGCTGGCCGTGCATATATGACGGCCGCGCTAGATTACTACAGTCCCCGGCTTTTGCGGCCTAGTTCGTATCGTTCCCGCCCCCAGACCTGCCAGTCAGGAGGAGGGCGGGACGCTGTACAGACCAGCAGCGCTAAGAGCTGGAGTCTGTTTTACATACTCCAGCCCTCACACTAGGCACAGTGGGACGCAGTTTCCCGCACTTTTGTTTGTGGCACGCCCACGGTCCGCCCCTCTTCACAGGACGCCGGCAGCCATTCCTGCCTGCACGCTGAGCTGCAGAGGGGAGACGGGGAGACTCAGACAAGGGATTCTACGACCTCACACCCGCTTTTCAGCGGGCGGTAAGCAGCCCTCAAGGGCTCTCCCCCACTTGTGCCATAGTGTACTTTGTATTTTGTGCTGGCAATACTTTGCACTGTACAGTCGCTGGTGATTTTCTGCTATATACCCTCCTTAGATTTCTCAAGGAGACAACAGCATGTCGTCCGCAAAAAGCAAAAGTGCCAAGGCACGGACTTTATATGCTGCTTGTACCGCATGTGGGGCTACTCTACCGGCAGGTTCCACTGACCCCCATTGTGTGCAGTGCTCGGCCCCTGTGGCAATTGCTCAGCCGGGGCCGCTGCTAGAGGTGACCCAGGGAGAACCACCTGTGAATGCTGTCCAGGTGACAGGGACGGAGTTTGCAGCTTTTGCTGACAGATTGTCTATGACTATGTCTAAAATTCTTGAAACATTGCAGTCTAGACCAGTAACTCAGACCATGGGCACTGTTGATTCATTGCCACCTTGTCCCCCTCAGCTGGACCACTTCCTAGCTCCGGGGGTGTCACATGCACCCCAGGGTGACGGCTCTGACTCGGACGACAGTCCCAGACAACCTAAGCGGGCTCGCTATGAGCGACCCTCAACTTCATCACACTGGTCAGGATCCCAGCGGGACTACTCTCTGTGTGATGAGGCGGATGTAACTGATCAGGAGTCTGATGCTGGGGCCGCTCTCAATCTAGATACCCCGGATGGTGACGCCATAGTGAATGATCTTATAGCGTCCATCAATAAGATGTTAGATATTTCTCCACCAGCTCCTCTTGCGGAGGAGGCAGCTTCACAGCAGGAGAAATTCCATTTCAGGTATCCCAAGCGTAAATTAAGCACTTTTCTGGACCACTCTGACTTTAGAGACGCAATCCAGAAACACCACGCTTATCCAGATAAGCGTTTTTCCAAACGGCTTAAAGATACACGCTATCCTTTTCCTCCTGATGTGGTCAAGGGCTGGACACAGTGTCCCAAGGTGGACCCTCCAATCTCCAGGCTTGCAGCCAGATCTCTAGTTGCAGTGGAAGATGGGGCGGCACTTAAAGATGCCACTGACAGACAGATGGAGCTCTGGTTAAAATCCATCTATGAAGCGATTGGAGCGTCGTTGGCGCCAGCATTCGCAGCCGTATGGGCACTCCAAGCTATTTCAGCTGGCCTTACACAGGTCGACACGGTCACACGTACATCTGCTCCGCAGGTGGCACCCTTGACCTCTCAAATGTCTGCATTCGCGTCTTACGCGATTAATGCTGTCCTAGACTCTACGAGCCGTACGGCGGTGGCGTCGGCCAACTCCGTGGTTTTACGCAGAGCCCTGTGGTTGAGAGAATGGAAAGCAGATTCTGCTTCCAAGAAGTGCTTAACCAGTTTGCCTTTTTCTCGTGACCGATTGTTTGGTGAGCGTTTGGATGAAATCATTAAACACTCCAAGGGTAAGGATTCATCCTTACCTCAGCCCAGACAAAACAAACCCCAACAGAGGAGGGGACAGTCTGGTTTTCGGTCCTTTCGAGGCTCAGGCAGGTCCCAATTCTACTCGTCCAAAAGGACTCAAAAGGATCAGAGGAGCTCAGATTCTTGGCGGACTCAATCACGCCCAAAAAAGCCAGCCGGAAGAACCGTTACCAAGACGGCTTCCTCATGACTCTCAGCCTCCTCTCTCCGCATCCTTGGTCGGTGGCAGGCTCTCCCGCTTTGGCGACATTTGGCTGTCACAGGTCAAAGACCGTTGGGTGAGAGACATTCGGTCTCACGGGTACAGGATAGAGTTCAGCTCTCGTCCTCCAACTCGCTTCTTCAGAACTTCCCCACCGCCCGACCGAGCCGATGCTCTGCTACAAGCGGTGTCCGCTCTAAAGGCGGAAGGAGTGGTGACTTCTGTTCCTCTTCAGGAACAAGGTCACGGTTTTTACTCCAATTTGTTTGTGGTGCCAAAGAAAGACGGGTCGTTCCGTCCCGTCCTGGATCTAAAGCTGCTCAACAAACACGTAAAAACCAGGAGGTTCCGGATGGAATCTCTCCGCTCCGTTATCGCCTCAATGTCTCAAGGAGATTTCCTAGCATCAATAGACATCAAGGATGCTTATCTCCACGTGCCAATTGCGCCAGAGCATCAGCGTTTTCTACGCTTCGTTATAGGAAGCGAACACCTGCAGTTCGTAGCTCTACCTTTCGGGCTGGCGACAGCCCCTCGGGTCTTCACCAAGGTCATGGCAGCAGTAGTAGCAGTCCTGCACTCGCAAGGTCACTCCGTGATCCCGTATTTGGACGATCTACTTATCAAGGCACCCTCTCAAGAGGCATGCTAACACAGCCTGAACGTGGCACTGAAGACTCTCCAGAGTTTCGGGTGGATTATCAACTTTTCAAAGTCAAATCTAACCCCGACCCAATCACTAACATATCTTGGCATGGAGTTTCATACTCTCTCAGCGATAGTGAAACTTCCACTGGACAAACAGTGCTCGCTACAGATAGGGGTGCAATCTCTCCTTCAGGGCCAGTCGCACCCCTTGAGGCGCCTCATGCACTTCCTAGGGAAGATGGTAGCAGCAATGGAAGCAGTTCCTTTTGCGCAGTTTCATCTGCGTCCACTACAATGGGACATTCTCCGCCAGTGGGACGGGAAGTCGACTTCCCTCGACAGGGAGGTCTCCCTCTCTCAGGCAGCCAAGGAATCTCTCCGGTGGTGGCTTCTTCCCACCTCATTGTCAAAAGGAAAGTCGTTCCTACCCCCATCCTGGGCGGTGGTCACGACAGATGCGAGTCTATCAGGGTGGGGAGCGGTGTTTCTCCACCACAGGGCTCAAGGTACGTGGACTCGGAAAGAGTCCACCCTTCAGATCAATGTTCTGGAGATCAGAGCAGTCTATCTTGCCCTACAAGCCTTCCAACAGTGGCTGGAAGGCAAACAGATCCGAATTCAGTCGGACAACTCCACAGCGGTGGCATACATCAACCACCAAGGGGGAACACGCAGTCGGCAAGCCTTCCAGGAAGTCCGGCGGATTCTGACGTGGGTGGAAGACACGGCATCCACCATATCCGCAGTTCACATCCCAGGCGTAGAAAACTGAGAAGCAGACTTTCTCAGTCGCCAGGGCATGGACGCAGGGGAATGGTCCCTTCACCCGGACGTGTTTCAGGAGATCTGTCGCCGCTGGGGGATGCCGGACGTCGACCTGATGGCGTCACGGCACAACAACAAGGTCCCGGTTTTCATGGCACGGTCTCACGATCACCGAGCTCTGGCGGCAGACGCCTTAGTTCAAGATTGGTCGCAGTTCCGGCTACCGTATGTGTTCCCACCTCTGGCATTGTTGCCCAGAGTGCTCCGCAAAATCAGGTCCGACTGCCGCCGCGCCATTCTCGTCGCTCCAGACTGGCCAAGGAGGTCGTGGTACCCGGATCTGTGGCACCTCACGGTAGGCCATCCGTGGGCACTACCAGACCGTCCAGACTTGCTGTCTCAAGGGCCGTTTTCTTCGGCGCTCTATTGGGAGACCCAGACGATTGGGTGTATAGCACTGCCTCCGGAGGCCACACAAAGCAATTACACTAAAAAGTGTAAGGCCCCTCCCCTTCTGGCTATACACCCCCAGTGGGATCACTGGCTCACCAGTTTTCTGCTTTGCTGTTACGGAGGCTGGAGCCCACATGCTGCTTTCCTTCCCCATCCCCCTGAGGGGCTCTGTGGAAGTGGGATCTTACCGGCCCCCAAGCCCTGAGGCCGGGCTCCATCCACAGAACCAGTGAACCTGATGGATCGGAGCTGTGTACCATTCAGGGACAAGGCCCTGCAACTTTCGGGTACTCTGTCCCCGTTCAGGCGGGCACGCACACACCAGACTTGCTGGGTGTGTTAGTGCGCCGGGGACAGTAACGCTCGGGTTAGAGTCACTGCAGCTTAGCTGAGTGACTTCATGTGCGGGGAACTACCGCGCCGACCACTCTCGGAGCGGCGGCGCGGCTGGGACTTGTAGTGCGCCGGGGACTTAGCGCCGACCGCGCTTTTACGGCGGCGGCGCTTATAAATTTAGTCCCCGGCTTTTGCGGCCTAGCTCCGCTTCGTTCCCGCCCCCTCCCTGTCAATCAGGGAAGGGGAAAGACGCTGTACGTTTACTCAGCGCAGAGGGCTGGAGCCTTATTTACATGCTCCAGCCCTCTCACTTGGCACAGTGGGACGCAGCTTTCCCGCTTTTAGTCTGGCACGCCCAGGGCCCGCCCCCCCTCCACAGAGACGCCGGCAGCCATTCCTCACATGCAGTCTGGCTGGAGGACGGACGCAGGCTCTGGGAGACCCAAGACTAGGGATTCTGGCGACCACACACCCGCGTTTAGCGGGCGGTAAGCAGCACTTTAGTGCTGGCCCCCCCTAGTGCCACAGTGTGTATTGGTGTACTCTTTCCTGTACCTGATATATATATATATATATATATATATATATATATATATATATACTGCACTGTACGGTCGCTTCTTGGCTGTATACCCTATATTGCTCTGGGAAGACAACAACATGTCATCCACAAAACGCAAGGGTGCCAAGGCACGGGCTGTATTCACTGCTTGTACAGCATGTGGGGCTAATCTACCAGCAGGCTCCAACGACTCTCATTGTGTGCAATGTTCAGTCCCAGTGGCACTTCGTCAGCCAGAGCCTATGGTGGTAGTACCCCAGGCAGAGACGCCGGTGAACCCTGCCCCGGTGACGGGGACAGAATTTGCAGTCTTTGCTGATAAAATGTCTGTGACTATGACAAAAATTCTGGAGACCTTGCAGTCCAGGCCAGTTGCTCAGACCATAGACACTGCTGTGCCTATGTTCCCCGGTCCCCCTCAGTTGGAACTAATCCGTACTTCAAGGGGGTCCCAGGCATCACAGGCTGAGGGCTCTGACTCAGATGACAGTCCCAGGCCCCCTAAGCGAGCTCGCTGGGAGAGACCCTCCACGTCATCACGCGGGTCAGGGTCTCAGCGAGAAGGGTCTCTATATGATGAGACAGAGGTGGGTGATCAGGAGTCTAGTCCTGACACCGCACTCAATTTGGATACGCCAGATGGTGACGCCATGGTAGATGACCTTATAGCGGCCATCAATAGGCTGTTGGATAGTGATGAGCGAGTACTAAAAAGCTCGGGTGCTCGAGGCTCGGGCCGAGCATCCCAAGATACTCGTGTACTCGGCCCGAGCAACGAGCCCAATGTTATCCTATGGGAGACCCGAGTATTTTTGTGAAATGACCCCCCGGCAGCATGTAGAAACCCTAAAAATGTCACAAAAGTCTCAGAAGAGTGCTCAAATGACATGGCAACAGCATGGGGAAGACCCCTTGAAGCATTTATCACTCAAAAGTCACAGCTGTGAACAATTTTGTCCGCGTTTTACGCCATTTTTACGGACTCACCAGAAAACCTTGCAAAATGATTCCAAAATGATTTTTCATGGCGGAAATGTTAAGGGCACATACCCAATAGTGAGATAGAGCTGGTGTATGTTACTTTTTGAGATTAATACATGAAAGATTTTACATAAACATTGTGTGGCACTCCGATGTCCAAAACGCACGTTTTGTGCTTTTTACAAGCGATGTCGGTCATTTTTTTTTTCATTCTATCTCCCGTCGGTCGGTCTCGCTCTGTCGGTCTCTCTCTGTCTTGTCTGTCCCCCTCTCACAGTCTGTCGGTCATTCTCCCCCCTCTCTCTTACTCACCGTTCGCCGATCACTGCTGCGGCACTGCACGGCATTCACACTGCTCCTGCGGCTTTTCTTCTTTTGAAAAAGCCGGCCGCTCATTAATCAATCTCGTATTCTCTGCTTTCCTGCTTTTCGGCGCTTATGATTGGTTGCAGTGAGACACGCCCCCACTCTGAGTGACAGGTGTCACACTGCACCCAATCACAGCAGCCGGTGTGTGTGTGTATACTGTGCAGTGAAATAAATAATTAAATAATTAAAAAAAACGGCGTGCGGTCCCCCCCAATTTTAATACCAGCCAGATAAAGCCATACGGCTGAAGGCTGGTATTCTCAGGATGGGGAGCGCCACGTTATGGGGAGCCCCCCACCCTAACAATATCAGTCAACAGCCGCCCAGAATTGCCGCATACATTATATGCGACAGTTCTGGGGCTGTACCCGGCTCTTCCCGATTTACCCTGGTGCGTTGGCAAATCGGGGTAATAAGGAGTTATTGGCAGCCCATAGCTGCCAATAAGTCCTAGATTAATCATGTCAGGCGTCTATGAGACACCCTCCATGATTAATCTGTAAATTACAGTTAAAAAACACACACACACGAAAAATCCTTTATTAGAAATAAAAAACAATAACAAAGTCCCTCATTACCAATTTATTAACCCCGACAAACCCTCCATGTCCGGTGTAATCCACGGTCCTCCAGCGTCGCGTCCAGCTCTGCTGCATGGAAGTGACAGGAGCTGCAGAATACACCGCCGCTCCGGTCACCTCCACGCAGCTAATGAGGTGAGTATAGCGATCAGCTGAGCTGTCACTGAGGTTACCTGGATCCAGCGGTGGCCGCGGGTAACCTCAGTGACAGCAGCTGATCGCGCTACTCACTGCCGCTCCGGTCAGCTCCATGCACCAACTGAGGTGAGAAGCGCGATCAGCTGCTGTCACTGAGGTTAATCGCGGCCACCGCTGGATCCAGCGGTGGCCGGGAGTTACCTGACTGACAGCAGCTGATCGCGCTTCTCACCTCAGTTGCTGTGTGAAGCTGACCGGAGCGGCAGTGAGTAGCGTGATCAGCTGCTGTCACTGAGGTTACCCGCGGCCACCGCTGGATCCAGGTAACCTCAGTGACAGCTCAGCTGATCGCTATACTCACCTCATTAGCTGCGTGGAGGTGACCGGAGCAGCGGTGTATTCTGCAGCTCCTGTCACTTCCATGCAGCAGAGCTGGACGCGACGCTGGAGGACCGTGGATTACACCGGACATGGAGGGTTTTGTTGTGGGTAATAAATTGGTGATGAGGGACTTTGTTATTGTTTTTTATTTCTAATAAAGGATTTTTCGGGTGTGTGTGTGTTTATTTACTGTAATTTACAGATTAATCATGGAGGGTGTCTCATAGACGCCTGACATGATTAATCTAGGACTTATTGGCAGCTATGGGCTGCCAATAACTCCTTATTACCCCGATTTGCCAACGCACCAGGGTAAATCGGGAAGAGCCGGGTACAGTCCCAGAACTGTCGCATATAATGTATGCGGCAATTCTGGGCGGCTGCTGACTGTTATTGTTAGGGTGGGGGGCTCCCCATAACGTGGCGCTCCCCATCCTGAGAATACCAGCCTTCAGCCGTATGGCTTTATCTGGCTGGTATTAAAATTGGGGTGACCGCACGCCGGTTTTTTTAATTATTTATTTATTTATTTTACTGCACAGTATAGACACGCCCACCGGCTGCTGTGATTGGGTGCAGTGTGACACCTGTCACTCAGCGTGGGGGCGTGTCTCACTGCAACCAATCATAGGCGCCTGTGGGCGTGGAAAGCAGGGAATATGAGATGGCTGTGTACAGAGCACAGCGCGCCGGCCGGTATAAAGGCTCGGTCACGCTGTGCAGGCCGGCCAATCACTGCAATTCCACAACTAACAGGGCTGTGGCATTGCAGTGGTCTGCCAGCCAATCCCTGCATGAGGGCTGGCTCTCAAAAGAGCGCCAACATGCAGAAATGAAGACCACGAGTAAAGCACGAGTATCGCGAAATTACTCGGTACCCGCCGAGTAGCCCGAGTACAGTGATACTCGTGCGAGTACCGAGTAGTAACAAGCATACTCGCTCATCACTACTGTTGGATATTTCTCCCCCAGCCCCTTCAGCAGAGGAGGCAGCTGCCCAGCAGGAGAAATTCCATTTCCTGTATCCCAAGCGTAAATTGAGCACCTTTCTGGACCACTCTGACTTCAGAGCATCAATCCAGAAACACCATGCTTATCCGGACAAGCGTTTTTCCAAACGTCTTAAGGATACACGTTATCCCTTTCCCCCTGACGTGGTCAAACGCTGGACCCAGTGTCCAAAAGTGGACCCTCCAATATCCAGGCTTGCAGCTAGATCCATAGTTGCAGTGGAGGATGGGGCTTCGCTTAAAGATGCCAATGACAGACAGATGGACCTTTGGTTGAAATCTGTCTATGAAGCTATTGGCGCGTCGTTTGCTCCAGCATTCGCGGCCGTGTGGGCGCTCCAAGCTATTTCAGCTGGTTTGGCACAGGTGGACTCTTTCATACGTCCAGCAGTGCCGCAAGTGGCGTCCTTAACTACGCAAATGACTGCGTTTGCGACCTACGCTATTAATGCGGTACTGGACTCTACGAGCCGTACCGCAATGGCTTCCGCCAACTCTGTAGTTTTGCGCAGAGCCTTGTGGTTAAAGGAATGGAAAGCAGATTCTGCTTCTAAAAAATGTTTAACCAGCTTGCCATTATCTGGGGACAGACTGTTCGGTGAGCACTTGGCGGAAATCATTAAACAGTCCAAAGGTAAGGACTCTTCCTTACCCCAGCCCAGATCAAGCAAACCTCAACAGAGGAAGTGGCAGTCAAAGTTTCGGTCCTTTCGAGGCTCGGGCAAGCCCCAATTCTCCTCGTCCAAAGGGACTCAGAAGGAGCAAAGGAGCTCTGATTCCTGGCGGGCTCACTCACGCCCCAAGAAAGCAACCGGAGGTACCGCTTCCAAGGCGGCTGCCTCATGACTTTCGGCCGCCTCCCTCCGCATCCTCGGTCGGTGGCAGGCTCTCCCGCTTTTGCGACATTTGGCTGCCACAGGTCAAAGACCGGTGGGTAACAGACATTTTGTCTCACGGGTACAGGATAGAGTTCAGTTCTCGTCCTCCGCCTCGGTTCTTCAGAACTTCCCCACATCCCGACCGAGCAGATGCCCTTCTGCAGGCGGTGAATTCTCTAAGAGCAGAAGGAGTAGTGGTTCCTATTCCTCTTCAGGAACAAGGACAAGGTTTTTACTCCAATCTCTTTGTGGTGCCAAAAAAGGACGGCTCATTCCGTCCTGTTCTGGACCTAAAACTGCTCAACAAGCATGTGAACGCCAGGCGGTTCCGGATGGAATCCCTCCGCTCAGTCATTGCCTCAATGTCTCAAGGAAATTTCCCAGCATCAATAGACATCAAAGATGCTTATCTCCACGTGCCGATTGCTACAGAGCACCAACGCTTTCTACGCTTCGTGATAGGAGACGACCATCTTCAGTTCGTAGCTCTGCCATTTGGTCTGGCGACAGCCCCATGGGTGTTCACCAAGGTCATGGCGGCAGTGGTAGCAGTCTTGCACTCTCAGGGACACTCTGTGATCCCTTACTTGGACGATCTACTTGTCAAGGCACCCTCTCAGGAGGCATGCCAACTCAGCCTGAATGTTGCACTGGAGACTCTCCAGACGTTCGGGTGGATCATCAACTTCTCAAAGTCAAATCTGTCACCGACCCAATCACTAACGTATCTTGGCATGGAGTTTCATACTCTCTCAGCGATAGTGAAGCTTCCGCTGGACAAGCAGAGGTCACTACAGACTGGGGTGCAGGCTCTCCTTCAAAGTCAGTCGCACTCCTTAAGACGCCTCATGCACTTCCTCGGGAAGATGGTGGCGGCAATGGAGGCGGTTCCGTTTGCGCAGTTTCATCTGCGCCCTCTTCAATGGGACATTCTCCGCCAATGGGACGGGAAGTCAACATCCCTGGACAGGAAAGTCTCCCTTTCCCAGACGGCCAAAGACTCTCTGCAGTGGTGGCTTCTTCCCACCTCATTATCACAGGGAAGATCCTTCCTACCACCGTCTTGGGCGGTGGTCACGACAGACGCGAGTCTGTCAGGGTGGGGAGCAGTTTTTCTCCACCACAGGGCTCAGGGTACGTGGACTCAGCAGGAGTCCACCCTTCAAATCAATGTTCTGGAGATCAGAGCAGTGTATCTTGCCCTACTAGCCTTCCAGCAGTGGCTGGAAGGAAAGCAGATCCGAATTCAGTCGGACAACTCCACAGCGGTGGCATACATCAACCACCAAGGGGGGACACGCAGTCGGCAAGCCTTCCTGGAAGTCCGGCGGATTCTGATGTGGGTGGAAGCCACGGCCTCCACCATATCCGCAGTTCACATCCCCGGCGTAGAAAACTGGGAAGCAGACTTCCTCAGTCGCCAGGGCATGGACGCAGGGGAATGGTCCCTTCACCCGGACGTGTTTCAGGAAATCTGTCGCCGCTGGGGAAGGCCGGACGTCGACCTAATGGCGTCCCGGCACAACAACAAGGTCCCAACCTTCATGGCACGGTCTCGCGATCACAGAGCTCTGGCGGCAGACGCCTTAGTGCAAGATTGGTCGCAGTTCCGGCTCCCTTATGTGTTTCCACCTCTGGCACTCTTGCCCAGAGTGCTACGCAAGATCAGATCCGACTGCAGCCGCGTCATACTCGTCGCCCCAGACTGGCCAAGGAGGGCGTGGTATCCGGATCTGTGGCATCTCACGGTCGGCCAACCGTGGGCACTACCAGACCGACCAGACTTACTGTCCCAAGGGCCGTTTTTCCATCGGAATTCTGCGGCCCTGAACCTGACTGTGTGGCCATTGAGTCCTGGATCCTAGCGTCTTCAGGATTATCCCAAGGGGTCGTTGCCACCATGAGACAGGCTAGGAAGCCCACGTCCGCTAAGATCTACCACAGAACGTGGAGGATATTCTTATCCTGGTGCTCTGCTCAGGGAGTGTCTCCCTGGCCATTTGCCTTGCCTACCTTTTTTTCTTTCCTGCAATCTGGGTTAGAGAAAGGTTTGTCGCTCGGCTCCCTTAAGGGGCAAGTCTCGGCGCTATCCGTCTTTTTTCAGAAGCGTCTAGCACGACTCTCTAAGGTGCGCACGTTCCTGCAGGGGGTTTGCCATATCGTACCCCCGTACAAGCGGCCGTTAGATCCATGGGATCTGAACAGGGTACTAGTTGCCCTCCAGAAGCCGCCCTTCGAGCCTCTGAGGGAGGTTTCACTTTCTAGACTATCACAGAAAGTGGCTTTTCTGGTAGCGATCACATCTCTTCGGAGAGTGTCTGAGCTGGCAGCGCTATCATCCAAGGCTCCCTTCCTGGTCTTCCACCAGGACAAGGTAGTGCTGCGCCCCATTCAGGAGTTTCTCCCGAAGGTGGTATCCTCTTTTCATCTTAATCAGGATATCTCTTTGCCTTCGTTTTGTCCTCATGCAGTTCATCGGTATGAGAAGGATTTACATTTGTTAGATCTGGTGAGAGCACTCAGAATCTACATTTCCCGCACGGCGCCCTTGCGCCGTTCGGATGCACTTTGTCCTTGTCGCTGGTAAGCGCAAAGGGTCGCAGGCTTCTAAGGCCACCCTGGCTCGATGGATCAAAGAACCAATTCTTGAAGCCTACCGTTCTGCTGGGCTTCCGGTTCCATCAGGGCTGAAGGCCCATTCTACCAGAGCCGTGGGTGCGTCCTGGGCATTGCGACACCAGGCTACGGCTCAACAGGTGTGCCAGGCAGCTACCTGGTCGAGTCTGCACTCTTTCACCAAACATTATCAGGTGCATACCTATGCTTCGGCGGACGCCAGCCTAGGTAGAAGAGTCCTGCAGGCGGCAGTTGCCTCCCTATAGGGGAGGGCTGTCTTGCAGCTCTAACATGAGGTATTCTTTACCCACCCAGGGACAGCTTTTGGACGTCCCAATCGTCTGGGTCTCCCAATAGAGCGCCGAAGAAGAAGGGAATTTTGTTACTTACCGTAAATTCCTTTTCTTCTAGCTCTTATTGGGAGACCCAGCACCCGCCCTGTTGTCCTTCGGGATTTTTGGTTTGTTTGCGGGTACACATGTTGTTCATGTTGAACGGTTTTCAGTTCTCCGATGTTACTCGGAGTGAATTTGTTTAAACCAGTTATTGGCTTTCCTCCTTCTTGCTTTTGCACTAAAACTGGTGAGCCAGTGATCCCACTGGGGGTGTATAGCCAGAAGGGGAGGGGCCTTACACTTTTTAGTGTAATTTCTTTGTGTGGCCTCCGGAGGCAGTGCTATACACCCAATCGTCTGGGTCTCCCAATAAGAGCTAGAAGAAAAGGAATTTACGGTAAGTAACAAAATTCCCTTCTTTTCCATCTGAATTCTGCGGCCCTGAACCTGACTGTGTGGCCATTGAGTCCTGGATCCTAGCGGCCTCAGGTTTATCTCATGAAGTGGTTGCCACCATGAGACAGGCTAGGAAGCCATCCTCCGCCAAGATCTACCACAGGACGTGGAGGATATTCCTATCTTGGTGCTCTGCTCAGGGAGTTTCTCCCTGGCCTTTTGCATTGCCTACTTTTCTTTCCTTCCTGCAGTCTGGGTTGGAAAAAGGTTTGTCGCTTGGCTCCCTTAAGGGTCAAGTCTCCGCGCTATCCGTATTTTTTCAGAAACGCCTGGCGCGACTTCCTCAGGTACGCACGTTCCTGCAAGGGGTTTGTCATATCGTCCCCCCTTACAAGCGGCCGTTGGAGCCCTGGGACCTGAACAAGGTTCTAATTGCTCTCCAAAAGCCGCCTTTCGAGCCTATGAAGGAGGTTTCCCTTTCTCGTCTTTCACAGAAAGTGGCCTTTCTAGTGGCGGTCACGTCTCTTCGGAGAGTGTCCGAGCTGGCGGCGTTATCATGCAGATCTCCATTCCTGGTGTTTCACCAGGACAAGGTAGTTCTGCGTCCAATTCCAGAATTTCTTCCCAAGGTGGTATCTTCCTTTCATCTCAATCAAGATATCACTTTACCGTCTTTGTGTCCGCATCCAGTTCACCAATTTGAAAAAGGTTTGCATTTATTGGATCTGGTGAGAGCACTCAGGATCTACATTTCCCGCACGGCGCCTCTGCGCCGCTCGGATGCACTCTTTGTCCTTGTCGCTGGTCAGCGTAAAGGGTCGCAAGCTTCCAAATCCACCCTTGCGCGTTGGATCAAGGAACCAATTCTTCACACCTACCGTTCTGCTGGGCTTCCGATTCCATCAGGACTGAAGGCCCATTCTACCAGAGCCGTGGGTGCGTCCTGGGCATTACGGCACCAGGCTACGGCTCAGCAGGTGTGCCAGGCGGCTACCTGGTCGAGTCTGCACACTTTTACCAAGCATTATCAGGTGCATACCTACGCTTCGGCGGATGCCGGCCTAGGTAGACAAGTCCTTCAGGCGGCGGTGGCTCACCTGTAGGAAAGGGCTGTTTGACGGCCCTATCACGAGGTATTCTTTTACCCACCCAGGGACTGCTTTTGGACGTCCCAATTGTCTGGGTCTCCCAATTAGGAGCGACAAAGAAGAAGGGAATTTTGTCTACTTACCGTAAATTCCTTTTCTTCTAGCTCCAATTGGGAGACCCAGCACCCGCCCTGTTTTCTTAGGAAGTTTGTTTTTTTCGGGTGCACATGTTGTTCATGTTGAACAGTTCAGTTCTCCGAGGCTGTTTCTCGGGTTGAATTTGTATTTAAAACAGTTATTGGCTTTCCTCCTTCTTGCTTTTGCACTAAAACTGAGGAGCCCGTGATCCCACGGGGGGGTGTATAGCCAGAAGGGGAGGGGCCTTACACTTTTAAGTGTAGTACTTTGTGTGGCCTCCGGAGGCAGTAGCTATACACCCAATTGTCTGGGTCTCCCAATTGGAGCTAGAAGAAAAGGAATTTACGGTAAGTAAACAAAATTCCCTTCTTTTAACATTATCCATGGCAAAACCCAGGGACCAGCAGAGAAGTCGCACGCTGCTTCTTTTCTTCGGCGCTCCATTGGGAGACCCAGACGATTGGGGTGTATAGCTACTGCCTCCGGAGGCCACACAAAGTATTACACTCAAAAGTGTAAGGCCCCTCCCCTTCTGCATATATACCCCCCGTGGATCACGGGCTGCTTCAGTTTTATGCTTTGTGCGAAGGAGGTCAGACATCCACGCATAGCTCCACTGTTTTTAGTCAGCAGCAGCTGCTGACTATGTCGGATGGAAGAAAAGAGGGCCCATATGGGGCCCCCAGCATGCTCCCTTCTCACCCCACTTTTGTCGGGTGTTTGTTAAGGTTGAGGTACCCATTGCGGGTACGGAGGCTGGAGCCCACATGCTGTTTTCCTTCCCCATCCCCCCTCGGGGCTCTGGGTGAAGTGGGATCTTACCGGTCTCCAGGCACTGAGACCGGGCTCTATCCACAGACCCGGAGAACCTGCTGGATATGGAGCTGGGTATCGTCAGGGACAGGCCCTGCTACATTAAGGTACTCTGTGTCCCCGTACACATGGCGCACACACACACCAGCATTGCTGGGAGTGCTAGTGCGCCGGGGACAACAGCGCGGAGCGCTTGTGCTATTATTCACTGCAGCTTAGCTGAGTGAATTTATGTGTTAGAAACTGCCGCGCCGGCCGTTGCGGGGTGTTTTACACTGTGGCGCGGCTGGGACTTGTGGTGCGCCGGGGACTTCCGCGCTGGCCGTGCACAAGGACGGCCGCGCTTATTACTCGAGTCCCCGGCTTTGCGGCCTAGTTTTCGCTTCGTTCCCGCCCCCAGCCCTGCCAGTCAGGGGAGGGGCGGGACGCTGTACAGACAGTCAGCGCCGAGAGCTGGAGTCTGCTTTGCATTCTCCAGCCCCCTTCACTGGACTCAGTGGGACGCCAGTTTCCCGCTCTTGTCTGGGGCACGCCCACGGCCCGCCCCTCTTCACAAGACGCCGGCAGCCATTCCTGCACGCAGTCCGAGCTGGGGAAGGGAGACAAGCTCTGGGCAACCAGTCACAGGATCGGGCGACCACACACCCGCCTTTGTGCGGGCGGTAAGCAGCACCTGAAGTGCTGACCCCACTAATGCCATTTGTACTTTATGCCTAGATGGCTAGACTACAGCAGCAAAAAGCAAGGGTGCTAGGGCACAGGCTTTTTAGGCTGCTTGTATTGCATGTGCTGAAGTGTTCATTTGTACTTTATGCTGGTATGCTATACACTGCACTGTACGGTCGCTATTCTTGGCTATATACTCCTAGATGGCTGGACAACAGCAGCAAAAAAGCAAGGGTGCTGAGGCACAGGCTTTCTATACTGCTTGTACTGCATGTGCTGAAGTGTTCATTTGTACTTTCTGCTTGTATGCTATACATTGCACTGTACGGTCGCTATTCTTGGCTATATGCTTCTAGACGGCTAGACAACAGCAGCAAAAAAGAAAGGGTGCCACAGGCTTTCTATGCTGCTTGTACTGCACGTGATACTGTTCCACACGGCAGGTTTCCACTGTCCCCATTGTGTGCAATGCTCCCCTGTAGCACTTGGTCAGCCGGGGTCTCTGCTAGAGGTGGCTAAAGGAACCACCTGTGAACCCTGTCCAGGGACAGGGACGGAGTTGCAGTTTCGGCTGATAGGTCTGTGACTGTGACTAACATCTTAGAGACTATGCAGTCCAGACGGACCATGGGCAATGTTGATACGCCCTCATTTGGAACAAATCAGTGCTCCGGGGGGGTCCCATGCATTCCAGGGCGCAGACTCTGACACGGACGACAGTCCCAGACAGTCTAAGCGAGCTCGCTGGGAGCGGCACTCGACTTCATCACTGGTTAGGGTCCCAGCGGGACTCTCTGTATGATGAGGCAGACGTAGCTGATCAGGACTCTGATCCTGAGACCGCTCTCAATCCGGATACTCCGGATGGTGACGCCATAGTGAATGATCTTCTAGCGTCCATCAAGGGAATGTTGGATATTTCTCCCTCAGCTCCTCCGGTGGAGGAGTCAGCTTCACAGCAGGAGAAATCCCTTTTCAGTATCTCAAGCGTATATTGAGTACTTTTCCGGCCACTCTGACTTCAGAGAAGCAATCCGGAAACACCACACTTATCCAGATAAGGATACACGTTATCCCTTTCCCCCTGACGTGGTCAAGCGCTGGACCCAGTGTCCAAAGGTGGATTCCCCTATCTCCAGGCTTGCGGCTAGATCCATAGTTGCAGTGGAAGATGGGACTTCACTTAAAGATGCCATTGACAGACAGATGGTCCTCTGGTTGAATTCTGTCTATGAAGCTATCGGCGTGTTGGTTGCTCCGGCATTCGCAGCCGTATGGGCATTCCAAGCTTTTTCAGCTGGTCTTGCGCACGTGGACACTGTCACATGTACATCTGTGCCGCAGATGGCGTCCTTAACCTCGCAATGTCTGCATTGCGACTTACGCTATTAATGCTGTCCTGCACTCTACGAGCCGTACGTCAGTGGCGTCCGCCAACTCCGTGGTTTTACGCAGAGCCTTGTGGTGGAGGGAATGGAAAGCAGATTCTGCTTCCAAAAAAGTGCTTAACCAGTTTGCCGTTATCTGGTGACAGACTGTTTGGTGAGCGATTGGATGAAATCATTAAACAGTCCAAGGGTAAGGACTCTTCCTTACACCAGCCCAGATCAAACAACCCAACAGAGGAAGGGACAGTCGAGGTTTCGGTCCTTCCCAGGCTCGGGCAGGTCCCAATTGTCCTCGTCCAAAAGGACTCAAAAAGCTCAGAGAGGCGCAGATTCCTGGCAGGCTCAATCACGCCCAAGGAAGGCAGCCGGAGGAACCGCTACCAAGGCGGTTTCCTCATGACGTTCAGCTCTCTCTCTCCGCATCCGCGGTCGGTGGCAGACTCTCCCGCTTTGGCGACATTTAGCTGCCACAGGTCAAAGACCGGTGGGTGAGAGACATTTTGTCTCACGTGTACAGGATAGAGTTCTATTCTCGTCCTCCGACTAGATTTTCAGAACTTCCTCACCTCCCGACCGAGCCGATGCTCTTCTGCAGGCAGAAGGAGTGGTAATCCCTGTTCCTCCTCAGGAACAAGATACGGTTTTTACTCCAATCTGGTTGTGGTACCAAAAAACGACGGCTCTTCCGTTCCGTTTTGGACCTAAACCTGCTCAACAAGCACCTGAAAACCAGGCGGTTCCGGATGGAATCCCTCCGCTCCGTCATTGCCTCCATATCTCAAGGAGATTTCCTAGCGTCAATAGACATCAGGATGCTTATCTCCACGTGCCGATTGCTCCAGAGCACCGGCGTTGGCTACGATTCGTTATTGAAGACGAGCATCTTCAGTTCGTAGCCCTGCCCTTCGGTCTGGCGACAGCCCCACGGCTTTTCACAGCAGTGGGAGTAGTCCTGCACTCTCAGGGTCACTCTGTGATCCCTTACTTGGACGATCTACTTGTCAAGGCACCCTCTCAAGAGGCATGCCAACACAGCCTGAACGTGGCGCTGGAGACTCTCCAGAGTTTCGGGTGGATCATAAACTTTTCAAAGTTAAATCTGACACCGACCCAATCGCTGACATATCTTGGCATGGAGCTTCACACTCTCTCAGCGATAGTGCAGCTCCCGCTGGACATACAGCGTTCACTACAGACGGGGGTGCAGTCTCTCCTTCAAGGCCAGTCACACCCCTTAAGACGCCTCATGCAGAGGCAGTCCTTTTCGCGCAGTTTCATCTGCGTCCACTTCTATAGGACATTCTTCGCCAATGGGATGGGAAGTCAACGTCCCTAGACAGGAACGTACCCCTTTCTCAGACGGGCAAGGACTCTCTTCAGAGGAGTCCACCCTTCAGATCAATGTTCTGGAAATCTGGGCAGGGTATCTTGCCCTGCAAGCCTTCCAGCAGAGGCTGGAAGGCAAACAGATCCGAATTCAGTCGGACAACTTCGCAGCGGTGGCATACATCAACCACCAAGGCGGAACACGCAGTCGGCAAGCCTCCCAGGAAGTCCGGCGGATTCTGATGTGGGTGGAAGACAGAGCATACACCATATCCGCAGTTCACATCCCGGGCGTAGAAAACTGGGAAGCAGACTTCCTCAGTCGCCAGGGCATGGACGCAGGGGAATGGTCTCTGCACCCGGACGGGTCTCAAGAAATCTGTAGCCGCTGGGGGAGGCCGGACGTCGACCTAATGGCGTCTCGGCACAACAACAAGGGCCCGATTTTCATGGCGCGGTCTCACGATCAAAGAGCTCTGGCGGCAGGCGCCTTAGTTCAGGATTGGTCGCAGTTCCAGCTACCCTATGTGTTTCCCCCTCTGACTCTGTTGCCCAGAGGGCTACGCAAGATCAGCTCCGATTGCCGCCGCGCCATCCTCGTCGCCCCAGACTGGCCGAGGAGGTCGTGGTACCTGCATCTGTGGCATCTCACGGTCGGCCAACCGTGGGCACTACCAGACCGGCCAGACTTACTGTCCCAAGGGCCGTTTTTTCCATCTGAATTCTACAGCCCTGAACCTGACTGGTGGCCATTGAGTCCTGGATCCTGGCGTCTTCAGGATTATCTCAAGACGTCATTGTCACCATGAGACGGGCTAGGAAGCCGACGTCTGCCGAGATCCACCACAAGACGTGGAAGATATTCTTATCTTAGTGCTCTGCTCAGGGAGTGTCTCCCTGGACATTTGCATTGCCTACTTTTCCTTCCTTCCTGCAATCTGGTTTGGGAAAAGGTTTGTCGCTCGGCTCCCTTAACGGACGAGTCCCAGCGCTGTCGGTATTCTTTCAGAAGCGCATAGGGCGACTTCCTCAGGTACGCACGTTCCTGCAGGGGGTTTGTCACATTGTCCCTCCGTACAAGAGGCCGTTAGACCCATGGGATCTGAACAGGGTACTAATTGCTCTCCAGGAGCCGCCCTTTGAGCCTCTGAGGGATGTTTCACTTTCTCGACTTTCACAGAAAGTGGCCTTTTTGGTAGCGGTCACGTCTCTTCAGAGAGTGTCCGAGCTCGCAGCAAAGCTCCCTTCTTGGTGTTTCACCAAGACAAGGTAGTGCTGCGCCTGATTCCGGGGTTTCTCCCTAAGGTGGTATCCCCCTTTTCATCTCGGTCAGGATATTTCCTTACCTTTTTTTTGTCCTCATCCAGTTCATCGATATGAATTGGATTTGTATTTGTTGGATCTGATGAGAGCGCTCAGAATCTACATTTCCCGCACGGCGCCCCTGCGCCGCTCGGATGCACCCTTTGTACTTGTCGCTGGTCAGCGCAAAGGGTCGCAGGCTTCCAAATCCACCCTGGCTCGATGGATCAAGGAACCAATTCTTGAAGCCTACCGTTCTGCTGGGCTTCCGGTTCCATCAGGGCTGAAGGCCCATTCTACCAGAGCCGTGGGTGCGTCCTGGACATTACGGCACCAGGCTACGGCTCAGCAGGTGTGCCAGGCGGCTACCTGGGCGAGTCTGCACACCTTCACCAAGCGTTATCAGGTGCATGCCTACGCTTCGGCGGATGCCAGCCTAAGTAGAAGAGTCCTGCATGCGGTGGTTGCCTCCATGTAGGGAAGGGCTGTTTTTACAGTCCAAACTTGAGGTATTAATTTACCCACCCAGGGACTGCTTTTGGACGTCCCAATCGTCTGGGTCTCCCAATGGAGCGCCGAAGAAGAAGGGAATTTTGTTACTTACCGTAAATTCCTTTTCTTCTAGCTCCAATTGGGAGACCCAGCACCCGCCCCTGTTCCTTCGGGATTTTTTGGTTGTTCGGGTACACATGTTGTTCATGTTGAATGGTTTCAGTTCTCCGATGTTCCTTCGGATTGAATTGTTTAACCAGTTATTGGCTTTCCTCCTTCTTGCTTTTGCACTAAAACTGAAGCAGCCCGTGATCCACGGGGGGTGTATATGCAGAAGGGGAGGGGCCTTACACTTTTGAGTGTAATACTTTGTGTGGCCTCCGGAGGCAGTAGCTATACACCCCAATCGTCTGGGTCTCCCAATTGGAGCTAGAAGAAAAGGAATTTACGGTAAGTAACAAAATTCCCTTCTTTTGCTGCAGCAAACCCTGTAAAAAAAAAGCAATGTGCGCACAGCATTTTAGATTTCCATAGACTTTGCGGGGGCTGGACATGAAGTTTATAAACACAAACCGCACCAATTCTGCACCCAAAACCACAGAAAATCTGCAGCATAAACGCCATGAGCACAGGGCCTTACATTCCCTGGTGTAAACAGGACTTCCAGTCAGTAGTTTCCTCCACTCCTCGGACCCTCCATTTTTCCGGTCTGGATGTCGACCTCGCCTTAGTCTCCCCCCTCAGGGGACAGGTTTCCTTTCCGTACTTAGTGTTCACTGGATATTCAAACAGGTTAAGATCTTTGTTCAGAGGAAAGACTGCTTTGGGTTTTTTTTTTCCTCCGCTATTATTGGATCTCCTGTCAAGTCTAAGGACACACGGGCATTACTGCGAGTGTAAGCAGAGTGTCATGCCTCTGTGCTGCGGAGGAGTGGGAGGGATGCTCCATTATCAGCTGATGCGAGAATCGCGCTGCACTCCGGTGTCATCCGAGCGCAATGTGATGTTTCTCTCGCACCTTTAGACTTGTATGGGTGCGAGTGAAAACAAATCTGATTCCTCCATAGCATGCTGCAATTGTTTTCTCGGTCCGATTAGGGCTGAGGAAAAAACTGCCCCCATAGTGTAACATTAGTCGGAAAGTAATTTTCTTTGTCGCTCCATTGGGAGACCCAGACAATTGGGTGTATAGCTTCTGCCTCCGGAGGCCACACAAAGTATTACACTTAAAAGTGTAAAGCCCCTCCCCTTCTGCCTATACACCCCCCCCCGTGCATCACAGGTTCCTCAGTTTTCATGCTTTGTGCGAAGGAGGCAGACATCCACGCATAGCTCCACAGCTTAGTCAGCAGCAGCTGCTGACTATGTCGGATGGAAGAAAAGAGGGCCCATAACAGGGCCCCCAGCATGCTCCCTTCTCACCCCACTCTTGTCGGCGGTGTTGTTAAGGTTGAGGTATCCATTGCGGGTACGGAGGCTGGAGCCCACATGCTGTTTTCCTTCCCCATCCCTTTAGGGCTCTGGGTGAAGTGGGATCCTAATCGGTCTCCAGGCACTGAGACCGTGCTCCATCCACAGCCCCTGGGGACTCTGCTGGACAAGGAGCCAAGTATCGTCAGGGACAAGGCCCTGCTACTTTGAGGTACTCTGTGTCCCCGTGGGGACCGCACACAGAAACACTCCAGCATTGCTGGGTGTGTTAGTGCGTCGGGGACCGCAGCGCTGACCGCGCTTGTGCCATCACACACTGCAGCGTGGCTGGGTGTGTTAGTTTACTGGGGACTACCGCGCTGACCGCGCGCTGCCATTTCACACTGCAGCGTGGCTGGGAGTGTTAGTACGCCGGGGACTACCGCGCCGACCGCGCTTATACGCCGGCCGCGCTTATAACTTTAGTCCCCGGCTTTTGCGGCCTAGTCTCACTCTTTTCCCGCCCCCAGGCCTGCCAGTCAGGGGAAGGGCGGGACGCTGTACAGGACGTCAGCACTGAGGGCTGGAACATGCTTTGCATACCCCACCCCCCTCACTGTGCACAGTGGGGCACCAGATTCCCGCACTTTCTAGGGCACGCCCACGGCCCCCTCCTCTCCTCAGGACGTCGGCAGCCATTCCTGTCAGCTCTTCTGACGCTGGAGAGGGGAGACAAGCTCTGGGAGACCCAGGCAGGGATTCTGGTGACCACACAACCGCTTTTGAGCGGGCGGTAAGCAGCACCTGAGGTGCTGGCCCCACTAGTGCAGAAGTGTACATATAGATTATATGATTATAGGCTATACTTTACACTGTATGGTGCACGGTTGATTTTTGGCTATATACCCTCCTGGATTGCTCAGAGGAGACAACAGCATGTCGTCCGCAAAAAGCAAGGGTGCCAAAGCACAGGCTTAGTATGCTGCCTGCGCCGCATGTACGGCTATACTACCGGCAGGTTCCACTGACCCTCATTGTGTGCAATGCTCGGCCCCTGTGGCACTTACTCAGCCGGAGCCTCTGCTAAGGGTGGCCCAGGGGAAACCACCTGCTAACACTGTCCAGGTGACGGGGACGGAGTTTGCAGTTTTTACTGATAGACTTTCTGAGACTATGGCTAAGATACTAGAAGCCTTGCAGTCCAGACCGGTATCTCAGACCATGGGCACTGTGGAATCATTGCACCCTGGTCCCCCTCAGTTGGAACAACAATGTCCTCCCGGGGTGTCTCATAGATCCCAGGGTGAGGTCTCTGACACGGACCGCAGCCCCAGACCGCCTAAGCGAGCTCGCTGGGAAATTCCCTCGACATCATCACATTGTTCAGGGTCTCAGCGGGAGGACTCTCTGTATGATGAAGCGGAGGTAGCTGATAAGGATTCTGATCCTGAGGCCACTCTCAACCTTGATACTCCTGATGGGGACGCCATAGTGAATGATCTTATCGCGTCCATCAATCAAATGTTGGATATTTCTCCCTCAGCTCCTCCAGTGGAGGAGTCAGCTTCTCAGCAGGAGAAATTCCGTTTCAGGTTTCCCAAGCGTACGAGTATGTTTCTGGACCACTCTGACTTCAGAGAGGCAGTCCAGAAACACCGAGCTTGTCCAGATAAGCGTTTTTCCAAGCGTCTTAAGGATACACGTTATCCCTTCCCCCCTGACGTGGTCAAGGGCTGGACTCAGTGTCCCAAGGTGGATCCTCCAATCTCCAGACTGGCGGCTAGATCCATAGTTGCAGTTGAAGATGGGGCTTCACTCAAGGATGCCACTGACAGATGGAGCTCTGGTTGAAATCCATCTATGAAGCTATCGGCGCGTCTTTTGCTCCAGCATTCGCAGCCATATGGGCACTCCAAGCTATCTCAGCGGGTCAAGCGCAAATTGACGCAGTCACACGTACGTCTGCGCCGCAAGTGGCGTCCATAACCTCTCAAACGTCGGCATTTGCGTCCTACGCTATTAATGCTGTCCTGGACTCTGCGAGCCGTACGGCGGTTGCAGCCGACAATTCGGTGGCAATACGCAGGGCCTTGTGGCTTCGGGAATGGAAGGCAGATTCGGCTTCCAAAAAGTGCTTAACCAGTTTGCCATTTTCTGGCGACCGTTTGTTTGGTGAGCGATTGGATGAAATCATCAAACAATCCAAGGGAAAGGATACATCCTTACCCCAGGCCAAACCAAACATACCCCAACAGAGGAGGGGACAGTCGAGGTTTCGGTCCTTTCGGGGCGCGGGCAGGTCCCAATTCTCCTCGTCCAAAAGGCCTCAGAAGGATCAGAGGAACTCCGATTCATGGCGGTCTAAGTCACGTCCTAAAAAGACCGCCGGAGGTGCCGCTACCAAGGCGGCTTCCTCATGACTTACGGCCTCCTCACACCGCATCTTCGGTCGGTGGCATGCTCTCCCGCTTTTGCGACACCTCGCTGCCACAGGTAAAAGACCGTTGGGTGAGAGACATTCTGTCTCACGGTTACAAGATAGAGTTCAGCTCTCGTCCTCCGACTCGATTCTTCAGAACATCTCCGCCTCCCGAGCGAGCCGATGCTCTTCTGCAGGCGGTGGGCACTCTGAAGGCAGAAGGAGTGGTGGTCCCGGTTCCTCTTCAGCAACAGGGTCACGGTTTTTACTCCAACCTGTTTGTGGTTCCAAAGAAGGACGGGTCTTTCCGTCCTGTCCTGGACCTAAAACTGCTCAACAAACACGTAAAGACCAGGCGGTTCCGGATGGAATCCCTCCGCTCCGTCATCGCCTCAATGTCCCAAGGAGATTTCCTTGCATCGATCGATATCAAAGATGCTTATCTCCACGTACCGATTGCTCCAGAGCATCAGCGCTTCCTGCGCTTCGGCATAGGAGACGAACACCTTCAGTTCGCGGCACTGCCGTTCGGCCTGGCGACAGCCCCACAGGTTTTCACCAAGGTCATGGCTACAGTAGTTGCGGTCCTCCACTCTCAGGGTCACTCGGTGATCCCTTACTTAGACGATCTGCTGGTCAAGGCACCCTCTCAAGAGGCATGCCAACACAGCCTCAACGCTACTCTGGAGACTCTCCAGAGTTTCGGGTGGATCATCAGTTTCTTTTTCGCTCCTAATTGGGAGACCCAGACAATTGGGTGTATAGCTACTGCCTCCGGAGGCCGCACAAAGTACTACACTTAAAAGTGTAAGGCCCCTCCCCTTCTGGCTATACACCCCCCCCCGTGGGAGCACGGGTCCTTCAGTTTTTTGCTTTGTGCGAAGGAGGTCAGACACGCACGCATAGCTCCACTGTTTAGTCAGCAGCAGCTGCTGACTATGTCGGATGGAAGAAAAGAGGACCCATACAAGGGTCCCCAGCATGCTCCCTTCTCACCCCACTTTTTGTCGGTGGTGCTTGTTAAGGTTGAGGTACCCATTGCGGGTACGGAGGCTGGAGCCCACATGCTGATTCCTTCCCCATCCCCATTAGGGCTCTGGGCGAAGTGGGATTTCTTCGGCGCTCCATTGGGAGACCCAGACGATTGGGTGTATAGCACTGCCTCCGGAGGCCACACAAAGCATTACACTAAAAAGTGTAAGGCCCCTCCCCTTCTGGCTATACACCCCCCGTGGGATCACGGGCTGCTCAGTTTTCAAGCTTTGTGCGAAGGAGGTCAGACATCCACGCATAGCTCCACTGTTTAGTCAGCAGTAGCTGCTGACTATATCGGATGGAAGAAAAGAGGGCCCATACTAGGGCCCCCAGCATGCTCCCTTCTCACCCCATTCCTATTGGCGGTGTTTGTTAAGGTTGAGGTACCCATTGTGGGTACGGAGGCTGGAGCCCACATGCTGCTTTCCTTCCCCATCCCCCTGACGGCTCTGAGGAAGTGGGATCTTACCGGCCCCCAAGCCCTGAGGCCGGGCTCCATCCACAGACCCGTAGAACCTGCTGGATACGGAGCTGGGTACCGTTCAGGGACAAGGCCCTGCGACTTTCAGGTACTCTGTGTCCCCGTAGGGACAGGCCGCGCACACTCCAGACTTGCTGGATGTGCTAGTGCGCCGGGGACAGTAGCGCTGCGCGCTGGGGTTACAGTCACTGCAGTTTCTCTGAGAGACTTTGTGTTGGGGACTGCCGCGCCGGCCGCCCCTGGAGCGGCGGCGCGGCTGAGACTTGTGGTGCGCCGGGGACTTAGCGCCGACCGTGCTTTTACGACGGCGGCGCTTATAAATCCAGTCCCCGGCTTTTGCGGCATAGCTCCGCTTCGTTCCCGCCCCCACCCTGTCAATCAGGGCAAGGGAGAGACGCTGTACGATAGTCAGCGCCGAGGGCTGGAGTCTGATTTACATACTCCAGCCCTCTCACTGGGCACAGTGGGACGCCAGTTCCCGCTCTTTGTCTGCAGCACGCCCAGGGCCCGCCCCTCTCCACAGGACGCCGGCAGCCATTCCTACATGCAGTCTGGCTGGAGAACGGACACAGGCTCTGGGAGACCCAGACAAGGGATTTCTGGCGACCACACACCCGCGTTAAGCGGGCGGTAAGCAGCACATTAGTGCTGGCCCCACTAGTGCCACAGTGTTATATTGGTGTATTTTTTTCTCTATACCATATATATATATATATATTGCACTGTAAGGTCGCTTCTTGGCTGTATACCCTATATTGCTCTGAGGAGACGACAACATGTCATCCGCAAAACGCAAGGGTGCCAAGACACAGGCTGTATACGCTGCTTGTGCCGCTTGTGGGGCTGATCTACCGGCAGGTTCCAAAGACCCCCATTGTGTGCAATGTTCGGTCCCTGTGCCACTTCGTCAGCCGGAGTCTATGGTGGTAGTGGCCCAGGCAGAGTCACCGGTGAACCCTGTCCCGGTGACGGGGACAGAGTTTGCAGTTTTTGCTGACAAGATGTCTGTCACTATGACAAAAATCCTAGAGACCTTGCAGGCCAGGCCGGTCACTCAGACCATGGACACTGCTGCGTCAATGTTCCCCGGTCCCCCTCAGTTGGAGTTAATCCGTGCTTCAAGGGGGTCCCAGGCATCTCAGGCTGAAGGCTCTGACTCAGATGACAGTCCCAGGCAGCCTAAGCGAGCTCGCTGGGAGAGACCCTCCACGTCATCACGCGGATCAGGGTCTCAGCGAGAAGAGTCTCTGCGTGATGAGACAGAGGAGGGTGATCAGGAGTCTAATCCTGACACCGCTCTCAATCTGGATACTCCTGATGGTGACGCCATGGTAAATGACCTTATAGCGGCCATCAATAGACTGTTGGATATTTCTCCCCCAGCCCCTTCAGCAGAAGAGGCAGCTGCACAGCAGGAGAAGTTCCATTTCAGGTATCCCAAGCGTAAACTGAGTACTTTTCTGGACCACGCTGACTTCAGAGAATCAGTCCAGAAACACCAGGCTTATCCAGACAAGCGTTTCTCCAAACGTCTTAAGGATACACGTTATCCCTTTCCCCCTGACGTGGTCAAACGCTGGACCCAGTGTCCAAAGGTGGATCCCCCAATCTCCAGGCTTGCGGCTAGATCCATAGTTGCAGTGGAGGATGGGGCTTCACTTAAAGATGCCAATGACAGACAGATGGACCTTTGGTTGAAATCTGTCTATGAAGCTATCGGCGCGTCATTTGCTCCAGCATTCGCGGCCGTGTGCGCACTCCAAGCGATTTCAGCTGGTCTGGCACAGGTGGACTCTATCATACGTCCAGCAGTGCCGCAAGTGAAGTCCTTAACTTCGCAAATGTCTGCGTTTGCGACCTATGCTATCAACACTGTCCTGGACTCTACGAGCCGTACCTCAATGGCGTCTGCCAACTCGGTGGTTTTGCGCAGAGCCTTGTGGTTAAAAGAATGGAAAGCGGATTCTGCTTCCAAAAAATGTTTAACCAGCTTGCCACTATCTGTAGACAGACTGTTTGGTGAGCAATTGGCTGAAATCATTAAACAGTCCAAGGGTAAAGACTCCTCCTTACCCCAGCCCAGATCAAGCAAACCTCAACAAAGGAGGTGGCAGTCGAGGTTTCGGTCCTTTCGAGGCTCTGGCAAGGCCCAATTCTCCTCGTCCAAAGGGACTCAGAAAGAGCAAAAGGGCTCAGATTCCTGGCGGGCTCACTCACGCCCCAAGAAAGCAACCGGAGGAACCGCTTCCAAGGCGGCTGCCTCATGACTTTCGGCCTCCTCCCTCCGCATCCTCGGTCGGTGGCAGGCTCTCCCGCTTATGCGACATTTGGCTGCCACAGGTCAAGGACCGGTGGGTAACAGACATTTTGTCTCACGGGTACAGGATAGAGTTCAGTTCTCGTCCTCCGCCTCGGTTCTTCAGAACTTCCCCACATCCCGACCTAGCAGAGGCTCTTCTGCAGGCGGTGGGCTCACTAAGAGCAGAAGGAGTGGTGATCCCTGTTCCTCTTCAGGAACAAGGGCAAGGTTTTTACTCCAATCTCTTCGTGGTTCCAAAAAAGGACGGCTCGTTCCGTCCTGTTCTGGACCTAAAGCTGCTCAACAAGCATGTGAACGCCAGGCGGTTCCGGATGGAATCCCTCCGCTCCGTCATTGCCTCAATGTCTCAAGGAGATTTCCTTGCATCAATAGACATCAAAGATGCTTATCTCCACGTGCCGATTGCTACAGAGCACCAACGTTTTCTACGTTTTGTGATAGGTCACGAACATCTCCAGTTCGTAGCTCTGCCATTTGGTCTGGCGACAGCCCCACGGGTTTTCACCAAGGTCATGGCGGCAGTGGTAGCAGTCTTGCACTCCCAGGGACACTCGGTGATCCCTTACTTGGACGATCTACTTGTCAAAGCACCCTCTCAAGAGGCATGCCAACACAGCCTGAATGTTGCGCTGGAGACTCTCCAGACTTTCGGGTGGATCATCAACTTTTCAAAGTCAAATCTGTCACCGACTCAATCACTAACGTATCTTGGCATGGAGTTTCATACTCTGCCAGCGATAGTGAAGCTTCCGCTGGACAAGCAGCGGTCACTACAGACAGGGGTACAGTCTCTCCTTCACGGTCAGTCGCACTCCTTAAGGCGCCTCATGCACTTCCTAGGGAAGATGGTGGCAGCAATGGAAGCAGTCCCGTTTGCACAGTTTCATCTGCGCCCACTTCAATGGGACATTCTCCGCCAATGGGACGGGAAGTCAACGTCCCTGGACAGGAAAGTCTCCCTTTCCCAGACGGCCAAGGACTCTCTGCAATGGTGGCTTCTTCCCACCTCATTATCACAGGGAAGATCATTCCTGCCCCCATCCTGGGCAGTGGTCACGACAGACGCAAGTCTGTCAGGGTGGGGAGCAGTTTTTCTCCACCACAGGGCTCAAGGGACGTGGACTCAGCAGGAGTCCACCCTTCAGATCAATGTTCTGGAAATCAGGGCAGTGTATCTAGCCCTACTAGCCTTCCAGCAGTGGCTGGAAGGAAAGCAGATCCGAATTAAGTCGGACAACTCCACAGCGGTGGCATACATCAACCACCAGGGAGGGACACGCAGTCGGCAAGCCTTCCAGGAAGTCCGGCGGATTCTGCTGTGGGTGGAGGACAGAGCATCCACCATATCAGCGGTTCACATCCCGGGCGTAGAAAACTGGGAAGCAGACTTCCTCAGTCGCCAGGGTATGGACGCAGGGGAATGGTCCCTTCACCCGGACGTGTTTCAGGAAATCTGTCGCCGCTGGGGGGTGCCGGACGTCGACCTAATGGCGTCGCGGCACAACAACAAGGTCCCGACGTTCATGGCGCGGTCTCGCGATCAAAGAGCTCTGGCGGCAGACGCCTTAGTGCAAGATTGGTCGCAGTTCCGGCTCCCTTATGTGTTCCCACCTCTGGCACTCTTGCCCAGAGTGCTACGCAAGATCAGATCCGATTGCAGCCGCGTCATACTCGTCGCCCCAGACTGGCCGAGGAGGTCGTGGTACCCGGATCTGTGGCATCTCACGGTCGGCCAACCGTGGGCACTACCAGACCGACCAGACTTACTGTCCCAAGGGCCGTTTTTCCATCGGAATTCTGCGGCCCTGAACCTGACTGTGTGGCCATTGAGTCCTGGATCCTAGCGTCTTCAGGATTATCCCAAGGAGTCGTTGCCACCATGAGACAGGCTAGGAAGTCCACTTCTGCTAAGATCTACCACAGAACGTGGAGGATTTTCTTATCCTGGTGCTCTGCACAAGGAGTATCCCCCTGGCCATTCGCGTTACCTACTTTTCTTTCCTTCCTGCAATCTGGGTTGGAAAAGGGCTTGTCGCTCGGCTCCCTTAAAGGGCAAGTCTCGGCACTATCCGTGTTTTTTCAGAAGCGTCTAGCACGACTTTCTCAGGTGCGCACGTTCCTGCAGGGGGTTTGTCATATCGTCCCTCCGTACAGGCGGCCGTTAGATCCATGGGATCTAAACAGGGTACTAGTTGCTCTCCAGAAGCCGCCCTTCGAGCCTCTGAGGGATGTTTCACTTTCTCGTCTCTCACAGAAAGTGGTCTTTCTAGTGGCGGTCACGTCTCTTCGGAGAGTGTCTGAGCTAGCAGCGCTGTCATCCAAGGCTCCCTTCCTGGTGTTCCACCAGGACAAGGTAGTGCTGCGCCCCATTCAGGAGTTTCTCCCTAAGGTGGTATCCTCTTTTCATCTTAATCAGGATATCTCCTTGCCTTCCTTTCTTCAGCGCTCTATTGGGAGACCCAGACGATTGGGGTATAGCTACTGCCCTCTGGAGGCCACACAAAGCACTACATTAAAAGTGCAAGGCCCCTCCCCCTCTGGCTATACCCCCCCCCGTGGTA
Organism: Anomaloglossus baeobatrachus; assembly: GCF_048569485.1. Lineage (NCBI taxonomy): Eukaryota > Metazoa > Chordata > Amphibia > Anura > Aromobatidae > Anomaloglossus > Anomaloglossus baeobatrachus. The sequence continues at coordinate 947,015,604 of NC_134353.1, read as the reverse complement.
TCACGGGTTCTCCAGTTTTAGCTTTGTGTGCGAAGGAGGTCAGACATTCCATGCATAGCTCCACAGATTTTAGTCAGCAGTAGCTGCTGACTATTTCGGATGGAAGAAAAGAGGACACATATAGTGTCCCCAGCATGCTCCCTTCTCACCCCTGGATGGTGTTGTAAGGTTGAGGTACCTATTGCTGGTACAGGGCTGGAGCCTGACATGCTGTTTTCCTTCCACATCCCCTGGTAGGGCTCTGTGGAAGTGGGATCCTGCCGGCCTCTCAGCTCTGACGCCGGGCTCCATCCACAGACCCATTAGAACCTGATGGAGACGGAGCAGGAGTACGATCAGGGACAGGCCCTGCATCATACAGGTACTCTGTGTCCCCGGCAGGCACAGACACACTCCGGGCTGGCTGGGTGTTGTAGTGCGCCGGGGACCGCAACGTTGGAGCTAGTGTCCCTACAGATTACTGGGGGATTGTTTGTGTATGGGAACGCAGCGCCGACCCCCTCTGGACCGGGCGGCGCTGCTGTGACTTGTGGTGCGCCGGGGATCCGCCGTCCGCGCTTTTACGGCGGCGGCGGTTATAAATTGAGTCCCCGGCTTTTTGGGCCTAGGACGCCGGCAGCTCCGATTCGTTCCCGCCCCCACCCTGTCATTCAGGGTAGGGGAGAGACGCTGTTCGCTAGCAGCGACGAGGGCTGGAGCCTGATTTACATGCTCCAGCCCTCACACTAGGCACAGAGGGAAGCAGGCTTCCCGCTCTTGGCCAGGAACGCCCAGGGCCCGCCCCCCTTCTCTCTCAGGACGCCGGCAGCCATTACATGCAGTCTGGCTGGAGGAAGGACGCAAGGCTCTGGGAGACCTGGACTAGGGGCTATCTGGCGACCACACACCCGCTTTTTAAGCGGGCGGTAAGCGATTTTTCTGTGCTGGTCCCTCTAGTGCATCACGGTGTATTGGTGTACTGTGTAGGATATAGAGATATTGTATTTCTTGCACTGTAAGGTCGCTTCTGGCTGCATCTCCCAGATCACTCTGTGGAAGCAACAACATGCCATCCTCAAAACGCAAGGCTGCCAAGGCTAGGGCTGTGTATACTGCGTGTGCTGCATGTGGGGCTAATCTACCAGCAGGCTCCGATGACCCCCATTGTGTGCAATGCTCCGACCCGGTGCTGCTTCGCCAGCCGGAGTCAGGAGGGAGAGTGACCCAGGCTGAGACGCCTGTAAGTCCTGCCCCGGTGACAGGGACAGACTTTGCAGTTTTTGCTGATAATATGTCTGTCTCTATGGCAAAAATACTTGAAACCTTGCAATCTATGCATGGGGCTCAGTCTTTGGGCACGGCGAGGCCTCTGTCCTCAGGTCCCCCTCACTTGGAATTAATCCAGCCCACAGGGGAGTCCCCGGCTTCACAGGCCGAGGATTATGAGTCAGATGATAGCCCCAGCCACCCTAAGCGAGCTCGCTGGGAAAGACCCTCGACGTCATCACACTGCTCAGGGTCTCAGCGCAATCAGTCTCCCTGTGATGTGTCTGATGAGAGTGATCAGGAATCCATTCCTGGAACCCCTCTCAACCTGGATACCCCTGATGGGGATGCCATGGTAAACGACCTTATCTCAGCCATCAATAGGCTGTTGGATATTTCTCCCCCAGCCCCTTCAGCAGAAGAGGCGGCTGCGGAGCAGGAGAAGTTTCGTTTCCTTTATCCCAAGCGTAAATTGAGTGCTTTGTTGGATCACGCTGACTTCAGAGAATCAATCCAGAAGCACGACGCTCACCCAGAAAGGCGTTTCTCTAAACGATCTAAAGATACGCGTTTCCCTTTCCCCCCTGAGGTGGTCAAGCGCTGGACACAGTGTCCAAAGGTAGACCCCCCGATTTCCAAACTCGCAGCTAGGTCCATAGTTGCAGTGGAGGATGGCGCTTCACTTAAAGATGCCAATGACAGACAGATGGACCTTTGGTTAAAATCTGTCTATGAAGCTATCGGCGCGTCGTTTGCTCCGGCATTCGCAGCCGTATGGGCACTCCAGGCTATTTCAGCTGGCTTAGCAAAAGTGGATGCTATCATACATCCAGCAGTGCCGCAAGTGGCGCACCTTACCACGCAGATGTCGGCGTTTGCGTCTTACGCTATCAATGCGGTCCTAGAATCTACCAGTCGCACCTCAATGGCGTCCGCCAATTCGGTAGTTTTGCGCAGAGCCTTGTGGTTAAAGGACTGGAAAGCAGATGCTGGTTCCAAAAAATGTTTAACCAGTTTGCCTTTATCTAGAGATAGACTGTTTGGCGAGCCATTGGCTGATATCATTAAGCAGTCTAAGGGTAAAGACTCCTCTTTACCACAACCCAGAACAACCAAACCTCAGCAGAAAAAGTGGCAGCAGAGGTTTCAGTCCTTTCGAGGTTCGGGCAAGACACCATTTACCTCGTACAAAGGGACTCAGAGGACGCAAAGAAACTCAGATTCGTGGCGGGCTCACACGCGCCCCAAGAAAGCAAATGGAGGTACCGCTTCCAAAGCGGCTACCTCATGACTTCCAGCCCCCTCCCTCCGCATCGCCGGTCGGGGGCAGGCTCTCCCGCTTTTCCGGCATTTGGATGTCACAGGTCAAAGACCGGTGGGTGACGGACATTTTGTCTCGCGGGTACAGAATCGAGTTCAATTCTCGTCCTCCAGCTCGGTTCTTCAGAACCTCCCCACATCCAGACCGAGCAGATGCTCTGCTGCAGGCGGTGGGCTCCCTAAGAGCGGAAGGAGTGGTGATCCCAGTCCCTCCTCAGGAACAAGGGCAAGGGTTTTACTCCAATCTCTTTGTGGTTCCAAAAAAGGACGGCTCGTTCCGTCCTGTTCTGGACCTAAAACGGCTCAACAAACATGTGCACGCCAGGAGGTTCCGGATGGAAACCCTCCGCTCTGTCATTGCCTCAATGTCCAGAGGAGACTTCCTTGCCTCAATAGACATCAAAGATGCTTATCTCCACGTGCCAATTGCTACAGAACATCAACGTTTTCTACGTTTTGTGATAGGAGACGACCATTTTCAGTTCGTAGCTCTTCCATTTGGTCTGGCAACAGCCCCACGGGTCTTCACCAAGGTCATGGCGGCGGTGGTAGCAGTCTTGCACTCTCAGGGACACTCGGTGATCCCTTACCTAGACGACTTATTGGTCAAAGCTCCCTCTCAGGAGGCATGTCAGCACAGCCTGAATGCTACGCTGGAGACTCTACAGTCTTTCGGATGGATCATCAACTTTCCAAAGTCGATCCTATCACCGACTCAGTCACTAACGTATCTTGGCATGGAGTTTCATACTCTAGCAGCGATAGTGAAGCTGCCGCTGAACAAGCAGCGGTCACTACAGACAGGGGTGCAATCTCTCCTGCAGGGCCAGTTGCATCCCTTGCGGCGTCTCATGCATTTCCTAGGGAAGATGGTGGCAGCCATGGAAGCAGTTCCCTTTGCGCAGTTTCATCTGCGCCCACTTCAATGGGACATTCTCCGCCAATGGGACGGGAAGTCAACGTCCCTGGACAGGAAAGTCTCGCTTTCCCAGACGGCCAAGGACTCTCTACAATGGTGGCTCCTTCCCACCTCATTATCTCAGGGAAGATCCTTCCTGCCCCCATCCTGGGCAGTAGTTACGACAGATGCGAGTCTGTCGGGGTGGGGAGCAGTGTTTCTCCACCACAGGGCTCAGGGGACGTGGACTCCGCAGGAGTCCACCCTTCAGATCAATGTTCTGGAGATCAGAGCAGTGTATCTTGCTCTACTGGCCTTCCAACAGTGGCTGGAAGGAAAGCAGATCCGAATCCAATCGGACAACTCCACAGCGGTGGCATACATCAACCACCAAGGAGGGACGCGCAGTCGGCAAGCCTTCCAAGAAGTGGAGGACAGAGCATCCACCATATCCGCGGTTCACATCCCAGGCGTAGAAAACTGGGAAGCAGACTTCCTCAGTCGCCAGGGCATGGACGCAGGGGAATGGTCCCTTCACCCGGACGTGTTTCAGGAAATCTGTCGCCGCTGGGGAGTGCCGGACGTCGACCTAATGGCATCCCGGCACAACAACAAGGTCCCGGCATTCATGGCGAGGTCGCGCGATCAAAGAGCTCTGGCGGCAGACGCCTTGGTTCAAGATTGGTCGCAGTTTCAGCTCCCTTACGTGTTTCCGCCTCTGGTGCTCTTGCCCAGAGTGCTACGCAAGATCAGATCCGAGTGCAGCCGCATCATACTCGTCGCTCCAAACTGGCCGAGGAGGTCGTGGTATCCGGATCTGTGGCATCTCACGATCGGTCGACCGTGGTCACTGCCAGACCGACCAGACTTACTGTCCCAAGGGCCGTTTTTCCATCAGAATTCTGCGGCCCTGAACCTGACTGTGTGGCCATTGAGTCCTGGATCCTAGCATCTGCAGGATTATCTCAAGGAGTGGTTGCCACAATGAGACAAGCTAGAAAGTCGAATTCTGCTAAGATCTACCACAGAACGTGGAAGATTTTCTTATCCTGGTGCTCGGCCCAGGGAGTGTCTCCCTGGCCATTTGCATTACCCAAGTTTCTTTCCTTCCTGCAATCGGGGTTAGAAAAGGGCTTGTCGCTCAGCTCCCTTAAAGGGCAAGTTTCGGCAACAATCCGTGTTTTTTCAGAAGCGTCTAGCACGTCTTCCTAAGGTGCGCACGTTCCTGCAGGGGGTCTGTCATATTGTGCCCCCGTACAAGCGACCGTTAGATCCATGGGATCTGAACAGGGTACTAGTTGCTCTCCAGAAGCCGCCCTTCGAGCCTCTGAAGGAAGTTTCCTTTTCTCGGCTGTCGCAGAAAGTGGCGTTTCTTGTTGCGATCACATCGCTTCGGCGAGTGTCTGAGCTGGCAGCTCTGTCATCCAAGGCTCCCTTCCTGGTGTTCCACCAGGACAAGGTTGTGCTGCGCCCCATTCCGGAGTTTCTTCCTAAGGTCGTATCCTCTTTTCATCTTAATCAGGATATTTCCTTGCCTTCTTTTTGTCCTCATCCGGTTCACCGGTATGAAAAGGACTTACGTTTGCTAGATCTGGTGAGAGCACTCAGAATCTACATTTCCCGCACGGTGCCCATACGCCGTGCCGATGCACTTTTTGTCCTTGTCGCTGGTCCGCGCAAGGGGTTGCAGGCTTCTAAAGCCACCCTGGCTCGATGGATCAAAGAACCAATTCTTGAGGCCTACCGTTCTGCGGGGCTTCCGGTTCCTTCAGGGCTAAAAGCCCACTCAACCAGAGCCGTGGGTGCGTCCTGGGCATTACGTCACCAGGCTTCGGCTCAACAGGTGTGCCAGGCAGCTACCTGGTCCAGTCTGCACACTTTCACCAAGCATTATCAGGTGCATACCTATGCTTCGGCGGATGCCAGCTTAGGTAGAAGAGTCCTGCAGGCGGCAGTGACACCCCCGTAGGGGAGGGCTGTTTTGCAGCTCTAACATGAGGTATTTATTTACCCACCCAGGGACAGCTTTTGGACGTCCCAATCGTCTGGGTCTCCCAATAGAGCGCTGAAGAAGAAGGGAATTTTGTTACTTACCGTAAATTCCTTTTCTTCTAGCTCTTATTGGGAGACCCAGCACCCGCCCTGTTGTCCTTCGGGATGTTTTTTTGTTGTTTGCGGGTACACATGTTGTTCATGTTGAACGGTTTTTCAGTTCTCCGATGTTATTCGGAGTTAATTTGTTTAAACCAGTTATTGGCTTCCTCCTTCTTGCTTTGGCACTAAAACTGGAGAACCCGTGATACCACGGGGGGGGGTATAGCCAGAGGGGGAGGGGCCTTGCACTTTTAGTGTAGTGCTTTGTGTGGCCTCCAGAGGGCAGTAGCTATACCCAATCGTCTGGGTCTCCCAATAAGAGCTAGAAGAAAAGGAATTTACGGTAAGTAACAAAATTCCCTTCTTTGTTACTTACCGTAAATTCCTTTTCTTCTAGCTCCAATTGGGAGACCCAGCACCCGCCCCTGTTCCTTCGGGATTTTTGGTTGTTCGGGTACACATGTTGTTCATGTTGAATGGTTTCAGTTCTCCGATGTTCCTTCGGATTGAATTTGTTTAACCAGTTATTGGCTTTCCTCCTTCTTGCTTTTGCACTAAAACTGAAGCAGCCCGTGATCCCACGGGGGGTGTATAGGCAGAAGGGGAGGGGCGTTACACTTTTTAGTGTAATACTTTGTGTGGCCTCCGGAGGCAATAGCTATACACCCAATCGTCTGGGTCTCCCAATTGGAGCTAGAAGAAAAGGAATTTACGGTAAGTAACAAAATTCCCTTCTTCTTCTAGCTCCAATTGGGAGACCCAGCACCCGCCCTGTTTTTCTGAGGGTATTTGTTTTTCGGGTGCACATGTTGTTCATGTTAATAACTTACGTTCTCCGATATTGTTTATCGGATGGAATTTGTTTTTGAAACAGTTATTGGCTTTCCTCCTTCTTGCTTTTGCACTAAAACTGAAGGACCCGTGCTCCCACGGGGGGGTGTATAGCCAGAAGGGGAGGGGCCTTACACTTTTAAGTGTAGTACTTTGTGCGGCCTCCGGAGGCAGTAGCTATACACCCAATTGTCTGGGTCTCCCAATTGGAGCTAGAAGAAAAGGAATTTACGGTAAGTAAACAAAATTCCCTTCTTTCCAAAGTCAAATCTGACATCGGCCCAATCGCTGACATATCTTGGCATGGAGTTTCATACCCTCTCAGCGATAGTGATGCTTCCGCTGAACAAACAGCGGTCACTGCAGACAGGGTTGCAATCTCTCCTTCAAGGTCAGTCACACCCCTTGAGGCGCCTCATGCACTTCCTAGGGAAGATGGTGGCAGCAATGGAGGCAGTCCCTTTCGCGCAGTTTCACCTGCGTCCTCTTCAATGGGACATCCTACGCAAATGGGACAGGAAGTCGACGTCCCTCGACAGGAACGTCTCCCTCTCTCAGGCAGCCAAAGCTTCCCTTCGGTGGTGGCTTCTTCCCACTTCATTGTCGAAGGGGAAATCCTTCCTACCCCCATCCTGGGCGGTGGTCACGACGGACGTGAGTCTGTCAGGGTGGGGAGCAGTCTTTCTCCACCACAGGGCTCAGGGTACGTGGACTCGGCAAGAGTCCTCCCTTCAGATCAATGTTCTGGAGATCAGGGCAGTGTATCTTGCCCTAAAAGCGTTCCAGCAGTGGCTGGAAGGCAAGCAGATCCGAATTCAGTCGGACAACTCCACAGCGGTGGCTTACATCAACCACCAAGGCGGAACACGCAGTCGGCAAGCCTTCCAGGAAGTCCGGCGGATTTTGATGTGGGTGGAAGCCACGGCCTCCACCATCTCCGCAGTTCACATCCCGGGCGTAGAAAACTGGGAAGCAGACTTTCTCAGTCGCCAGGGCATGGACTTCACCCGGACGTGTTTCAGGAGATCTGTTGCCGCTGGGGGAGGCCGGACGTCGACCTAATGGCGTCCCGGCACAACAACAAGGTCACGGCATTCATGGCACGATCTCACGATCACAGAGCTCTGGCGGCAGACGCCTTAGTTCAGGATTGGTCGCAGTTTCAACTCCCTTATGTGTTTCCACCTCTGGCACTGTTGCCCAGAGTGTTACGCAAGATCAGGGCCGACTGCCGCCGCGCCATCCTCGTCGCTCCAGACTGGCCGAGGAGGTCGTGGTACCCGGATCTGTGGCATCTCACGGTGGGCCAACCGTGGGCACTACCAGACCGTCCAGACTTGCTGTCTCAAGGGCCGTTTTTCCATCTGAATTCTGCGGCCCTCAACCTGACTGTGTGGCCATTGAGTCCTGGATCCTAGCGTCTTCAGGGTTATCTCAAGAGGTCATTGCCACTATGAGACAGGCCAGGAAACCAACGTCTGCCAAGATCTACCACAGGACGTGGAAGATATTCCTATCTTGGTGCTCTGATCAGGGATTTTCTCCCTGGCCATTTGCATTGCCCACTTTTCTTTCCTTTCTTCAATCAGGATTGGAAAAAGGTTTGTCGCTCGGCTCCCTTAAGGGACAAGTCTCAGCGCTCTGTGTTCTTTGAGAAGCGTCTTGCCAGGCTTTCTCAGGTACGCACGTTCCTGCAGGGGGTTTGTCACATTGTCCCTCCTTACAGGCGGCCGTTAGAACCCTGGGATCTGAACAGGGTTCTGATGGCCCTTCAGAAGGCACCTTTTGAGCCTTTGAAGGATATTTCTCTTTCTCGCCTTTCGCAGAAGGTGGTCTTCCTAGTAGCAGTCACATCACTTCGGAGAGTGTCTGAGCTAGCAGCGTTGTCATGCAAAGCTCCTTTCCTGGTGTTTCACCAGGACAAGGTGGTGCTGCGCCCGGTTCCGGAATTCCTTCCTAAGGTGGTATCCACCTTTCATCTCAATCAGGATATCTCCTTACCTTCTTTTTGTCCTCATCCAGTTCATCAATGTGAAAGGGATTTGCATTTGTTAGATCTGGTGAGAGCGCTCAGAATCTACATTTCCCGTACGGCGCCCCTGCGCCGCTCGGAGGCACTCTTTGTCCTTGTCGCTGGTCAGCGTAAGGGGTCACAGGCTTCCAAATCCACCCTGGCTCGGTGGATCAAGGAACCAATTCTCGAAGCCTACCGTTCTTCTGGACTTCCGGTTCCCTCAGGGCTAAAGGCCCATTCTACCAGAGCCGTGGGTGCGTCCTGGGCTTTACGGCACCAGGCTACGGCTCAGCAGGTGTGCCAGGCGGCTACCTGGTCGAGCCTGCACACTTTCACCAAACACTATCAGGTGCATACCTATGCTTCGGCGGATGCCAGCCTAGGTAGACGAGTCCTTCAGGCGGCGGTTGCCCACCTGTAGGAACGGGCCGTTTTACGGCTCTATTACGAGGTATTATTTTACCCACCCAGGGACTGCTTTTGGACGTCCCAATTGTCTGGGTCTCCCAATGGAGCGACAAAGAAGAAGGGAATTTTGTTTACTTACCGTAAATTCCTTTTCTTCTAGCTCCAATTGGGAGACCCAGCACCCGCCCCTGTTCCCTTCGGGCTGTTGTTTTTTCGTGTACACATGTTGTTCATGTTGAATGGTTTCAGTTCTCCGAAATTTCTTCGGATTGAAGTTACTTAAAACCAATTTATTTGCTTTCCTCCTTCTTGCTTTTGCACTAAAACTGAGGAACCCGTGATGCACGGGGGGTGTATAGGCAGAAGGGGAGGGGCTTAACACTTTTAGTGTAATACTTTGTGTGGCCTCCGGAGGCAGAAGCTATACACCCAATTGTCTGGGTCTCCCAATTGGAGCTAGAAGAAAAGGAATTTACGGTAAGTAAACAAAATTCCCTTTTTTTTTTTTTGCATTCCAATCTCTTTTTTACTCAGTGTCCTTTCCTTACCCCCTGTCTTGCCCCCCCAATCTTTTCATTGAGAAAAGCATTTTAGGGTCAGTGCAAAAATAATTATTTTACAAAACACTAATTTTTTTTTTTTTTCCTTAAATCTGGTTTATTTTTTGTGAATCCTGGAAAGCCAGTGACTACATGTCCATGTCTCGTCCAGTCGCTGGGTCATTGGGCACATGTGACCTGTGTCTTGCTGATTATTCCCTTTTATTACAGGATTTGATTCATCTGACAGTCAGGAACGTTCGCGATTTTCAGGTAGAAACATCACTTTTCTTTGTTTTTCCTCTTAAAGGCTTCTACTTTTTTCCCCCATAATTTTATGAATGTTTGTTGCTTTGAGAAGTGTCTGTAGACAATGCCGCGGTTGTAGAGCTCCCATGTGTCCAGTATGTGTTACCTGAGGGTCCTGCCCCAGTCGTTCGTATCTGGTAACTAAATTGTTTTCTCTTGCACCACAGGGTTTAACGATGAACAAAACAATGACCAATATCGATCGAACAGAGGCGGTGAGAAAATCCGAATTATCAGCGTGTTTAACACTACGTTTGCAATTTTCCCACCAATTCATTTTTTGAGACCCATATCTTCCACTTTTTTGTGATTTAATATTTTTTTCTTTTGAGACCTGTATTTTTTTCTTCGGCGCTCAATTGGGAGACCCAGACGATTGGGTGTATAGCACTGCCTCCGGAGGCCACACAAAGCATTACACTAAAAAGTGTAAGGCCCCTCCCCTTCTGGCTATACACCCCCAGTGGGATCACTGGCTCACCAGTTTTCTGCTTTGTGCGAAGGAGGTCAGACATCCATGCATAAGCTCCACTGTTTAGTCAGCAGTAGCTGCTGACTATATCGGATGGAAGAAAAGAGGGCCCATACTAGGGCCCCCAGCATGCTCCCTTCTCCCTTCACCCTTCTCACCCCACTTGCGGTTTGTAAGGTTGAGGTACCTATTGCTGGTACGGAGGCTGGAGCCCACATGCTGTTTTCCTTCCCCATCCCCCTGAGGGGCTCTGAGGAAGTGGGATCTTTCCGGCCACCAAGCCCTGAGGCCGGGCTCCATCCACAGACCCATAGAACCTGCTGGATGTGGAGCGGGAGTGCCGTTCAGGGACCAGGGACATCGCCCACCAAGGCGGAACACGCATCGCCAAGCCTACCAGGCAATCCGGCGGATTCTGATGTGGGTGGGGGACAGAGCATCCACCATATCCGCAGTTCACATCCCGGGAGTAGGAAATTGGGAAGCAGACTTCCTCAGTCGCCTGGGTATGGACGCAGGGGAATGGCCTCTGCACCCAGAATGGTGTTAGGAAATCTGTAGCCGCTGGGGGATGCCGGACGTCGACCTAATGGCGTCTCGGCACAACAACAAGGTCCCGATTTTCATGGCGCGGTCTCACGAGCAAAGTGCTCTGGCGGCAGGCGCCCTAGTTCAGGATTGGTCGCAGTTCCAGCTACCCTATGTGTTCTACCTCTGGCACTGTTGCCCAGAGTGCTACGCAAGCTCAGCTCCGCTTGCCGCCGCGCCATCCTCGTCGTCCCAGACTGGCCGAGGAGGTCGTGGTTCCCGGATCTGTGGCATCTCACGGTCGGCCAACCGTGGGCACTCTCAGACCGGCCAGACTTACTGTCCCAAGGGCCGTTTTTTCCACTGAATTCTACGGCCCTGATCCTGACTGTGTGGCCATCGAGTCCGAGATCCTAGCGTCTTCAGGATTATCTCCAGACGTCATTGCCACCATGAGACGGGCTAGGAAGCCGGCGTCTGCCAAGATCTGCCACAAGACGTGGAAGATATTCTTATCTTAGCGCTCTGCTCAGTGAGTGTCTCCCTGGACATTTGCATTGCCTACTTTTCCTTCCTTCCTACAATTTGGTTTGGGAAAAGGTTTGTCGCTCGGCTCTCTTAACGGACGAGTCCCAGCGCTGTCTGTATTCTTTCAGAAGCGCATAGTACGACTTCCTCAGGTACGCACGTTCCTGCAGGGGGTTGGTAACATTGTCCCTCCGTACAAGAGGCCGTTAGACCCATGGGATCTGCACAGGGTACTACTTGCTCTCCAGGAGCCGCCCTTTGAGCCTCTGAGGGATGTCTTTTCACTTTCTCGACTGTCACAGAAAGTGGCCTTTTTTTTTTGGTAACGGTCACGTCTCTTCAGAGAGTGTCCGAGCTAGCAGCGCGGTCATCCAAAGCCCCTTTCCTGGTTTTTCACCAAGACAAGGTAGTGCTGCGCCTGATTCCGGGTTTTCTCCCTAAGGTGGTATCCCCCTTTCATCTCAGTCAGGATATCTCCTTACCTTCCTTTCGTCCTCATCCAGTTCATCGATATGAATTGGATTTGCATTTGTTGGATCTGATGAGAGCGCTCAGAATCTACTTTTCCCGCACGGCGCCCCTGCGCCGCTCGGATGCACTCTTTATACTTGTCGCTGGTCAGCGCAAAGGGTCGCAGGCTTCCAAAGCCACCCTGGCTCGATGGATCAAGGAACCAATTCTTGAACCCTACCGTTCTGCTGGGCTTCCGGTTCCATCAGGGCTGAAAGCCCTTTCTACCAGAGCCGTGGGTGCGTCCTGGGCATTACGACACCAGGCTACGGCTCAACAGGTGTGCCAGGCAGCTACCTGGTCGAGTCTGCACACTTTCACCAAACATTATCAGGTGCATACCTATGCTTCGGCGGACGCCAGCCTAGGTAGAAGAGTCCTGCAGGCGGCAGTTGCCTCCCCGTAGGGGAGGGCTGTCCTTGCAGCTCTAACATGAGGTATTTCTTTACCCACCCAGGGACAGCTTTTGGACGTCCCAATCGTCTGGGTCTCCCAATGGAGCGCCGAAGAAGAAGGGAATTTTGTTACTTACCGTAAATTCCTTTTCTTCTAGCTCCTATTGGGAGACCCAGCACCCGCCCTGTTGTCCTTCGGGATTTTTGGTGGTTTTTCGGGTACACATGTTGTTCATGTTGAATGGTTTTCAGTTCTCCGATGTTACTTCGGAGTGAATTTGTTTAAACCAGTTATTGGCTTTCCTCCTTCTTGCTTTTGCACTAAAACTGGTGAGCCAGTGATCCCACTGGGGGTGTATAGCCAGAAGGGGAGGGGCCTTACACTTTTTAGTGTAATGCTTTGTGTGGCCTCCGGAGGCAGTGCTATACACCCAATCGTCTGGGTCTACCAATAGGAGCTAGAAGAAAAGGAATTTACGGTAAGTAACAAAATTCCCTTCTTTTCTGTTAATGTAGCTTTTTTTTTTTCTTCATTAAATAGCGGAAGGCAGTTTTTTTGTTTTTCTTCACCCCGGTATGGCATGATATTTGTCAAGGTTGGGAATTTAGGGAAAACCGCAAATTGGGTTTTTCAGGGTCACGGAGACTGAGTTCAAATCGATCTGCGCAGATGTATGTATGAAGAACAATAACCACACAGACGTGTCTCTACTCGGGAGACGCTCGATGGTCTTCTCATACGTATATTATAAAATACACAGTTATTCAGTTCAACATTGTCCCTGATTGGTCAAAGATAACCAGCAATGTCCATCTAGTACGTCATCAGCCTGTTTCTGGCTTAATACTAGCTACTGAATACTTTTGTTAACACGTTGCTGAGCAAGAACGAGGAGTCAACCTCCCACATCTCACATCCCATGTTTCAAGTGGTGAGAACTGATTACAGATTCACTCAGTATATTATAAATACCCTTTGTTCATTGTTCATTTTGGCTTCATTATCTTTAACACCTTAGTGTATGCACATCTTAGAATCCTATTATAAAGCGTCTATGCGATTGTCACAGACACAGATAATTATGCAACGACATCTATACTTTTATTTACACACAGATAATCTTATTACATCTGGACAAACGGCACATAGCCCAGGCTACCCTCACATATTTACATCACAAAAAACGATGGCGCTCTGTCACACGTCCTCCAGCTAAGCACAGTAAAATAAAAGCTGGAGCTATCCAGCACTTTTTTTTCTTCGGCGCTCCATTGGGAGACCCAGACGATTGGGTGTATAGCACTGCCCTCCGGAGGCCACACAAAGCAATTACACTAAAAAGTGTAAGGCCCTTCCCCTTCTGGCTATACACCCCCAGTGGGATCACTGGCTCACCAGTTTTCTGCTTTGTGCGAAGGAGGTCAGACATCCACGCATAGCTCCACTGTTTAGTCAGCAGTAGCTGCTGACTCTATCGGATGGAAGAAAAGAGAGCCCATATAGGGCCCCCAGCATGCTCCCTTCTCACCCCACTTGCGGTTTGTAAGGTTGAGGTACCCATTGCGGGTACGGAGGCTGGAGCCCACATGCTGCTTTCCTTCCCCATCCCCCTGAGGGGCTCTGTAGAAGTGGGATCTTACCGGCCCCCAAACCCTGAGGCCGAGCTCCATCCACAGACCCAGAGACCCTGCTGGAGGAGCTGAGTACAGTCAGGGACAAGGCCCTGCAACGTTCAGGTACTCCGTGTCCCCGCACAGACAGGCCACGCACACTCCAGGCTTGCTGGGTGTGCTAGTGCGCCGGGGGCACTAGCGCTGCGCGCTCGGGTTAGAGTCACTGCAGCTTAGCTGAGTGATTTTTTGTCTTGGGAACTACCGCGCCGGCCGCTCCGGGAGCGGCGGCGCCGCTGGGACTTGTAGTGCGCCGGGGACTCGCGCTGCCCGCGCTTTTACGGCGGCAGCGCTCATAAATCTAGTCTCCGGCTTTTGCGGCCTAGTTACGGTTCGTTCCCGCCCCCACCCTGTCAATCAGGGAAAGGGAGAGACGCTGTGCAATAGGCAGCGCCGAGGGCTGGAGCCTTATTTACAAGCTCCAGCCCTCTCACTGGGCACAGTGGGGACGCAAGTTTCCCGCTCTTGGTCTCAACACGCCCAGGGCCCGCCCCTCTCCACAGGACGCCGGCAGCCATTCCTGCATGCAGTCTGGCTGGAGAACGGACACAGGCTCTGGGGGACTCAGACAAGGGACTCTGGCGACCACACACCCGCGTTTATGCGGGCGGTAAGCTGCACATAAGTGCTGGCCCCACTAGTGCCACAGTGTTATTTGGTGCATTTTTTCTCTGTACCATATATATTTATATTGCACTGTACAGTCGCTTCTTGGCTTATACCCTCATTGCTCTGAGGAGACAACAACATGTCATCCGCAAAACGCAAGGGTGCCAAGGCACAGGCGGTATGCACTGCTTGTGCCGCATGTGGGGCTAATCTACCGGCAGGTTCCAATGACCCCCATTGTGTGCAATGTTCGGTCCCTGTGCCACTTCGTCAGCCAGAGTCTATGGTAGTAGTGGCCCAGGCAGAGACGCCTGTGAACCCTGCCCCGGTGACGGGGACAGAATTTGCAGTTTTTGCTGATAAGATGTCTGTGACTATGACAAAAATCCTGGAAACCTTGCAGTCCAGGCCAGTTTCTCAGACCATGGACACTGCTGTGTCTATGCTCCCCGGTCCCCCTCAGTTGGAACTAATCCGTACTTCAAGGGGGTCCCAGGCATCACAGGCTGAAGACTCTGACTCGGATGACAGTCCCAGGCAGCCTAAGCGGGCTCGCTGGGAAAGACCCTCGCCGTCATCACACTGGTCAGGGTCTCAGCGAGACGAGGCTCTGTATGAGGAGACAGAGGTGGGTGATCAGGAATCTACTCCTGACACCGCTCTCAATCTAGATACCCCTGATGGTGACGCTATGGTAAATGACCTTATAGCGGCCATCAATAGACTGTTGGATATTTCTCCCCCAGCCCTTTCTACAGAGAATCAGTCCAGAAACATCATGCTTATCCAGATAAGCGTTTCTCCAAACGTCTTAAGGATACACGTTATCCCTTTCCCCCTGACGTGGTCAAACGCTGGACCCAGTGTCCAAAGGTGGACCCCCCAATCTCCAGGCTTGCGGCTAGATCCTTAGTTGCAGTGGAAGATGGGGCTTCACTTAAAGATGCCAATGACAGACAGATGGACCTTTTGGTTAAAGTCTGTCTATGAAGCTATCGGCGCGTCGTTTGCTCCAGCATTCGCGGCCGTGTGGGCACTCCAAGCTATTTCAGCTGGCCTGGCACAAGTGGACTCTATCATACGTCCAGCAGTGCCGCGAGTAGCGTCCCTAACCTCGCAAATGTCTGCGTTTGCGACTTACGCTATCAACGCTGTCCTGGACTCTACGAGCCGTACCTCAATGGCGTCTGCCAACTCTGTGGTTTTGCGCAGAGCCTTGTGGTTAAAGGAATGGAAAGCAGATTCTGCTTCCAAGAAATGTTTAACCAGCTTGCCACTATCTGGAGACAGACTGTTTGGTGAGCAATTGGCTGAGATCATTAAACAGTCCAAGGGTAAGGACTCCTCCTTACCCCAGCCCAGATCGAGCAAACCTCAACAGAGGAAGTGGCAGTCGAGGTTTCGGTCCTTTCGAGGCTCCAGCAAGACCCAATTCTCCTCGTCCAAAGGGACTCAGAAGGAGCAAAGGAGCTCAGATTCCTGGCGGGCTCATTCACGCCCCAAGAAAACAACTGGAGGAACCGCTTCCAAGGCGGCTGCCTCATGACTTTCGGCCTCATCCCTCCGCATCCTCGGTCGGTGGCAGGCTCTCCCGCTTTTGCGACATTTGGCTGCCACAGGTCAAAGACCGGTGGGTAGCAGACATTTTGTCTCACGGGTACAGGATAGAATTCAGTTCTCATCCTCCGCCTCGGTTCTTCAGAACCTCCCCACATCCCGACCGAGCAAATGCCCTTATGCAGGCGGTGTGCTCACTAAGAGCAGAAGGAGTGGTGATCCCTGTTCCTCTGCAGGAACAAGGGCAAGGTTTTTACTCCAATCTCTTCGTGGTTCCAAAAAAGGACGGCTCGTTCCGTCCTGTTCTGGACCTAAAGCTGCTCAACAAGCATGTGAACGCCAGGCGGTTCCGGATGGAATCCCTCCGCTCTGTCATTGCCTCAATGTCTCAAGGAGATTTCCTTGCATCAATAGACATCAAAGATGCTTATCTCCACGTGCCGATTGCTACAGAGCACCAACGTTTTCTACGTTTCGTGATAGGAGACGACCATCTCCAGTTCGTAGCTCTGCCATTTGGTCTGGCGACAGCCCCACGGGTTTTCACCAAGGTCATGGCGGCAGTGGTAGCAGTCTTGCATTCTCAGGGACACTCGGTGATCCCTTACTTGGACGATCTACTTGTCAAAGCACCCTCTCAAGAGGCATGCCAACACAGCCTGAATGTTGCGCTGGAGACTCTCCAGACTTTCGGGTGGATCATCAACTTTTCAAAGTCAAACCTGGCACCGACTCAATCACTAACGTATCTTGGCATGGAGTTTCATACTCTCTCAGCGATAGTGAAGCTTCCGCTGGACAAGCAGCGGTCACTACAGACAGGGGTGCAGTCTCTCCTTCAGGGTCAGTCGCACCCCTTAAGGCGCCTCATGCACTTCCTAGGGAAGATGGTGGCAGCAATGGAGGCAGTCCCGTTCGCGCAGTTTCATCTGCGTCCACTTCAATGGGACATTCTCCGCCAATGGGACGGGAAGACAACTTCCCTAGACAGGAAAGTCTCCCTTTCTCAGACGGCCAAGGATTCTCTGCTATGGTGGCTTCTTCCCACCTCATTATCGCAGGGAAGATCATTCCTGCCCCCATCTTGGGCAGTGGTCACGACAGACGCGAGTCTGTCAGGGTGGGGAGCAGTTTTTCTCCACCACAGGGCTCAAGGGACGTGGACTCAGCAGGAATCCACCCTTCAGATCAATGTTCTGGAGATCAGGGCAGTGTATCTTGCCCTATTAGCCTTCCAGCAGTGGCTGGAAGGAAAACAGATCCGAATTCAGTCGGACAACTCCACAGCGGTGGCATACATCAACCACCAAGGAGGGACACGCAGTCGGCAAGCCTTCCAGGAAGTCAGGCGGATTCTGATGTGGGTAGAGGAAAGAGCATCCACCATATCAGCAGTTCACATCCCGGGCGTAGAAAACTGGGAAGCAGACTTCCTCAGTCGCCAGGGCATGGACGCAGGGGAATGGTCCCTTCACCCGGACGTGTTTCAGGAAATCTGCCGCCGCAGGGGTGTGCCGGACGTCGACCTAATGGCGTCTCGGCACAACAACAAGGTCCCGACCTTCATAGCGCGGTCTCGCGATCAAAGAGCTCTGGCGGCAGACGCCTTAGTGCAAGATTGGTCGCAGTTCCGGCTCCCTTATGTGTTTCCACCTCTGGCACTCTTGCCCAGAGTGTTACGCAAGATCAGATCCGATTGCGGCCGCGTCATACTCGTCGCCCCAGACTGGCCGAGGAGGTCGTGGTACCCGGATCTGTGGCATCTCACGGTCGGCCAACCGTGGGCACTACCAGACCGTCCAGACTTACTGTCCCAAGGGCCGTTTTTCCATCGGAATTCTGCGGCCCTGAACCTGACTGTGTGGCCATTGAGTCCTGGATCCTAGCGTCTTCAGGATTATCCCAAGGGGTCGTGGCCACCATGAGACAGGCTAGGAAGTCCACTTCTGCTAAGATCTACCACAGAACGTGGAAGATTTTCTTATCCTGGTGCTCTGCACAAGGAGTATCTCCCTGGCCATTCGCGTTACCTGTCTTTCTTTCCTTCCTGCAATCTGGGTTGGAAAAGGGCTTGTCGCTCGGCTCCCTTAAAGGGCAAGTCTCGGCACTATCCGTGTTTTTTCAGAAGCGTCTAGCACGACTTTCTCAGGTGCGCACGTTCCTGCAGGGGGTTTGTCATATCGTACCTCCGTACAGGCGGCCGTTAGATCCGTGGGATCTAAACAAGGTCCTTGTTGCTCTCCAGAAGCCGCCCTTCGAGCCTCTGAGGGATGTGTCACTTTCTCGACTCTCACAGAAAGTGGCCTTTCTGGTAGCGGTCACGTCTCTTCGGAGAGTGTCCGAACTAGCAGCGCTGTCATCCAAGGCTCCTTTCCTGGTGTTCCACCAGGACAAGGTAGTGCTGCGCCCCATTCAGGAGTTTCTCCCTAAGGTGGTATCCTCTTTTCATCTTAATCAGGATATCTCCTTGCCTTCCTTTTATCCGCATGCAGTTCATCGGTATGAAAAGGATTTACATTTGTTGGATCTGGTGAGAGCACTCAGAATCTACATTTCCCGCACGGCGCCCCTGCGCCGCTCGGATGCACTCTTTGTCCTTGTCGCTGGTAAGCGCAAAGGGTCGCAGGCTTCCAAAGCCACCCTGGCTCGATGGATCAAAGAACCAATTCTTGAAGCCTACCGTTCTGCTGGGCTTCCGGTTCCATCAGGGCTGAAGGCCCATTCTACCAGAGCCGTGGGTGCGTCCTGGGCATTACGACACCAGGCTACGGCTCAACAGGTGTGCCAGGCAGCCACCTGGTCGAGTCTGCACACTTTCACCAAACATTATCAGGTGCATACCTATGCTTCGGCGGACGCCAGCCTAGGTAGAAGAGTCCTGCAGGCGGCAGTTGCCTCCCCGTAGGGGAGGGCTGTCTTTGCAGCTCTAACATGAGGTATTTCTTTACCCACCCAGGGACAGCTTTTGGACGTCCCAATCGTCTGGGTCTCCCAATGGAGCGCCGAAGAAGAAGGGAATTTTGTTACTTACCGTAAATTCCTTTTCTTCTAGCTCCTATTGGGAGACCCAGCACCCGCCCTGTTGTCCTTCGGGATTTTTGGTTGTTTTTCGGGTACACATGTTGTTCATGTTGAATGGTTTTCAGTTCTCCGACGTATCTTCGGAGTGAATTTGTTTAAACCAGTTATTGGCTTTCCTCCTTCTTGCTTTTGCACTAAAACTGGTGAGCCAGTGATCCCACTGGGGGTGTATAGCCAGAAGGGGAGGGGCCTTACACTTTTTAGTGTAATTGCTTTGTGTGGCCTCCGGAGGGCAGTGCTATACACCCAATCGTCTGGGTCTCCCAATAGGAGCTAGAAGAAAAGGAATTTACGGTAAGTAACAAAATTCCCTTCTTTAAAGAAGAAAAACAGCTAAAATTGACACCGCTACAACAATTGCGAAAAATGTTTGAAAATTCCTGTGCCACATTTGTAGTGGAAACTGGTAAATTGAGACCTGACTAGAGTTGCGGCAGGTTGTAAAATTTGCATTATTTGTGGCAGGCGATTCGGGTACTATTGGTAAAATAAAAAAACAAGTCCTACCTCATCACACATGGGTGACAGGAGCAGTGTTAAAAAGCTGTGGCAGTGTTCACACAGTACAGTTTTAGCGCGCGTCACTCCCATTCACAAATTGTCAAGGATGGGAATTTAGGGGAGACCACAAATGGGGTCCCTCGTTTGGGTCACAGAGACGGCGTTCAAATCGATCTGCGTAGATGTATGTATGAGGGGAGCAATAACCCCACAGACGTGTCTATTCGGGAGAAGCTCAATGGTCTTCTGATCCGTTTATTATAAAATACACAGTTATTCAGTTCAACATTGTCCCTGATTGGTCAGAGATATCCAGCAATGTTCACACAGTACGTAATCAGCCTGTTTCTGGATTCCTAATACCAGCTTTAACACGTTGCTGAGCAAGAACGAGGAGTCAACCTCCCACATCTCACATCCCACATCTCACATGGTGAGAACTAACTGATTACAGATTATTTTCTAAATACCTCATTGTTCATTCTGGCTTGATTATCTAGTTAACAAATTCTTGTACGCACATCTTAGGAATCATTTTATGGCGTCTGTGCGATTGTCATATAGACACACAGATAATTTCTTTGTCGCTCCTAATTGGGAGACCCAGACAATTGGGTGTATAGCTACTGCCTCCGGAGGCCACACAAAGCATTACACTTAAGTGTAAGGCCCCTCCCCTTCTGCCTATACACCCCCCGTGGGATCACGGGTTCCTCATTTTTCAAGCTTTGTGCGAAGGAGGCTGACATCCACGCATAGCTCCACTGTTTAGTCAGCAGCAGCTGCTGACTATGTCGAATGGAAGAAAAGAGGGCCCATACAGGGCCCCCAGCATGCTCCCTTCTCACCCCACTCTTTGTCGGCGGTGTTTGTTAAGGTTGAGGTACCCATTGCGGGTACGGAGGCTGGAGCCCACATGCTGCATCCTTCCCCATCCCCCTTAGGGCTCTGGGTGAAGTGGGATTTTACCGGTCTCCAGGCACTGAGACCGTGCTCCATCCACAGCCCCTGGGATCTGCTGGACATGGAGCTGAGTATCGTCAGGGACATGGCCCTGCTACATTAAGGTACTCTGTGTCCCCGTGCAAATCGCGCACACACACACCAGCATTGCTGGGTGTGTTAGTGCGCCCGGGACAATAGCGCTGTGCGCGTGTGCCACACTATCTTCAGCTAGCTGAAGGAGTTAATGGTTTGGAAACGGTCGCGCCGGCCGCTGCTGTCAGTTTTAACTGCGGCGCGGCTGGGACTTGTGGTTCGCCGGGGACTTCCGCGCTCGCCGTGCATATTTGACGGCCGCGCTTACTACTACAGTCCCCGGCTTTTTCCGGCCTAGTTCGTTTCGTTCCCGCCCCCAGGCCTGCCAGCCAGAGTGGGGGCGGGACGCTGTGCAGAACGTCAGCGCCGAGGTGTCACGAACCACCGGGGGGGGGTCACTCAGAAATCCCCCGCGCTGGCTACCAGTACGTCACAATCGGGGGGTAACAAGTGGGGGGTCACCCCTCCTTTATACCTCCCGACCGACAGACAGAGCACATGACGCGCTCTCTAGCGCCCCTCTTATAGTCAGGCCAATTATGGAATTGCCCGACAATAAGCAAGGAGGCCGCTATACTACTTATGCCGATTATTGAAGGGTCCCCGGTGAGAGTAGGGTATATATTCCTCCGACCTCCGCGGGCGGAATATATAAAACCTCCCCGAATCTCACTGGCCTCCCCACAATACTCCTTGGCACAACTCGCTGCCACCAACCGCTTCACGGTAACTATTAGCCGAACACACAGACGTGGGATTCAAGATCGAGATAACAGAACAGCCCAAGATTAATTATATAATTTAATCAGCCTAAAGCACACTAGAAACTACAATATATACAATAGGGGATCTACAGAATATACATATGTCAGAGTACAGTTACAGATAAAGCATGGTTTACAAACAGGCGTACACAGTTCCAGCAGTTACCTTGTGCGTCTGGCCACAGGGGGGCGCTGTAGACCAGGTTTCTAGGATCCTTCCCACAGATGTTTCCTACACGTGACCCCCAGCGAAAGAACACTGGAAAATGGCCGAAGTAGGGTTATCAACCTGGGCAAATCCAGGTCCCCTCCTACCTTAGTGACCTCAGAGGGAGCACTGCTCCACCCCTGGCTGGAGTTATGGACAATATCCACAACATGGAATATGGGCCATAACTTTGCCTGGGAGCGTCGTAGGCGGACGCCAACGCTCTCATTGTGACAGTTATGAATTTAGCTACAGAACGAGAGGACTCATGACTTGTCTACTAGTTCCCCATTGGCTGATATCACGCCTGGGGTACTTCCCAATGTCCTACTCCCATAAAAAAGGTGTGCCAGCATCGTCCGCATGCAGAGACACCATTTTTATGGTTGCCATATTTATCGGAAATATGGCTTGCGAGACATGAACCATATTTTACTGGAGTCGTTCTGTCTGGATACTTCCAAGCTTGCTAATTAGATAGCAGCCCCTACCACAGGGTCACGGCAGGGAGTCATCCTGTGTCCATTGTTCCCACATCATCTGTCACAAACCACCGGGGGGTCACTCAGAAATCCCCCGCGCTGGCTACCAGTACGTCACAATCGGGGGGTAGCAAGGGGGCGTCCCCCTCCTTTATACCTCCCGACCGACAGACAGAGCACGTGACGCGCTCTCTAGCGCCCCTCTTATAGTCAGGCCAATTATGGAATTGCCCGACCATAAGCAAGGAGGCCGCTATACTACTTATGCCGATTATTGAAGGGCCCCCGGCGAGAGAAGGGTATATATTCCCCCGACCTCCGCGGGCGGAATATATAAACTCTCCCCGAACCTCACTGGCCTCCCCACAATAATCCTTGGCACAACTCGCTGCCACCAACCGATTTACGGTAACTATTAGCCGAACACACAGACGTGGGATTCAAGATCGAGATAACAGAACAGCCCAAGATTAATTATATAATTTAATCAGCCTAAAGCACACTAGAACTACAATATATACAATAGGGAATCTACAGAATACACATATGTCAGAGTACAGTTACAGATAAAGCATGGTTTACAACAGGTATGCAATTCAATCAGTTACCTTGTGCGTCTGGCCACAGGGGGGCGCTGTAGACCAGGTTTCCAGGAACTCTCTCACAGGTCTGTCCCAACCAGGCCCCCGAGCAGAAGAACGCTGGAAAATGGCCGAAGTAGGGTTATCAACCTGGGCAGATCCAGGTCCCCTCCTACCTTAGTGACCTCACAGGGAAGCACTGCCACTCCCCCTGCATGGATCAGAATTATCCA
Source organism: Anomaloglossus baeobatrachus (assembly GCF_048569485.1). Classification (NCBI taxonomy): domain Eukaryota; kingdom Metazoa; phylum Chordata; class Amphibia; order Anura; family Aromobatidae; genus Anomaloglossus; species Anomaloglossus baeobatrachus. The sequence continues at coordinate 946,992,788 of NC_134353.1, read as the reverse complement.
GCAAAGGGGATTTTGGCTATAACTTTGCCTGGGAGCGTCGTAGGCAGACGCCAATGCTCTCATTGTGACAGTTATGAATTTAGCTACAGAACGAGGGGACTCATGACCTGTCTGCCAGTTCCCCATTGGCTGATATCACGCCTGGGGCATTTCCCAATGTCCTGTTCCCATAAAAAGGGGGTGCCGGCATCGTCCACATGCGGAGACACCATTTTTATGGTTGCCATATTTATCGGAAATATGGCTTGCGAGATATGAACCATTTTTTACTGGAGTCGTTCTGTCTGGCTATTTCCATAGCCTTGCTAACTAGCTAGCAGCTCCTACTACAGGGTGACGGCAGGGAGTCATCCTGTGTCCATTGTCCTAAAGCCACCTAATTTCCATATCACAGGACATGGCCATGGATTTGTTGCTAAACCAGTTGTGTGAAGGGAAGGGGGTAGTGACACCAGGAGAGGGCTTCCTGACATGACTTGAATGTCATGATTTATCGTCATATCTCCGGATTTACCTCACACCTCCCCCCTTTTGAGGGCGCTAGGGGGCAGCACACTCCGGTGTTCCCCCGTGCGCCCGTCCGCGACCTCTCCTTGTCGGGACAGCCCGTCTGCGTTACCGTGGTCACGGCCCCTTTTGTGGCGAATGGTGAAGTTGTATTGCTGGAGCGCAAGGCTCCATCGCAACAATCGCCCATTCGTCCCAGAGACGGTGTGCAACCAGCTGAGGGGATTGTGGCCCGTCTCCACGATGAAGTGGCGCCCGTATAGATAGGGTTGCAGACGCTGCAGGGCCCACACTATGGCCAGGCACTCCTTCTCCATTGTAGAATAGGCCACTTCCCTTGGTAACAGCTTCCTGCTCAGGTACAAGACTGGGTGCTCTTGGCTCGCAGAGTCCACCTGGCTGAGCACCGCACCGAGGCCGAAGTCACTGGCGTCGGTCTGTACTACAAACGGCCGCGTGAAGTCGGCTGCCCGTAGCACGGGCGGGCTGGACAGGGCGTCCTTTATGGCCCGGAAGGCTGTCTCGCAGTCCACTGTCCAATCGACTGCAGAGGGCAGCTTCTTCTTGGTGAGGTCCGTCAAGGGCTTTGCCAGGCTACTATAGCATGGAACAAACCTCCTATAGTACCCAGCGGTCCCCAAGAAGGACATCACCTGCTTCTTGGTCCTGGGGGTGGGCCAGGATGCGATGGCCTCCACTTTCTCAGGCTCGGGCTTCAGCGTTCCCCCACCTACCCGGTGACCGAGGTACTGGACCTCGCTCATGGCCAGCTGACACTTTCCCGGCTTGATGGTCAAACCTGCCCGGTGGATCCGCCTGAGCACCTGTGCTAGATGCTCTAGGTGGTCCTCCCAGGTGGGACTGAAGACGGCAATGTCATCCAGGTACGCGGCCGCGTACCCTTCAAGTCCCTTGAGCAGGGTGTTGACCATCCGCTGGAAAGTGGCAGGGGCATTCCTCATCCCGAATGGCATCACCGTGGACTCGTACAGTCCAAATGGGGTAATAAAGGCAGAGCGTTCCCTGGCCTTGCGAGTCAGGGGGATCTGCCAATATCCCCGGCTCAGATCCATGATGGTCAGGTACTGAGCCCCGGCCAACTGATCGAGCAGGTCATCGATGCGTGGCATTGGGTACGCATCGGCGACCGTGACCGCATTGAGCCCCCTGTAGTCCACGCAGAACCGAGTGGTTCGGTCCTTCTTAGGGACGAGGACTACAGGCGAGGCCCAAGCGCTGTTGGATGCCTGGATCACCCCCAGCTCCAGCATCTCGTCAATCTCCTGGCGCATGTGTTGCTGCACCTCCAGGGAGACCCGATATGCTGAACGCCGGATCGGGGGATGATCCCCAGTGTCCACGTGATGGACAGCCAAGTCAGTCCTTCCGGGCTGGTTGGTAAACAACCCCCGGAAGGGGTGTAGGGTGGCCCACAGCTGGGACCGTTGGTCCTCCAAGAGCTGGTGGCCAACCTCCACATCCTCAATGGATCCGCCTGCCCTAACCTGGGCTAGCATATCCAAGAGGGTTTCCGCTTCTCCCTCCTCGGGCAGGTTGCACACGGGGAGCGCACATGCCTCCCGCTCATGATGTGCCTTCATCATGTTCACATGGAAGGGCTTCCGCCTTCCACGGGCGGGGTCCAGGGTGACCAGGTACGTTACAGGGTTGAGCTGCTGGTACACGAGGTATGGGCCTTCCCAGGCTGCCTGAAGCTTGTCCTGTGGTACGGGGACCAGTACCCACACCTCTTGACCCACTTGGTAGGTCCTCTCACAAGCGTTCTGGTCGTACCAACGCTTCTGATCAGCCTGGGCTTGAGCCATATTGTCGTGTACCAGTTGCGTCAAGGCCTGCATTTTGTCCCGGAAGCGCATGACATACTCGATAACCGACACTCCAGGGGTGGCCAAATCCCCTTCCCAAGCCTCTTTCACCAGAGCCAGGGGGCCCCGCACACGTCGCCCGTACAGGAGCTCAAACGGTGAGAATCCTGTTGAGGCCTGTGGAACCTCCCGGTAAGCAAATAACAGGTGTGGGAGATACCGCTCCCAGTCACGCCCATGGGAGTCGACCAACATCTTAAGCATCTGCTTTAAGGTGCCATTGAACCGCTCGCACAGGCCATTAGTCTGTGGATGGTACGGGCTGGCCACCAGATGTCGCACCTGGACTTGCTTACAGAGGGTCTCCATCAGCTGGGACATGAATTGGGTCCCCCGGTCAGTGAGCATTTCCTGGGGAAAACCCACTCGGGAGAAAATCTCCAGCAATGCGGTGGCCACCTTGTCAGCCCGAATGGACGACAAGGCCACTGCTTCTGGGTACCGGGTGGCATAGTCCACTACCGTCAGTATGAAGCGTTTCCCGGAGCTGCTGGGGATGGCCAGCGGGCCGACCAGATCCACAGCCACCCTCCTGAAAGGCTCATCGATGATTGGCAGAGATACCAGTGGGGCTTTGGGGCGTGGCCCCGCCTTCCCCACTCTCTGACAGGTTTCACACGAACGGCAGTAGGCAGCCACATCGGCCCCCATTTTTGGCCAGTAGAAATGCTGGTTTAACCTGGCCTTGGTCTTAGCGATCCCTAGGTGTCCGGCCATCGGAATCTCATGTGCGATCCGCAACAACTCCGTCCGGAACGGATAGGGTACCACCAACTGTCGGTCCCTGGGCCACGCCTCCGGTGAACCCTGCTGGACCGTGGCCCGGTACAGCCGTCCTTGGTCCCAGACCACTCGCTCCGGGTCCGAGTCCGAGGGAGGCTGTGCCGCCTGCTCCTTTAGAGCTTTCAGGCTGTCGTCAGCTTCTAACGCTGCCTGAAACCCCTGAACAGATGTGGCCAGAATCGACGAGACTGTCACATCTTCGGTCAGTACCCCGGGACCTGTGTCCTGGCCTCCACCTGACTCGGCTGCCACTTGGTCAGAAGGGGAAGAGCTATCGGACCTCCGGGAGGCCCCTTGGCTTCCAGCACTCCCACTGCGGGTGACAGCGGCCACAGCCGCTGCGACCGTGGGTCGTGCCTGCTCCTCCTCCGTTCCTGACCAAGTCGCCGGTTCAGGCAGACCTACCTGGCTTCCTGACACCCCGGTTGTGGGGGAACCCTGCACCGAGATCTTACCTGGGAGCACTTCCGCTCCTGGACCGGCCCCAATCTCACCTGCCTGTTCCCCCCCTGCAGCAACAGAACCCCGCTGTGAAATCTCTGGGGACCCCACATTTGCTGTGGTAGCCCCTACCCCACACACTGGTCCTCCCCCTGCAGCACCCTGCTCTCTGCTTATCCCTGCAGAGGGCAGCAGATCCCAGCTCACAGGCTGGTTACTTGTAGAGGCATGGTCACACCGTTCTCTGACCCCCTCCCCTGTCACAGCTGCGGCTGTGTGTGTGTCTATGGTGTCTATGCAAGCAGAAATATCAGAGTTCACTCCCTCCTCCCTTACATCATTCATAGATAACACATTAACATTGTCAGGAGTCATGGCAGTACGGGCTGAAGGTTCAGCCCTTGGTTGGGGCCCAAACTGGGAGGTTATCTGCCCCAAATCTGTCCCAAGTAGCACGTTTGTAGGGATCCGATCAGTTACCCCCACCTCCCTCACCCCCCGCCCTGCGCCCCAGTCCACATAAATGTCAGCAACAGGCAGCGCCGGGTCAGTGCCTCCAATCCCGGAGACAGCGAGGGTTTTTCCAGGGATCAAGTCTTGGGGGGACACCATCTCAGGCCGCACCAGAGTCACCTCCGAGGCGCTGTCTCGCAGTCCTATGGTCACAGACCGGCCGACGGTGACAGGTTGGAAGCTGTCCAGGGACCTACCACCACCCCCACCCACACAATACACCTTGGGCGGCCCTTGGGACGGGGACGGAGCCGGGGCCTTGGGACGCTGAGGGCACATGGCCTTGAAGTGTCCAGGTAGGTTGCACTGGTGGCACCGTCTTGGTTCCGCCACGGGCCTGGAGAGGGGAGTTGAGGGGGACACCCCCTGCAGTCTAGGGGCAGGTGGGGCAGTCGCCGAATTCATCTTACCCCCTCTCCAGGTGCTGCTGGTGGCCGCTCTCCTGGCCTCAGGGGCCCGGTTGTTGGTGTAGTCATCGGCCAGGGCAGCTGTAGCCGTGGATCCCTTTGGCTTCTGGTCTCGGATGAACTGGCGGAGATCCTCAGGGCAGTTCCACAAGAGTTGCTCCGTGATGAACAAGTCCAGGATCTCCGGTCCGGTGGAAAGCTGCAGGCCTTGGGTCCAGTGGTCGGCAGCTCGGGCAAGTGCCCGCCGGTGGTCAGCCCAGGAGTCCTTTGGTCCCTTCTGCAGCGTCCGGAACTTCTTGCGGTAGGACTCCGGGGTGAGGTTGTACTGTTGGATCAGGGCCCGCTTGATGGTGTCGTAGCCCTGATCCGCCTCAGCAGGCAAGTCCCCAAGGATATCCAGGGCCTTACCCCTTAAACGGGGGGTCAGGTATTTGGCCCACTGGTCCTTGTTCAGATGATGCTGCAAGCAAGTCCGTTCAAAAGCAGTCAAGAAAGAGTCCAAGTCTCCATCCTTCTCCAGCACTGGGAAGTCCTCAACACGGACCTTTGGAAGTTTGGTGTCTGGAAGGTCACGGGTGGCTGATGAGGGCCGGAGCTGAGCTAGCTGCAGCTGGTAGTTACGTTCTGCCTGGCGCTCTTCACGCGCTGCTTGCCGCTCACGCTCGGCCATGAGTTCCTTGTAGCCCTCCCGGTCTCCAGCCTGGCGTAGGGCCATAGCCATTTGAAGAAGGCTATCCGAGCCTCCCAGGCTCGGTGGAATGGCACGTGGTGATCTGCGGCCCGCTGCGGAGCCTGGTGATTCACTGTCCATTGCAGAGCGGAGGGCTGGCATCTGGCTCGTTGAGGACCCTTGGGCGAGCTGCTCCTCATCTTGTCCAGCAGTGCCCGGTTGTGCAATGTCCTCTGCAGAGCTGTTTTCTGGCGTCGAGCTCCTGGAGGACTCGTGGACAACCTCCTCATCGTCTCTGGCCTTAGCATCGGCCATTCCTTTGGCTTTGCTCCTGGTGCTCTCAGCCATTCTTGCAGACTTTTGGTCACTGACACAGAACTGACACCTGATGCCTCCACACACCTTACAGTATCTGCACTCTGACACTCTAGTGTTGAGCTAGTCTGAAGACCCCAGCAGCCACAGCTGCTGCAGGCAGTCTTTAGTGTCTGGGAGTATGGGTCTCACACTCACACACACTATTATCTCGATCCCACCGCTTGCCACCAATATGTCACAAACCACCGGGGGGTCACTCAGAAATCCCCCGCGCTGGCTACCAGTACGTCACAATCGGGGGGTAGCAAGGGGGCGTCCCCCTCCTTTATACCTCCCGACCGACAGACAGAGCACGTGACGCGCTCTCTAGCGCCCCTCTTATAGTCAGGCCAATTATGGAATTGCCCGACCATAAGCAAGGAGGCCGCTATACTACTTATGCCGATTATTGAAGGGCCCCCGGCGAGAGAAGGGTATATATTCCCCCGACCTCCGCGGGCGGAATATATAAACTCTCCCCGAACCTCACTGGCCTCCCCACAATAATCCTTGGCACAACTCGCTGCCACCAACCGATTTACGGTAACTATTAGCCGAACACACAGACGTGGGATTCAAGATCGAGATAACAGAACAGCCCAAGATTAATTATATAATTTAATCAGCCTAAAGCACACTAGAACTACAATATATACAATAGGGAATCTACAGAATACACATATGTCAGAGTACAGTTACAGATAAAGCATGGTTTACAACAGGTATGCAATTCAATCAGTTACCTTGTGCGTCTGGCCACAGGGGGGCGCTGTAGACCAGGTTTCCAGGAACTCTCTCACAGGTCTGTCCCAACCAGGCCCCCGAGCAGAAGAACGCTGGAAAATGGCCGAAGTAGGGTTATCAACCTGGGCAGATCCAGGTCCCCTCCTACCTTAGTGACCTCACAGGGAAGCACTGCCACTCCCCCTGCATGGATCAGAATTATCCAGCAAAGGGGATTTTGGCTATAACTTTGCCTGGGAGCGTCGTAGGCAGACGCCAATGCTCTCATTGTGACAGTTATGAATTTAGCTACAGAACGAGGGGACTCATGACCTGTCTGCCAGTTCCCCATTGGCTGATATCACGCCTGGGGCATTTCCCAATGTCCTGTTCCCATAAAAAGGGGGTGCCGGCATCGTCCACATGCGGAGACACCATTTTTATGGTTGCCATATTTATCGGAAATATGGCTTGCGAGATATGAACCATTTTTTACTGGAGTCGTTCTGTCTGGCTATTTCCATAGCCTTGCTAACTAGCTAGCAGCTCCTACTACAGGGTGACGGCAGGGAGTCATCCTGTGTCCATTGTCCTAAAGCCACCTAATTTCCATATCACAGGACATGGCCATGGATTTGTTGCTAAACCAGTTGTGTGAAGGGAAGGGGGTAGTGACACCAGGAGAGGGCTTCCTGACATGACTTGAATGTCATGATTTATCGTCATATCTCCGGATTTACCTCACATCATCTAATCTCCATATCACAGGAGATGGCCGTTGGAGGTGTAAGTGGAACACAGACCAGTTCCTTTGACACCTATCTGCTAAACAAACCGTTTATCCCTGTGGTAAATTTTCTGATTGAAGGAGTTGTGTGAAGGAAAGGGGGGGTGACACCAGGAGAGGGCTTCCTGACATAACTTGAATATCATGATTTATCGTCATATCTCCGGATTTACCTCACACGAGGGCTGGAGTTTACTTTACATACTCCAGCCCTCACACTGAACACAGTGAGACGCTGGTTTCCCGCTCTTCGTCTGAGGCACGCCCACGGTCCGCCCCTCTTCACTGAACGCCGGCAGCCATTCCTGACGTGCTGTTTGAGCTGGAGAAGGGGAGACAAGTTATGGGAGACCCAGGCACGGGATTCTAGCGACCACACACCCGCTTTCAGCGGGCGGTAAGCGACACCTCTGGTGCCTACCCCACTTGTGCTGCAGTGTTCATTTGTATTTTTATGCTATACATTGCACTGTACTGGCGCTGGTAATTCTTCACTATATACCCTCTTGGATTGCTCTGAGACAACAGCATGTCGTCCGCAAAACCATGGGTGCCAAGGCACAGGCTTTCTATGCTGCCTGTACCGCATGTGGGGCTACTCTACCGGCAGGTTTCACTGACCCCCATTGTGTGCAGTGCTCAGCCCCTGTGGCACTTGTTCGGCCGGGGCCTCTGCTAGAGGTGACCCAGGGAGAACCACCTGTGAATACTGTCCAGGTGACGGGGACAGAGTTTGCAGCTTTGCTGATAAATTATCCGTGACTATGACTAAAATCCTAGAAACTTTGCAGTCTAGACCAGTAACGCAGACCATGGGCACGGTTGAATCACTGTCCCCTGGTCCCCCTCATTTGGAACAGCTCCGGGCTCCGGAGGTGTCCCATGCATTCCAGGGTGACGGCTCTCACACGGACGACAGTCCCAGACAGCCTAAGAGAGCTCGCTATGAGCGGCCCCCTACATCGTATCACTGGTCAGGCTCTCAGCAGGAGGATTCTCTGTGTGATGAGCCGGAAATAGCTGATCAGGATTCTGATCCCGAGATACTCCTGATGGTGACGCCATAGTGAACAATCTTATCGCGTCCATCAATAAAATGTTGGATATTTCTCCCCCAGCTCCTCAAGTGGAGGAGTCAGCTTCACAGCAGGAGAAATTCCATTTCAGATTTCCCAAGCGGAAATTAAGTATTTTTCTGGACCATTCTGTCTTTAGAGAGTCAGTCCAGAAACACCACGCTTATCCAGATAAGCGTTTCTCCAAACGGCTTAAGGATACACGTTATCCCTTTCCTCCTGATGTGGTCAAGAGCTGGACCCAGTGTCCCAAGGTGGATCCCCCTATCTCCAGGCTTGCGGCTAGATCCATAGTTGCAGTGGAGGATGGGGCTGCACTTAAGATGCCACTGACAGACAGATGGAGCTCTGGTTGAAATCCATCTATGAGGCTATCGGCGCGTCGTTTGCTCCTGCATTCGCAGCCGTATGGGCACTCCAAGCTATTTCAGCTGGTCTTGCACAGATTGACACGGTCACACGTACATCTGTTCCGCAGGTGGCATACTTAACCTCTCAAATGTCTGCATTTGCGTCTTACGCGATTAATGCTGTCCTGGACTCTACGAGCCGTACGGCAGTGGCATCTGCTAACTCTGTGGTTTTACGCAGAGCCTTGTGGTTAAGGGAATGGAAAGCAGATTCTGCTTCCAAAAAATGTTTAACCAGTTTGCCATTTTCTGGTGACCGGCTGTTTGGTGAGCGCTTGGATGAAATCATAAAACAGTCCAAGGGTAAGGATTCATCCTTACCTCAGCCCAGACAAGACAAACCCCAACAGAGGATGGGACAGTCGGGGTTTCGGTCCTTTCGAGGTTCGGGCAGGTCCCAATTATCCTCGTCCAAAAGGACTCAAAAGGATCAGAGGAGGTCAGATTCTTGGCGGGCTCAGTCACGCCCAAAAAAGACAGCCGGAAGACCCGCTACCAAGGCGGCTTCCTCATGACTTCCGGTGTCCTCCCTCCGCATCCTCGGTCGGTGGCAGGCTCTCCCGCTTTGGCGACATTTGGCTGCCACAGGTCCAAGACCGTTGGGTGCGAGACATTCTGTCTCACGGGTACAGGATAGAGTTCAGTTCTCGTCCTCCACCTCGATTCTTCAGAACGTCTCCGCCTCCCGACCGAGCCGATGCTCTCCTGCAGGCGGTGTGCACTCTAAAGGCGGAAGGAGTGGTGATCCCTGTTCCTCTTCAAGAGCAAGGTCACGGTTTTTACTCCAATTTGTTTGTGGTACCAAAAAAGGACGGGTCTTTCCGTCCCGTTCGGGACCTAATGCTTCTCAACAACCACGTGAGAACCAGACGGTTCCGGATGGAATCCCTCCGATCCGTCATCGCCGCAATGTCTCAAGGAGATTTCCTAGCATCGATAGACAGCAAGGATGCTTATCTCCACGTACCGATTGCTTCAGAGCATCAGCGTTTTCTACGCTTCGTTATAGGAGACGAACACCTTCAGTTCGTAGCCCTGCCTTTTGGTCTGGCGACAGCCCCACGGGTCTTCACCAAAGTCATGGCAGCTGTAGTTGCAGTCCTACACTCTCAGGGACACTCCGTGATCCCTTACTTAGACGATCTGCTGGTCGAGGCGCCTTCTCAAGAGGCATGCCAACACAGCCTGAACGTGGCGCTGGAGACCCTCCAGGGTTTCGGGGGGATCATCAACTTTTCCAAGTCGAATCTAACCCCGACCCAGTCGATAACATATCTTGGCATGGAGTTTCATACTCTCTCAGCGGTAGTGAAGCTTCCGCTTGTCAAATAGCGTTCATTGCAGACAGGGGTGCAATCTCTCCTTTACGGTCAGTCACACCCCTTGAGACGCCTCATGCACTTCCTAGGGAAGATGGTGGCAGCAATAGGGGCACTCCCTTTCGCGCAGTTTCATCTCCGTCCACTACAATGGGACATTCTCCGCCAATGGGACGGGAGGTCGAGGTCCCTCGACAGCAACGTCTCTCTCTCTCAGGCGGCCAAGGATTCTCTTCGATGGTGGCTGCTTCCCACCTCATTGTCGAAAGGGAAATCCTTCCTACCCCCCTCCTGGGCGGTAGTGACGACAGATGCGAATCTGTCAGGGTGGGGAGCAGTCTTTCTCCACCACAGGGCTCAAGGTATGCGGACTCAGCAAGAGTCCACTCTTCAGATCAACGTTCTGGAGATCAGAGCACTGTATCTTGCTCTACAAGCCTTCCAGCAGTGGCTGGAAGGCAAGCAGATCCGTATTCAGTCGAACAACTCCACAGCGGTGGCATACATCAACCACCAAGGAGGAATTCGCAGTCGGCAAGCCTTCCAGGAAGTCCGGCGGATTCTGACGTGGTGGAAGACACGGCTTCCACCATATCCGCAGTTCACATCCCAGGCGTGGATAACTGGGAAGCAGACTTCCTCAGTCGCCAGGGTATGGACGCAGGGGAATGGTCTCTTCACCCGGACGTGTTTCAAGAGATCTGTCGCCGCTGGGGGATGCCGGACGTCCACCTAATGGCGTCTCGGCACAACAACAAGGTCCCAGTTTTCATGGCATGGTCTCACGATCACCGAGCTCTGGCGGCAGACGCCTTAGTTCAAGATTGGTCGCAGTTCCGGCTTCCTTATGTGTTTCCACCTCTGGCTCTGTTGCCCAGAGTGCTGCGCAAGATCAGGTCCGACTGCCGCCGCGCCATCCTCGTCGCACCAGACTGGCCAAGGAGGTCGTGGTACCCGGATCTGTGGCACCTCGCGGTAGGCCAACCGTGGGCACTACCAGACCGACCAGACTTGCTGTCTCAAGGGCCATTTTTCCATCAGAATTCTGCGGCCCTGAACCTGACTGTGTGGCCATTGAGTCCTGGATCCTAGCGGGTTCAGGATTGTCTCAAGAGGTCATTGCCACCATGAGACAGGCCAGAAAACCTACCTCCACCAAGATATACCACAGGACGTGGAAAATATTCTTGTCTTGGTGCTCTGCTCAGGGAGTCTCTCCCTGGCCATTTAGTTTGCCTACTTTTCTTTCCTTCCTGCAATCCGGGTTGGAAAAAGGTTTGTCGCTCAGCTCCCTCAAGGGGCAAATCTCAGCGCTATCTGTATTTTTTCAGAAGCGCCTAGCACGACTTCCTCAGGGACGCACGTTCCTGCAAGGGGTCTGTCATATCGTCCCTCCTTACAAGCGGCCGTTAGAGCCCTGGGATCGGAACAGGGTTCTAATTGTTCTTCAGAAGCCGCCTGTCGAGCCTATGAGGGATGTTTCCCTTTCTCGCCTTTCACAGAAAGTGGCCTTTCTAGTAGCGGTCACGTCTCTTCGGAGAGTGTCCGAGCTAGCAGCGCTGTCATGCAAATCTCCCTTCCTGGTGATTCACCAGGACAAGGTGGTCTTGCGACCTATTCCGGAGTTTCTCCCTAAGGTGGTATCCCCGTTTCATCTTAATCAGGATATCTCCTTGCCTTCCTTGTGCCCTCATCCAGTTCATCAATGTGAAAAGGATTTGCATTGTTGGATCTCGTGAGAGCTCTCAGGATCTACATTTCCCGCACGGCGCCCCTGCACCGCTCGGATGCACTCTTTGTCCTTGTCGCTGGTCAGCGCAAAGGGTCGCAAGCTTCCAAATCCACCCTAGCTCGGTGGATCAAGGAACCAATTCTTGAAGCCTACCGTTCTGCTCGGCTTCCGGTTCCCTCAGGGCTGAAGGCCCATGCTACCAGAGCCGTGGGTGCGTCCTAGGCATTACGACACCAGGCTACGGCTCAGCAGGTGTGCCAGGCGACTACCTGGTCGAGTCTGCACACTTTTACCAAACACTATCAAGTGCATACCTACGCTTCGGCGGACGCCAGCCTAGGTAGACAAGTCCTTCAGGCGGCGACGGCCCACCTGTAGGGTAGGGCTGTTTTTACGGTCCTATCACGAGGGGTTATTATACCCACCCAGGGACTGCTTTTGGACGTTCCAATTGTCTGGGTCTCCCAATTAGGAGCGACAAAGAAGAAGGGAATTTTGTTTACTTACCGTAAATTCCTTTTCTTCTAGCTCCAATTGGGAGACCCAGCACCCGCCCTGTTTGCTTAGGGATTTTTGTTGGTTCGGGTACACATGTTGTTCATGTTGACTGGTTTCGGTTCTCCGATGTTCCTTCGGATTGAATTTGTTCTTAAACCGGTTATTGGCTTTCCTCCTTCTTGCTTTGGCACTAAAACTGAGGAACCCGTGATCCCACGGGGGGTGTATAGGCAGAAGGGGAGGGGCCTTACACTTTTAAGTGTAATGCTTTGTGTGGCCTCCGGAGGCAGTAGCTATACACCCAATTGTCTGGGTCTCCCAATTGGAGCTAGAAGAAAAGGAATTTACGGTAAGTAAACAAAATTCCCTTCTTCTTTGTCGCTCCATTGGGAGACCCAGACAATTGGGGTGTATAGCTTCTGCCTCCGGAGGCCACACAAAGTATTACACTTTAAAAAGTGTAACCCCTCCCCTCTGCCTATACACCCCCCCGTGCATCACGGGCCCCTCAGTTTTACGCTTTGTGTTGAAGGAGGCACACATTCACGCAAGCTCCACATTTTAGTCAGCAGCAGCTGCTGACTTTATCGGATGGAAGAAAAGAGGGCCCCTAACAGGGCTCCCGGCATGCTCCCTTCTCACCCCACTATGGTCGGCGGTGCTGTTAAGGTTGAGGTACCCATTGCGGGTACAAAGGCTGGAGCCACATGCCGTTATCCTTCCCCATCCCTTAGTGGCTCTGGGAGAAGTGGGATCCTAACCGGTCACCATGCACTGGGACCGGGCTCCCTCCGCAGCCCCTGGGGGAATCTGAGGGACAGGAGACCGAGTATCATCAGGGACAGGCCCTGCTTCTCAGAGGTACTCTGTGTCCCCTTGGGGACGGCGCATAGAGCGCCTGTGTAACAGACGCTGCAGTGGCCGCTGTGTGTTTTGTGTCGCCGGGACTACCGCGCCGACCGCGCCTGTTTGCCGGCCGCGTTACTAAATTTAGTCCCCGGCTTCTGCGGCCTAGTACCGCATACTCCCGCCCCCGGGCTTGCCAGTCAGGGGTAAGGGCGGGACGCTAGACTGGACGTCAGCGGTGAGGGCTGGAGCATACTTAGGTATCCTCCTCCCCCCTCACTGAGCACTGTGGGGCACCAGATTCCCGCACTTTATGAGGCACGCCCACGGCTTCCTCCTCCTCTGAGAACGCTGCCAGCCATTGTTATCATCACTGCTGCCGGTGGAGAACTTCAGACCGAGCTCCACAGCTCTGGGAGGCCCAGGCAGGGAATCTGGTGGACACACAACCGCTGAGGGCGGTCGGTAAGCCGCACCGGTTACCAGGTGCTGGCCCCCCCGGGTGCCGAAGTGTATATATATATCCATATATTGTATACATTTGCTCTGTTCGGCCGCATTATTTGCTTTTGGCTATATACCCTCACTGATTGCTCTAAGAGGAGACAACAGCATGTCGTCCGCAAAAAGCAAGGGTGCCAAGGCACAGGCTTATTTCTTCGTCGCTCTATTGGGAGACCCAGACGATTGGGTGTATAGCACTGCCTCCGGAGGCCACACAAAGCAATTACACTAAAAAGTGTAAGGCCCCTCCCCTTCTGGCTATACACCCCCAGTGGGATCACTGGCTCACCAGTTTTCTGCTTTGTGCGAAGGAGGTCAGACATCCACGCATAGCTCCACTGTTTGTAGTCAGCAGTAGCTGCTGGCTATATCGGATGGAAGAAAAGAGGGCCCATATGGGGCCCCCAGCATGCTCCCTTCTCACCCGCGGTGGTGCTTGTAAGGTTGAGGTACCTATTGCTGGTACAGAGGCTGGAGCCCACATGCTGTTTTCCTTCCACATCCCCTGGAGGGCTCTGTGGAAGTGGGATCTTGCCGGCCCCCAAGCCCTGGGGCCGGGCTCCATCCACAGACCCATAGAACCTGCTGGATTTGGAGCGGGAGTGCCGTTCAGGGACAAGGCCCTGCAACTTTCAGGTACTCTGTGTCCCCGGCAGGCACGGACACTTTCAGGCTTGCTGAGCGTTATAGTGCGCCGGGGACAGTAGCGCTGTGCGCCGGGGTTAGGTCACTGCAGCTTTGCTGAGTGGCGTTTCATGTTGGGAACTACTGCGCCGACCGCTCCTGGAGCGGCGGCGCAGCTGCGACTTGTAGTGCGCCGGGGACTTTGCGCCGACCGCGCTTTTACGGCGGCGGCGCTTCTAACTTTAGCCCCCGGCTTCTGCGGCCTAGTGCCGCTTCGTTCCCGCCCCCACCCTGTCAATCAGGGTAGGGGAGAGACGCTGCTCAATTAACAGCGCCGAGGGCTGGAGCTTTATTTACATGCTCCAGCCCTCTCACTAGGCACAGGGGGAAGCAGACTTCCCGCTCTTCGTCGGTGTACGCCCAGGGCCCGCCCCCCCCTCTCCACAAGGACGCCGGCAGCCATTACACATGCGGTCTGGCTGGGGAAAGGCAGCAGGCTCTGGGAGACCCAGACTAGAGGGATTTCTGGCGTCCACACACCGCTCCTAAGCGGGCAGTAAGCAGCACAGTAGTGCTGGCCCCTCTAGTGCCTCAGTGTTATATTAGTGTACTTGTTTCTTGGTACCATATATATATATATATATATATATATATTTATATAGTGCACTGTAAGGTCGCTTCTTGGCTGGACACCCTGTACTGCTCTGAGGAGGCAGCAACATGTCTTCCGCAAAATGCAAGGCTGCCAAGGCACGGGCTGTGTACACTGTTTGTACTGCATGTGGGGCTGATCTACCAGCAGGCTCCAACGACTCTCATTGTGTGCAATGTTCAGTCCCAGTGGCACTTCGTCAGCCAGAGCCTATTGTGGTGGTAGCCCAGGCAGAGGCGCCTGTGAACCCTGCCCCGGTGACGGGGACAGACTTTGCAGTTTTTGCTGATAAAATGTCTGTGACTATGGCAAAAATCCTGGAGACCTTGCAGTCCAGGCCAGTTGCTCAGACCATGGACACTGCTGTGTCTATGCTCTCCGGTCCCCCTCAGTTGGAACTAATCCGTACTTCAGGGGGGTCTCAAGCATCACAGGCTGAAGTCTCTGACTCAGATGACAGTCCCAGGCAGCCTAAGCGAGCTCGCTGGGAAAGACCCTCCACGTCTTCACACTGTTCAGGGTCGCAGCGACAAGAGTCTCTCTGTGACGAGACTGAGGACGGTGACCAGGATTCTAATCCTGAGGCCCCTCTCAATCTGGATGCCCCTGATGGTGACGCCATGGTTAATGACCTTATATCGGCAATTAATAGGCTGTTGGATATTTCTCCCCCAGCCCCTTCTGCAGAGGAGGCAGCTGCACAGCAGGAGAAGTTCCATTTCCTATATCCCAAGCGTAAATTAAGTGCTTTTTTGGACCACTCTGACTTCAGAGAATCGATCCAGAAACACGACGCTCATCCAGACAAGCGTTTCTCTAAACGTTCTAAGGATACCCGTTATCCTTTTCCCTCTGAGGTGGCCAAACGCTGGACCCAGTGTCCAAAGGTGGATCCCCCAATTTCCAAGCTTGCGGCTAGATCCATAGTCGCAGTAGAGGATGGCGCTTCACTTAAAGATGCCAACGACAGACAGATGGACCTTTGGTTGAAATCTGTCTATGAATCTATCGGCGCGTCGTTTGCTCCAGCATTCGCGGCCGTGTGGGCACTCCAAGCTATTTCAGCTGGTTTAGCACAGGTGGATGCTATCATACATCCAGCAGTGCCGCAAGTGGCGTCCCTAACTTCGCAAATGTCTGCGTTTGCGACCTATGCTATCAATGCTGTCCTAGAATCTACGAGCCGTACCGCTATGGCGTCCGCCAATTCTGTGGTTTTGCGCAGAGCCTTGTGGTTAAAGGACTGGAAAGCAGATGCTGGTTCCAAAAAATGCTTAACCAGCTTGCCATTATCTAGAGACAGACTGTTTGGTGAGCCATTGGCTGAAATCATAAAACAGTCCAAGGGTAAGGACTCTTCCTTACCACAGCCCAGAGCAAGTAAACCTCAACAGAAAAAGTGGCAGTCGAGGTTTCGGTCCTTTCGAGGCTCGGGCAAGGCCCAATTCTCCTCGTCCAAAAGGACTCAGAAAGAACAAGGGAGCTCAGATTCCTGGCAGGCTCACTCACTCGCCCCAGGAAAACAAATGGAGGAACCGCTTCCAAAGCGGCTACCTCATGACTTTCGGCCTCCTCCCTCCGCATCCTCAGTCGGTGGCAGGCTCTCCCGCTTTTGCGACATTTGGCTGTCACAGGTCAAAGACCGGTGGGTAACAGACATTCTGTCTCGCGGGTACAGAATCGAGTTCAGTTCTCGGCCTCCACTTCGGTTCTTCAGAACCTCCCCACACCCCAACCGAGCAGATGCCCTGCTGCAGGCGGTGGACTCTCTAAGAGCAGAAGGAGTCGTGATCCCTGTCCCCCCTCACGAACGGGGGCGAGGATTTTACTCCAATCTCTTTGTGGTTCCAAAAAAGGACGGCTCCTTCCGTCCTGTTCTGGACCTAAAACTGCTCAACAAGCATGTGAACGCCAGGCGGTTCCGGATGGAATCCCTCCGCTCAGTCATTGCCTCAATGTCTCAAGGAGATTTCCTAGCATCAATAGACATCAAAGATGCTTATCTCCACGTGCCGATTGCTACAGAGCACCAATGCTTTCTACGCTTCGTGATAGGAGACGACCATCTTCAGTTCGTAGCTCTGCCATTTGGTCTGGCGACAGCCCCTCGGGTGTTCACCAAGATCATGGCGGCAGTGGTAGCAGTCTTGCACTCTCACGGACACTCTGTGATCCCTTACTTGGACGATCTCCTGGTCAAGGCACCCTCTCAAGGGGCATGCCAACTCAGCCTGAATGTTGCACTGGAGACTCTCCAGGCGTTCGGGTGGATCATCAACTTCCCAAAGTCAAATCTGTCACCGACCCAATCACTAACGTATCTTGGCATGGAGTTTCATACTCTCTCAGCGATAGTGAAGCTTCCGCTGGACAAGCAGCGGTCTCTACAGACTGGGGTGCAGGCTCTCCTTCAAAGTCAGCCGCACTCCTTAAGACGCCTCATGCACTTCCTCGGGAAGATGGTGGCGGCAATAGAGGCGGTTCCGTTTGCACAGTTTCATCTGCGTCCACTTCAATGGGACATTCTCCGCCAATGGGACGGGAAGTCAACATCCCTGGACAGGAAAGTCTCCCTTTCCCAGACGGCCAAAGACTCTCTGCAGTGGTGGCTTCTTCCCACCTCATTATCACAGGGAAGATCCTTCCTACCACCGTCTTGGGCGGTGGTCACGACAGATGCGAGTCTGTCAGGGTGGGGAGCAGTCTTTCTCCACCACAGGGCTCAGGGTACGTGGTCTCAGCAGGAGTCCACCCTTCAGATCAATGTTCTGGAAATCAGAGCAGTGTATCTTGCCCTACTAGCCTTCCAGCAGTGGCTCGAAGGAAGGCAGATCCGAATTCAGTCGGACAACTCCACAGCGGTGGCGGTGGCAAGCCTTCCAGGAAGTCCGGCGGATTCTGATGTGGGTGGAAGCCACAGTCTCCACCATATCCGCGGTTCACATCCCCGGCATAGAAAACTGGGAAGCAGACTTGCTCAGTCGCCAGGGCATGGACGCAGGGGAATGGTCCCTTCACCCAGACGTGTTTCAGGAAATCTGTCGCCGCTGGGGGGTGCCGGACGTCGACCTAATGGCGTCACGGCACAACAACAAGGTCCCAACCTTCATGGCACGGTCTCGCGATCAAAGAGCGCTGGCGGCAGACGCCCTAGTGCAAGATTGGTCGCAGTTCCGGCTCCCTTATGTGTTTCCACCTCTGGCACTCTTGCCCAGAGTGCTACGCAAGATCAGATCCGATTGCAGCCGCGTCATACTTGTCGCCCCAGACTGGCCGAGGAGGGCGTGGTATCCGGATCTGTGGCAGCTCACGGTCGGCCAACCGTGGGCACTCCCACACCGACCAGACTTACTGTCCCAAGGGCCGTTTTTCCATCGGAATTCTGCGGCCCTGAACCTGACTGTGTGGCCATTGAGTCCTGGATACTAGCGTCTTCAGGATTATCCCAAGGGGTCGTTGCCACCATGAGACAGGCTAGGAAGCCCACGTCCGCTAAGATCTACCACAGAACGTGGAGGATATTTTTATCCTGGTGCTCTGCTCAGGGAGTGTCTCCCTGGCCATTTGCATTGCCTACCTTTCTTTCTTTCCTGCAATCTGGGTTAGAAAAAGGTTTGTCGCTCGGCTCCCTTAAAGGTCAGGTCTCGGCGCTATCCGTCTTTTTTCAGAGGCGTTTGGCACGCCTTCCTAAGGTGCGCACGTTCCTACAGGGGGTTTGCCATATCGTACCCCCGTACAAGCGGCCGTTAGATCCATGGGATCTGAACAGGGTACTAGTTGCCCTCCAGAAGCCGCCCTTCGAGCCTCTGAAGGAGGTTTCACTTTCTAGACTATCACAGAAAGTGGCTTTTCTGGTAGCGATCACATCTCTTCGGAGAGTGTCTGAGCTGGCAGCACTATCATCCAAGGCTCCCTTCCTGGTCTTCCACCAGGACAAGGTTGTGCTGCGTCCTATTCAGGAGTTTCTCCCGAAGGTGGTATCCTCTTTTCATCTTAATCAGGATATCTCTTTGCCTTCGTTTTGTCCTCATGCAGTTCATCGGTATGAGAAGGATTTACATTTGTTAGATCTGGTGAGAGCACTCAGAATCTACTTTTTTCCGCACGGCGCCCTTGCGCCGTTCGGATGCACTCTTTGTCCTTGTCGCTGGTAAGCGCAAAGGGTCGCAGGCTTCTAAAGCCACCCTGGCTCGATGGATCAAAGAACCAATTCTTGAAGCCTACCGTTCTGCTGGGCTTCCGGTTCCATCAGGGCTGAAGGCCCATTCTACCAGAGCCGTGGGTGCATCCTGGGCTTTACGACACCAGGCTACGGCTCAACAGGTGTGCCAGGCAGCTACCTGGTCGAGTCTGCACATTTTCACCAAACATTATCAGGTGCATACCTATGCTTCGGCGGACGCCAGCCTAGGTAGAAGAGTCCTGCAGGCGGCAGTTGCCTCCCCGTAGGGGAGGGCTGTTTTGCAGCTCTAACATGAGGTATTTCTTTACCCACCCAGGGACAGCTTTTGGACGTCCCAATCGTCTGGGTCTCCCAATAGAGCGACGAAGAAGAAGGGAATTTTGTTACTTACCGTAAATTCCTTTTCTTCTAGCTCTTATTGGGAGACCCAGCACCCGCCCTGTTGTCCTTCGGGATTGTTGGTTGTTTGCGGGTACACATGTTGTTCATGTTGAACGGTTTTCAGTTCTCCGAAGTTACTCGGAGAGAATTTGTTTAAACCAGTTATTGGCTTTCCTCCTTCTTGCTTTTGCACTAAAACTGGTGAGCCAGTGATCCCACTGGGGGTGTATAGCCAGAAGGGGAGGGGCCTTACACTTTTTAGTGTAATTGCTTTGTGTGGCCTCCGGAGGCAGTGCTATACACCCAATCGTCTGGGTCTCCCAATAAGAGCTAGAAGAAAAGGAATTTACGGTAAGTAACAAAATTCCCTTCTTTGCAACCTGTACCTCTTCTGCGGCTGTTACCTGCAGGTTCCACCTACCCTCATTGTGTGCAATGCTCGGCCCCTGTGACACTCACTCAGCCGGAGCCTCAGGCACTGGGGGGACCCTCGGCCCAGGTAGAACCACCGGCTGCCACTGTCCAGGTGGCAGGGACAGAGTTTGCAGTGTTGGCTGAGAAACTTTGAGTCACTTTCACAATCCATGACTCAGTCTATGGATAGATGGTCTGCTAAGATACTAGAAGCTTTGCAGTCCAGACCGGTAACACAGGCCCCGGGCACTGTTGAATCATTGCCCCCAGGCCCCCCTCGGTCGGCGCAGCAAAGTGCTCCTGGGGTGTCTCCTAGGTCCCACGGTGAGGACTCCGACACGGACCGCAGTCCCAGACCGGCTAAGCGGGCTCGCTGGGAACTTCCCTCGACTTCCTCACACTGCTCAGGGTCTCAGCATGAGGACTCTCTGGAGGATGAAGCGGAGGTGGCAGATCAGGGCTCTGATCCTGACGTTGCTCTCAATCTTGATACACCCGAAGGGGACGCCATAGTAAATGACCTTATAGCGTCCATCAACCATGTGCTATAACTTTCTCCTCCAACTCCACCGATAGAGGAGTCGGCTTCACAGCAGGAGAAACACCAATTTAGGTTTCCCAAACGTACACGGAGTGCGTTTTTCGATCACTCCAACTTCAGAGATGCTGTCCAGAAGCACCGAGCATTTCCGGACAAGCGCTTTACTAAGCGCCTTAATGACACACGTTACCCCTTCCCCTCTGACGTAGTTAAGGGTTGGGCTCAGTGTCCCAAGGTGGATCCTCCAGTCTCCAGACTGGCGGCTAGATCCATAGTAGCAGATGGTTCATCGCTCAAGGATGCCACTGACAGGCAAATAGAGCTCCTGATGAAATTCATCTATGAAGCCATAGGCGCGTCTTTTGCTCCGGCATTCGCAGCCGTATGGGCACTCCAAGCTATCTCAGCTTGTCTGTCTGAGATTAATGCAGTCACACGTGCCTCTACTCCGCAGGTTGTGTCTTTAACCTCTCAGGCGTCGGCTTTTTCGTCCTACGCCATGAACGCCGTCCTGGACTCTGCGAGCCGTACAGCGGTTGCATCCGCCAATTCAGTGGCAGTCCGCAGGGCCATGTGGCTACGCGAATGGAAGGCAGACTCTGCTTCCAAGAAGTTCTTAACCGGTTTGCCATTTTCTGGCGACCGTCTGTTTGGCGAGCAATTGGATGAAATTATTAAACAATCCAAGGGAAAGAACTCGTCCTTACCCCAGTCCAAACCAAACAGACCTCAGCAACGGAAGATACAACCGAGGTTTCGGTCCTTTCGGTCCTCAGCCAGATCTCAATTCTCCACGTCCAACAGGCCACAGAAGGGCCAGAGGAACTCTGATTCATGGCGGTCTAAGTCACGTCCTAAAAAGACCGCCGGAGGAACCGCCCCCAAGGCGGCCTCCTCATGACTTTCGGCCTCCCCAAACCGCATCCTCGGTCGGTGGCAGGCTCTCCCGCTTTTGCGACGCCTGGTTGCCACATGTCCAAGACCGATGGGTGAGAGACATTCTGTCTCACGGTTACAGGATAGAGCTCAGCTCTCGTCCTCCGACTCGTTTCTTCAGAACATCCCCGACCCCCGAGCGAGCCGATGCTCTTTTTCAGGCGGTGAACACTTTGAAGGCAAAAGGAGTGGTGATCCCTGTTCCCCTTCAAGAATGTGGTCGCGGTTTTTACTCCAACTTGTTTGTGGTGCCAAAAAAGGACGGATGATTCCGTCCCGTTCTGGACCTCAAACTGCTCAACAGACACGTGAAAACCAGACGGTTCCGGATGGAATCTCTCCGCTCCGTCATCGCCTCGATGTCCCAAGGAGACTTCCTAGCATCAATCGACATCAGGGATGCTTATCTCCACGTGCCGATTGCACCAGAGCATCAGCGCTTCCTGCGTTTCGCCATCGGAGACGAACACCTTCAGTTCGTGGCACTGCCTTTCGGCCTGGCGATAGCCCCACGGGTCTTCACCAAGGTCATGGCAACAGTGGTGGCAGTCCTACACTCTCAGGGACACTCGGTGATCCCTTACTTAGACGATCTTCTAGTCAAGGCACCCTCCCGGGTGGCATGCCAACACAGCCTGAACACTGCTCTGGAGACTCTCCAGAGGTTCGGGTGGATCATCAATTTCCCAAAGTCAAAATTGACACCGACCCAATCGCTAGCTTACCTCGGGATGGAGTTTCATACTCTCTCAGCGATAGTGAAGCTACCGCTGGACAAACAGCGTTCACTACAGACAGGGGTGCAATCTCTCCTTCGAGCCCAGTCACACCCCTTGAGGCGCCTCATGCACTTCCTAGGGAAGATGGTGGCAGCAATGGAGGCAGTTCCATTTGCGCAGTTTCATCTGCGTCCACTCCAATGGGACATTCTCCGCAAATGGGACAGGAGGTCGACGTCCCTCGACAGGAACGTCTCCCTTTCTCGGGCAGCCAAAGCCTCTCTTCAGTGGTGGCTTCTTCCCACTTCTTTGTCGAAGGGAAAATCCTTCCTGCCCCCATCCTGGGCTGTGGTCACGACGGACGCGAGTCTGTCAGGGTGGGGAGCGGTCTTCCTCCACCACAGGGCTCAGGGAACCTGGACTCCGACAGAGTCCTCCCTTCAGATCAATGTTCTGGAGATAAGGGCAGTGTATCTAGCCCTAAAGGCGTTCCAGCTGTGGCTGGAGGGCAGGCAGATTCGAATTCAGTCGGACAACGCCACGGCGGTGGCGTACATCAACCACCAAGGCGGCACACGCAGTCGTCAAGCTTTCCAAGAAGTTCGGCGGATTCTGCTGTGGGTGGAAGCCACAGCCTCCACCATCTCCGCAGTTCTCATCCCGGGCGTAGAAAACTGGGAAGCAGACTTTCTCAATCGCCAGGGCATGGACGCAGGGGAATGGTCTCTTCACCCGGACGTGTTTCAAGAGATCTGTTGCCGCTGGGGAACGCCTGACGTCGACCTAATGGCGTCCCGGCACAACAACAAAGTCCCGGCATTCATGGCACGGTCTCAAGATCACAGAGCTCTGGCGGCAGACGCATTAGTTCAAGATTGGTCGCAGTTTCGACTGCCTTATGTATTTCCTCCTCTGGCACTGCTGCCCAGAGTGTTACGCAAGATCAGGTCCGACTGCCGCCGCGCCATCCTCATCGCCCCAGACTGGCCGAGGAGGTCGTGGTACCCGGATCTGTGGCATCTCACGGTGGGTCAACCGTGGGCACTACCAGACCGACCAGACTTGCTGTCTCAAGGGCCATTTTTCCATCTGAATTCTGCGGCCCTCAACCTGACTGTGTGGCCATTGAGTCCTGGATCCTAGCGTCCTCAGGGTTATCTCAAGAGGTTATTGCCACTATGAGACAGGCCAGGAAACCAACGTCCGCCAAGATCTACCACAGGACGTGGAGGATCTTCTTATCCTGGTGCTCTGATCAGGGTTTTACTCCCTGGCCGTTTGCCTTGCCCACTTTTCTGTCTTTCCTTCAATCCGGAATGGACAAGGGTTTGTCTCTCGGCTCTCTCAAGGGACAAGTATCGGCGCTTTCCGTGTTTTTTCAAAAGCGTCTAGCCAGGCTTCCGCAGGTACGCACGTTCCTGCAGGGGGTTTGCCACATAGTCCCACCTTACAAGCGTCCGCTAGAACACTGGGATCTTAACAGGGTGCTAACGGCTCTTCAGAAACCACCTTTCGAGCCGATGAGGGATGTTTCTCTTTCACGCCTTTTGCAGAAGGTGGTCTTCCTAGTGGCAGTCACATCACTTCGGAGAGTGTCTGAGCTAGCAGTGCTGTCATGCAAAGCCCCCTTCCTGGTGTTTCACCAGGATAAGGTGGTTCTGCGTCCAGTCCCGGAATTTCTCCCTAAGGTGGTATCCCCTTTTCATCTCAATCAGGATATCTCCTTACCTTCTTTTTGTCCTAATCCAGTTCACCAATGTGAAAAGGATTTGCACTTGTTAGATCTCGTGAGAGCACTCAGACTCTACATTTCTCGCACGGCGCCCCTGCGCCGTTCTGATGCGCTCTTTGTCCTTGTCGCTGGCCAGCGTAAGGGGTGGCAGGCTTCCAAGTCAACCTTGGCTCGGTGGATCAAGGAACCGATTCTTGAAGCCTACCGTTCGTCTGGGCTTCCGGTTCTTTCAGGGCTGAAAGCCCATTCTACCAGAGCCGTAGGTGCGTCCTGGGCATTGCGGCACCAGGCTACGGCTCAGCAGGTGTGTCAGGCGGCTACCTGGTCGAGTCTGCACACTTTCACAAAACACTATCAGGTGCATGCCTATGCTTCGGCAGATGCCAGCCTAGGTAGGCGAGTCCTTCAGGCGGCGGTTGCCCACCTGTAAGAGGGGGCCGTTTTACGGCTCTTTTTATCGAGGTATTCTTTTACCCACCCAGGGACTGCTTTTGGACGTCCCAATTGTCTGGGTCTCCCAATGGAGCGACAAAGAAGGGAATTTTGTTTACTTACCGTAAATTCCTTTTCTTCTAGCTCCTATTGGGAGACCCAGCACCCGCCCCTGTTCCCTTCGGGCTGTTGTTCTTTTGTGTACACATGTTGTTCATGTTGAATTGTTCTTTGGTTCATGGTTTCAGTTCTCCGAACATCCTTCGGATTGAGTTTACCTTAGACCAATTTATAAGTTTCCTCCTTCCTGCTTTGGCACCAAAACTAAGGGGCCCGTGATGCACGGGAGGGTGTATAGGCAGAGGGGAGGGGTTACACTTTTTAAAGTGTAATACTTTGTGTGGCCTCCGGAGGCAGAAGCTATACACCCCAATTGTCTGGGTCTCCCAATAGGAGCTAGAAGAAAAGGAATTTACGGTAAGTAAACAAAATTCCCTTCTTTGCAACGGCATCTATACTTTGATTATTTCCCTACACAGAAAATCTTATTACATCTGGACAAACGACCTATAGCCCAGGCTACCTTCACAATTCCTGTTCACTCAGTGTACAATGTTAAATACTAAAATAAAAGTCTGCACCAAATCAGAATTGTGCAAACCAGCTGGACAATATGAAAGACTAGACAATAGTCAATTGTTCTGTTCCCAAGAAATAAGCAATTTTTTATATATTTTTTTTCTTTGTGCAGGGTTTAACAATGACAATTCTAGATCAAGAGGAAGAGGCGGTAGAGGAAGAGGAGGGTCTTTCCAACCTGGTAAGTTTTATATATCTTTTGTATCATCTACGATGACCGTAACCATCAAAAACTGAAGGAACTACAGGTTATAGCTAGGACGTGGGATCGGGCCGTGTAACCCTCCCTCTCCTGTCTGCTGCCGCTTTCTGCAGACAGGAGCGAGGGATGAGTGCATGACACTTGTTCCGGCTGCGCTCACTCTGGGCACGTGAGTGCAGTTAATGAGGCAAAGTGGAAGTGCGGAGGTGATGGTATCGAGGGGGTGAACGGTGTAGAGACCTGAGTCACTCCAAAAGTGCACCGACGATCCCTCATTTCTTTATCGTTCCTTTGGTAGACCCAGACCATGGGTGTTTAGCTTCTGCCTCCGGAGGACACACAAAGTACTACACTTAAAAGTGTAGCTCCTCCCTCTGAGCTTATACACCCCTGGTAGCCAGTCCTAGCCAGTTTATTGCTTTGTGTCAGGAGGTCATACATCCACACATGCATTCTCATCTGATTTGTTTGACTTTTGGAAAGAGTTTGAAGAAAAGCGGGTCCAGTCTGGACTCCCGGCATGTCCCTTCTCTCCCCTCTGTGTCGGCGGTGTTGTCAAGGTTGATTTACAAGGCTGAAGCCTTACATGCCGCGCTCCTTCACCATCCTTTCTGGGCTCTGGCTTGAAGTGGGAGCCAGCACGGTCTTCATGCCTGGCAGGAGTCCGGTCTCCATCCACAGCCCCTTGAGGATTCTGTTGGACCGGAGCACTCATCCCCAGGGACATGGCCCTGCGTCTCAGCAGCTAAGTACCTGAGACGTTTATGTTGGGGGTCCCGGTTCTTTATTGTAAGGGGAGAGTATGCTGTATGTGATTGTTTTTAACTTTTCCGGCGGGTTCTCCAGCTTTTGCCAGAGAACCGCGCTGACTGTGCCTGCTTGTCGGCCTCGCCGATTAAATTTAGGCCCCGGCTTCGCCGGAGGCCTAGTTTCGTTTTCCTGCCCTCGCATGTCACTCAAGCAGAGGGACAGGTTCGGCTCCTCCCGGCGGCCGTTCTACACAGGGGAGGGACACTCCCCACTGCTGGGGCGTCCCTCCTTCCCTGCAGGTCTCTATAGCCCTCCAGTTCCCGCTCTTTTATAGGAACGCCCCATTTCTCAGGCAGAGTTCACTCTGCTCTGGGACATCCTGCATTCTGCATCTCTGCTGAGGTGCTGCGCACTGGGGGACTGGGCTTCGGGATCTGGAGGGCACACAACACCGCGCTCAGCGGTCTGGTAAACCACAGCCGGTCTCCGGTTGTGGACCTCTGTATATTCTCCCTGGGGTTCATTCTCTGCAAAGCCCCCACTCCAGCAGCATGTCTCACACAAGGAGCAAGGCTCCAAAGCTTTATTCTGCATGCACTGCATGTAAGCTCCTGCTGCCTGAGCCGAGCATTTATCCACACTGTGATGGTTGCTCTAACTTGGCGGTGCCACAGCCTGGAGTCTCACCCCCAGTGGTCTCTCAGGCTGCTGCTGCACCTGTGACTGAACCCCCGGCCTGGGTAGAGTCCTTTTCTAGGTCCATATCCCAGTCATTTGCTGAGTCCATAGGACTTTTGTCCAGGACTTTGATGAATATGCATCAGCCCCCCTCACAGGGTGCCTCTAATACTCTTGACAGAGGACTCCTATCCTCTGACCTCCGTCCATTAGAGCTCACGGAGGATTCATCATCTGATCCCAGACCCCGTCCTTCTAAGAAAAGGCGCAGGGTTTCCTCCCCCTCCCCATCCCACGGCTCTGTCTCAAGAGCTGACTCTCAAGATGAGGAGGATGCCCTCGCTGGGGGCTCGGAGGCTATGTATCCTATTGATTTCTCTGAGGGTGACTCAGATCTTAGTGATTTGATTGCTTCTATTAATTCTGTGCCGGATCTGAATCCGCCAGTGTCAGAGGAGCAACTCTCTTTGGCAGAAAAACATCAGTTTACCTCACCTAAGAGAGTGAAGAGTGTGTTCTTTAACCACTCCAGTTTTCAGGCCGCTGTGACCAAACCCAGGGCCTGCCCTGACAAACGCTTTCCAAAGCGTGGTTCTGATGACCGGTTTCCATTTCCACCTGAGGTGGTCAAGGAGTGGTCTCACTCCCCAAAAGTAGACCCCCGGTGTCTAGGCTCTCAGCCCGGACCGTCTTGTCGGTGGCTGACGGCACCTCACTTAAGGATTCCACTGACCGTCAGATTGACCTTCTGGCCAAATCTGTGTATGAAGCTGCGGGGGCCGCGTTTTCCCCGACTTTTGCAGCAGTGTGGGCTCTCAAAGCCATCTCTGCTTCTCTAGAGGAGATGCATTCCCTCACCAAGGAATCTATGCCTGAGATGGTTACCTTAACTGCTCAGGCTTCAGCTTTTTCATCCTATGCCATGTCTGCTATGCTAGAGGCTGCTCACCGCACTGCGGTGGCTTCAGCTAATTCTCTTGTTATCCGCAGGATTTTGTGGCTTCGAGAGTGGAAGGCAGATGCTGCTGCCAAGAAGTTGCTTGCTGGGCTCCCTTTTGCTGGTTCACGGCTGTTTGGTGAACAGCTGGATGAAATCATTAAAGAAGATACTGGCGGGAAGAGTACTTCCATGCCACAAACCAAGACCAGGAAACCCACCCAGGGTAGGAATCAATCGAGGTTTCGTTCCTTTCGTTCCTCCAACTGGTCGTCCTCTAAGCCTTCCGCCTCGTCCGCTAACTCAGCCAAGGATCAGAAATCCAACTGGCGCCCAAAAGCGCGTCCGCAGAAGACCGCAGGAGGTTCTGCCACTAAGGCAGCCTCCTCATGACTCTCGGCCCGCTCCAGCCACGTCCTTAGTCGGTGGCAGGCTCTCCCACTTTGGCGACGCTTGGTTAAAGCAATTCTCCGATCAGTGAGTGAGAGACATCATATCTCACGGCTACAGAATAGAACTCTCTTCCAGCCCTCCAATCAGATTTTTTCTCTCAACTCCCCCCCTGCTCCAAGGCCGCCGCCTTCTCGCAGGCCGTGGCGTCCTTGCAGGCAAACGGAGTGATTGTCCCAGTTCCCGCTCAGGAACGGTTCAGAGGTTTTTACTCAAATCTCTTCCTAGTTCCAAAAAAGGACGGTACCTTCCGGCCCATCCTGGATCTCAAGCTTCTCAACAAGCATGTTCGGGTGCGGCATTTTCGCATGGAGTCCCTGCGATCAGTCATTGCCTCTATGACCCAAGGGGAGTTCCTGGCGTCCATCAACATCAGAGATGCCTATCTACATGTGCCAATTGCAGTGTCACATCCGCGTTGGTTACGTTTTGCGATAGGAGAGGATCATTTCCAATTCGTGGCTCTCCCCTTCGGGTCAGCCACGGCCCCTCGGGTATTCACCAAGGTCATGGCGGCAGTGATTGCGGTCCTGCACCTCCAGGGGTTAGCAGTGCTTCCTTATCTGGACGACCTTCTGGTCAAGGGTCCATCCAGCGCAGACTGTCAGCGGAGTGTTTCGCTCACTCTCGCCACCCTAGCCCAATTCGGGTGGATTGTCAATCTTCCCAAATCCACTCTGACTCCGACCCAGAGGCTCACGTACCTAGGGATGCAGTTCGAGACTTTGCCTGCACTTGTGAAGTTGCCCTTAATCAAACAGCAGTCTCTCCGGCTAGCGGTACGCTCTCTCCTGAGGCCCCGCCGTTATTCCCTCAGGCGCCTGATGCAGGTGCTGGGTCAAATGGTGGCTTCCATGGAGGCGGTTCCCTTTGCCCAGTTCCATCTGCGTCCTCTGCAGCCGGACATTCTCCGCTGTTGGGACAAGCGGCCTTCCTCCTTACAGAGGTTAGTGGCTCTGTTGCCACGGACCAAGAGCTCTCTTCAGTGGTGGCTTCGACCTCTCTCCCTGTCCCAAGGGCGCTCCTTCCTGGCTCCGTCCTGGGTGATTCTCACCACGGATGCCAGCCTATCCGGCTGGGGAGCGGTACATCTCCACCACAGGGCACTTGGACTCCGTCCGAGTCAGCCCTTTCAATCAATGTGCTGGAAACCAGAGCTGTGCTTCTAGCTTTCCTAGCCTTTCACCACATATTGGCGGGCAGGCACATTCGAGTCCAGTCAGACAACACGACAGCGGTTGCCTACATCAATCACCAAGGCGGGACACGCAGCCGCCTGGCAATGTTGGAGGTCCAACGCATCCTTCAATGGGCGGAGGACTCCATGTCCACCATATCTGCAGTCCACATCCCTGGCGTAGAAAACTGGGAGGCAGATTATCTCAGCCGTCAATCCGTGGACGGTGGCTAGTGGTCCCTGCACCCGGCAGTGTTTCAGTCAATCTGCCGCAAGTGGGGCACTCCGGACGTGGACCTAATGGCATCCCGTCACAACAGCAAGGTTCCGGTTTACGTGGCTCGCTCCCACGATCCTCAGGCCTTCGCCGCGGACGCTCTGGCTCAAGACTGGTCCCAGTTTCGTCTGTCCTACGTGTTTCCCCCTCTAGCTCTCTTGCCCAGAGTCCTGCGCAAGATCAGAATGGAGGGCCGTTGAGTCATCCTCATTGCACCGGACTGGCCCAGGCGAGCTTGGTATCCGGACCTGCTCCAACTGTCCGTGGAGATGTCGTGGCATCTTCCGGACCGTCCAGACCTGCTCTCGCAAGGTCCGTTTTTCCGCCCGAATTCTGCGGCACTCAAATTGACGGCGTGGCTCTTGAGTCCTGGATTTTGACGGCTTCTGGTATTCCTCCTGAAGTCATCTCCACTATGACTCGGGCCCGTAAGTCTTCCTCCGTCAAGATCTATCACAGGACTTGGAAAATTTTCCTGTCCTGGTGTCGCTCTTCCGGCCATTCTCCTTGGCCATTCTTGTTGCCGACCCTTCTGTCTTTTTTACAGTCCGGTCTGCAGCTAGGACTGTCCCTCAACTCTCTCAAGGGACAAGTCTCAGCTCTATCAGTGCTGTTCCAGCGGCGTCTCGCCCGGCTGGCTCAGGTCCGCACCTTCATGCAAGGTGCGTCTCACATCATTCCACCTTATCAGCGGCCCTTGGATCCCTGGGACCTTAACTTGGTCCTCACGGTATTGCAGAAACACCCTTTTGAGCCTCTTAGGGAGGTTTCTTTGTATCGTCTTTCTCAAAAGGTGGCCTTTCTAGTTGCCATAACTTCTCTCAGGAGAGTCTCTGATTTGGCTGCGCTCTCCTCGGAGTCACCTTTTTTGTTTTTTCACCAAGACAAGGTAGTTCTCCGTCCGACCCCGGACTTTCTAAGGTGGTTTCTCCCTTCCACCTTAACCAGGATATTTCCTTGCCTTCCTTCTGTCCGGCCCCTGTTCATCGCTTTGAGAAAGCGCTGCATACTCTAGATCTGGTGCGTGCTCTCCGGATTTATGTGGCTCGCACCGCTGCGCTTAGGCGGTGCACCTCTATTTTTGTGCTAACCACAGGGCGGCGCAAGGGCCTTTCTGCTTCTAAGCCGACCTTGGCCCGTTGGATTAGATCGACCATTTCGGACGCCTACCAGAGTACTCAGGTGCCTCCCCCGCCGGGGATCAAGGCACATTCGACCAGAGCTGTCGGTGCCTCTTGGACTTTTAGGCACCAGGCTACGGCTCAACAAGTCTGTCAGGCTGCCACTTGGACTAGCCTGCATACCTTTTCGAAGCACTACCAAGTGCATGCTCATGCTTCGGCAGATGCGAGCTAGGGCAGACGCATCCTTCAGGCGGCTGTCGCCCACTTGTGAAGTTGGGCTCCGCCTACTTCTTACTTTTCTTCGGCGCTCCATTGGGAGACCCAGACGATTGGGTGTATAGCACTGCCTCCGGAGGCCACACAAAGCACTACACTAAAAAGTGCAAGGCCCCTCCCCTTCTGGCTATACACCCCCAGTGGGATCACTGGCTCACCAGTTTTCTGCTTTGTGCGAAGGAGGTCAGACATCCACGCATAGCTCCACTGTTTAGTCAGCAGTAGCTGCTGACTCTATCGGATGGAAGAAAAGAGGGCCCATATAGGGCCCCCAGCATGCTCCCTTCTCACCCCACTTGCGGTTTGTAAGGTTGAGGTACCCATTGCGGGTACGGAGGCTGGAGCCCACATGCTGCTTTCCTTCCCCATCCCCCTGAGGGGCTCTGTGGAAGTGGGATCTTACCGGCCCCCAGACCCTGAGGCCGAGCTCCATCCACAGACCCAGAGACCCTGCTGGAGGAGCTGAGTACAGTCAGGGACAAGGCCCTGCAACGTTCAGGTACTGTGTCCCCGCACAGACAGGCCACGCACACTCCAGGCTTGCTGGGTGTGCTAGTGCGCCGGGGGCACTAGCGCTGCGCGCTCGGGTTAGAGTCACTGCAGCTTAGCTGAGTGATTTTATGTCTTGGGAACTACCGCGCCGGCCGCTCCGGGAGCGGCGGCGCGGCTGGGACTTGTAGTGCGCCGGGGACTCGCGCTGCCCGCGCTTTTACGGCGGCAGCGCTCATAAATCTAGTCCCCGGCTTTTGCGGCCTAGCTCTGCTTCGTTCCCGCCCCCACCCTGTCAATCAGGGAAAGGGAGAGACGCTGTTCTATAGTCAGCGCCGAGGGCTGGAGTCTTATTTACATACTCCAGCCCTCTCACTGGGCACAGTGGGGACGCAAGTTTCCCGCTCTTGGTCTCAACACGCCCAGGGCCCGCCCCTCTCCACAGGACGCCGGCAGCCATTCCTGCATGCAGTCTGGCTGGAGAACGGACACAGGCTCTGGGGGACTCAGACAAGGGACTCTGGCGACCACACACCCGCGTTTATGCGGGCGGTAAGCTGCACATAAGTGCTGGCCCCACTAGTGCCACAGTGTTATTTGGTGCATTTTTTCCCTGTACCATATATATTTATATTGCACTGTACAGTCGCTTCTTGGCTTATACCCTACATTGCTCTGAGGAGACAACAACATGTCATCCGCAAAACGCAAGGGTGCCAAGGCACAGGCGGTATGCACTGCTTGTGCCGCATGTGGGGCTAATCTACCGGCAGGTTCCAATGACCCCCATTGTGTGCAATGTTCAATCCCTGTGCCACTTCGGCAGCCAGAGTCTATGGTAGTAGTGGCCCAGGCAGAGACGCCTGTGAACCCTGCCCCGGTGACGGGGACAGAATTTGCAGTTTTTGCTGATAAGATGTCTGTGACTATGACAAAAATCCTGGAAACCTTGCAGTCCAGGCCAGTTTCTCAGACCATGGACACTGCTGTGTCTATGCTCCCCGGTCCCCCTCAGTTGGAGCTAATCCGTACTTCAAGGGGGTCCCAGGCATCACAGGCTGAAGACTCTGACTCGGATGACAGTCCCAGGCAGCCTAAGCGGGCTCGCTGGGAAAGACCCTCGCCGTCATCACACTGGTCAGGGTCTCAGCGAGACGAGGCTCTGTATGAGGAGACAGAGGTGGGTGATCAGGAATCTAATCCTGACACCGCTCTCAATCTAGATACCCCTGATGGTGACGCTATGGTAAATGACCTTATAGCGGCCATCAATAGACTGTTGGATATTTCTCCCCCAGCCCCTTCAGCAGAGGAGGCAGCTGCACAGCAGGAGAAGTTCCATTTCCGGTATCCTAAGCGTAAATTGAGTACTTTTCTGGACCACTCTGACTTCAGAGAATCAGTCCAGAAACATCATGCTTATCCAGATAAGCGTTTCTCCAAACGTCTTAAGGATACACGTTATCCCTTTCCCCCTGACGTGGTCAAACGCTGGACCCAGTGTCCAAAGGTGGACCCCCCAATCTCCAGGCTTGCGGCTAGATCCATAGTTGCAGTGGAAGATGGGGCTTCACTTAAAGATGCCAATGACAGACAGATGGACCTTTGGTTAAAGTCTGTCTATGAAGCTATCGGCGCGTCGTTTGCTCCAGCATTCGCGGCCGTGTGGGCACTCCAAGCTATTTCAGCTGGCCTGGCACAGGTGGACTCTATCATACGTCCAGCAGTGCCGCGAGTAGCGTCCCTAACCTCGCAAATGTCTGCGTTTGCGACTTACGCTATCAACGCTGTCCTGGACTCTACGAGCCGTACCTCAATGGCGTCTGCCAACTCTGTGGTTTTGCGCAGAGCCTTGTGGTTAAAGGAATGGAAAGCAGATTCTGCTTCCAAGAAATGTTTAACCAGCTTGCCACTATCTGGAGACAGACTGTTTGGTGAGCAATTGGCTGAGATCATTAAACAGTCCAAGGGTAAGGACTCCTCCTTACCCCAGCCCAGATCGAGCAAACCTCAACAGAGGAAGTGGCAGTCGAGGTTTCGGTCCTTTCGAGGCTCCAGCAAGACCCAATTCTCCTCGTCCAAAGGGACTCAGAAGGAGCAAAGGAGCTCAGATTCCTGGCGGGCTCATTCACGCCCCAAGAAAGCAACCGGAGGAACCGCTTCCAAGGCGGCTGCCTCATGACTTTCGGCCTCATCCCTCCGCATCCTCGGTCGGTGGCAGGCTCTCCCGCTTTTGCGACATTTGGCTGCCACAGGTCAAAGACCGGTGGGTAGCAGACATTTTGTCTCACGGGTACAGGATAGAATTCAATTCTCATCCTCCGCCTCGGTTCTTCAGAACCTCCCCACATCCCGACCGAGCAAATGCCCTTCTGCAGGCGGTGTGCTCACTAAGAGCAGAAGGAGTGGTGATCCCTGTTCCTCTGCAGGAACAAGGACAAGGTTTTTACTCCAATCTCTTCGTGGTTCCAAAAAAGGACGGCTCGTTCCGTCCTGTTCTGGACCTAAAGCTGCTCAACAAGCATGTGAACGCCAGGCGGTTCCGGATGGAATCCCTCCGCTCCGTCATTGCCTCAATGTCTCAAGGAGATTTCCTTGCATCAATAGACATCAAAGATGCTTATCTCCACGTGCCGATTGCTACAGAGCACCAACGTTTTTTACGTTTCGTGATAGGAGACGACCATCTCCAGTTCGTAGCTCTGCCATTTGGTCTGGCGACAGCCCCACGGGTTTTCACCAAGGTCATGGCGGCAGTGGTAGCAGTCCTGCATTCTCAGGGACATTCGGTGATCCCTTACTTAGACGATCTACTTGTTAAAGCACCCTCTCAAGAGGCATGCCAACACAGCCTGAATGTTGCGCTGGAGACTCTCCAGACTTTCGGGTGGATCATCAACTTTTCAAAGTCAAACCTGGCACCGACTCAATCACTAACGTATCTTGGCATGGAGTTTCATACTCTCTCAGCGATAGTGAAGCTTCCGCTGGACAAGCAGCGGTCACTACAGACAGGGGTGCAGTCTCTCCTTCAGGGTCAGTCGCACCCCTTAAGGCGCCTCATGCACTTCCTAGGGAAGATGGTGGCAGCAATGGAGGCAGTCCCGTTCGCGCAGTTTCATCTGCGCCCACTTCAATGGGACATTCTCCGCCAATGGGACGGGAAGACAACTTCCCTAGACAGGACAGTCTCCCTTTCTCAGATGACCAAGGACTCTCTGCAATGGTGGCTTCTTCCCACCTCATTATCACAGGGAAGATCATTCCTGCCCCCATCCTGGGCAGTGGTCACGACAGACGCGAGTCTGTCAGGGTGGGGAGCAGTTTTTCTCCACCACAGGGCTCAAGGGACGTGGACTCAGCAGGAGTCCACCCTTCAGATCAATGTTCTGGAAATCAGGGCAGTGTATCTTGCCCTATTAGCCTTCCAGCAGTGGCTGGAAGGAAAGCAGATCCGAATTCAGTCGGACAACTCCACAGCGGTGGCATACATCAACC
This sequence comes from Anomaloglossus baeobatrachus, assembly GCF_048569485.1. Taxonomy (NCBI): domain Eukaryota; kingdom Metazoa; phylum Chordata; class Amphibia; order Anura; family Aromobatidae; genus Anomaloglossus; species Anomaloglossus baeobatrachus. Next base: position 946,958,218 of record NC_134353.1, on the reverse strand, counting down.
ACCAAGGAGGGACACGCAGTCGGCAAGCCTTCCAGGAAGTCAGGCGGATTCTGATGTGGGTGGAGGAAAGCGCATCCACCATATCCGCAGTTCACATCCCGGGCGTAGAAAACTGGGAAGCAGACTTCCTCAGTCGCCAGGGCATGGACGCAGGGGAATGGTCCCTTCACCCGGACGTGTTTCAGGAAATCTGCCGCCGCTGGGGGGTGCCGGACGTCGACCTAATGGCGTCTCGGCACAACAACAAGGTCCCGACCTTCATAGCGCGGTCTCGCGATCAAAGAGCTCTAGCGGCAGACGCCTTAGTGCAAGATTGGTCGCAGTTCCGGCTCCCTTATGTGTTTCCACCTCTGGCACTCTTGCCCAGAGTGTTACGCAAGATCAGATGCGATTGCGGCCGCGTCATACTCGTCGCCCCAGACTGGCCGAGGAGGTCGTGGTACCCGGATCTGTGGCATCTCACGGTCGGCCAACCGTGGGCACTACCAGACCGACCAGACTTACTGTCCCAAGGGCCGTTTTTCCATCGGAATTCTGCGACCCTGAACCTGACTGTGTGGCCATTGAGTCCTGGATCCTAGCGTCTTCAGGATTATCCCAAGGGGTCGTTGCCACCATGAGACAGGCTAGGAAGCCCACGTCTGCTAAGATCTACCACAGAACGTGGAAGATATTCTTATCCTGGTGCTCTGCACAAGGAGTATCCCCCTGGCCATTCGCGTTACCTGTCTTTCTTTCCTTCCTGCAATCTGGGTTGGAAAAGGGCTTGTCGCTCGGCTCCCTTAAAGGGCAAGTCTCGGCACTATCCGTGTTTTTTCAGAAGCGTCTAGCGCGACTTTCTAAGGTGCGCACGTTCCTGCAGGGGGTGTGTCATATCGTACCTCCGTACAGGAGGCCGTTAGATCCGTGGGATCTAAACAAGGTCCTTGTTGCTCTCCAGAAGCCGCCTTTCGAGCCCCTGAGGGATGTGTCACTTTCTCGACTCTCACAGAAAGTGGCATTTCTGGTAGCGGTCACGTCTCTTCGGAGAGTGTCTGAACTAGCAGCGCTGTCATCCAAAGCTCCTTTCTTGGTGTTCCACCAGGACAAGGTAGTGCTGCGCCCCATTCAGGAGTTTCTCCCTAAGGTGGTATCCTCTTTTCACCTTAATCAGGATATCTCCTTGCCTTCCTTTTATCCGCATGCAGTTCATCGGTATGAAAAGGATCTACATTTGTTGGATCTGGCGAGAGCACTCAGAATCTACATTTCCCGCACGGCGCCCCTGCGCCGCTCGGATGCACTCTTTGTCCTTGTCGCTGGTAAGCGCAAAGGGTCGCAGGCTTCAAAAGCCACCCTGGCTCGATGGATCAAAGAACCAATTCTTGAAGCCTACCGTTCTGCTGGGCTTCCGGTTCCATCAGGGCTGAAGGCCCATTCTACCAGAGCCGTGGGTGCGTCCTGGGCATTACGACACCAGGCTACGGCTCAACAGGTGTGCCAGGCAGCTACCTGGTCGAGTCTGCACACTTTCACCAAACATTATCAGGTGTATACCTATGCTTCGGCGGACGCCAGCCTAGGTAGAAGAGTCCTGCAGGCGGCAGTTGCTTCCCCGTAGGGGAGGGCTGTCTTGCAGCTCTAACATGAGGTATTTCTTTACCCACCCAGGGACAGCTTTTGGACGTCCCAATCGTCTGGGTCTCCCAATGGAGCGCCGAAGAAGAAGGGAATTTTGTTACTTACCGTAAATTCCTTTTCTTCTAGCTCCTATTGGGAGACCCAGCACCCGCCCTGTTGTCCTTCGGGATTTTTGGTTGTTTTTCGGGTACACATGTTGTTCATGTTGAACGGTTTTCAGTTCTCCGACGTTACTTCGGAGTGAATTTGTTTAAACCAGTTATTGGCTTTCCTCCTTCTTGCTTTTGCACTAAAACTGGTGAGCCAGTGATCCCACTGGGGGTGTATAGCCAGAAGGGGAGGGGCCTTGCACTTTTTAGTGTAGTGCTTTGTGTGGCCTCCGGAGGCAGTGCTATACACCCAATCGTCTGGGTCTCCCAATAGGAGCTAGAAGAAAAGGAATTTACGGTAAGTAACAAAATTCCCTTCTTTTCTGTTTATTCCCACCCAGGGACAGCTTTGGAACGTCCCATGGTCTGGGTCTCCCAAGGAACGATAAAGAAAAAGAGAATTTTGTTACTTACCGTAAATTCTTTTTCTTATAGTTCCGTATTGGGAGACCCAGCACCCTCCCTGTTGCCTGTTGGCAATTTTCTTGTTCCGTGTGTTATCACCGGCTGTTGTCGTGGACAGAGTCTCCGGTTGTTCCGGTTCTTACTCTGTTCTACTTGTGGGTGGCTATTCTCCTTCAGCTTTTGCACTAAACTGGCTAGATCTGGTTCTCCAGGGGGTGTATAAGCTCAGAGGGAGGAGCTACACTTTTAAGTGTAGTACTTTGTGTGTCCTCCGGAGGCAGAAGCTAAACACCCATGGTCTGGGTCTCCCAATACGGAACTATAAGAAAAAGAATTTACGGTAAGTAACAAAATTCTCTTTTTTACACATGTAATGCCTTTATGTAAGGTGTCACTTTTCTGCCTAGAAAATGTAGTTTTACTTAGCATTAAATATTTTACTCTTTAGGTGACCACGACGATGGTAACAACCAAAGAAATTTTGGAAGAACAGGTAATTATTTGACCGTGCCCCCTTCCTTCCCAAAATCAGCACCCTTGAATCGAGTATTTCTTTGGCCCATTCTTTACATGTTAAAATAATTTTCACATAAATTCCCCAAATACTGACAATTTGATGCTGGAGTTAAATAATGAATATCTAAGCGCTGCCGTTCTTGTGTGTATAAGATGGATATGTTTTTTTTTTTTTTTTTTTTTTTTTAAGGTGACGGTGGAGGATATGATAACCGAAGAGACTTTAATAGAAAAGGTAATTTATTTTCTTCTCCTCAGATTACTAGTTTAATTACTTTGTGACTAATTTGCCGTACAAATTGTCATTCTAGGAGACAATGATTCTGGCAGCAGAGGATTTGGTAGCTCAGGTAATGTTAAACCCAAATAAAACGCCTACATTTTCCATAGATATAGATAGAGGGATAGATAAAGAGAGAGAGAAAGATATATATCTAATATATAAAGCTGAATGTGTGTGTGTGTGTGTATGTCCGGGATTGGCATCTGCACCGTCGCAGCTACAGCCACAATATTTTGCACACTCACACGTCTGGACCCCGAGAGCGTCATAGGCTATGTTTTGAGGGGAAATTTTAACCCCGCTCTTTACAGTTTTTCACCAAAAAACCTGCCTCCATTAAAGTGAATGGAGATGGGAGCCACAGTGCAGCCAGAACTTCAGAAGAATGCACAGCCACGCCCTTATATGGAATGTTGGCGTGTCACAATGCAGCCAGGGAAAAACACAGGGTAAGAAACAGACATAGACAAGGGAAAGAGATACACAGGGAAAGAGAGGGAAAGAGACACACAGGTAAAGAGACAGACAGACACAGGGAAAGAGAGGGAAAGTGACACAGATAGACAGACAGGGAAAGAGATTGAGACAGACTGAGAAGACAGAGACAGGCAAAGAGAGAGAGAGAGACAGAGAGATATATACAGAGGGGGAGACAGAGAATGGGAGAGACAGTTACTATCCCGGGAATATTAATACATTCTATTTTGTTAACAGCAATTATTAACCCGGGCGAAGCCGGGGAGTACAGCTAGTATCTATCTTTATCTCGATCTCTCTCTCGATCTCTCTCTGTATGTAGTTTTCCCCATCCCATATTTTTGTATAAGATGCCATGTGATGTATTTTACCTTCTCACTGTATTTGCTGTAATACTATGTATTGGGATGTAAGTGACTATACCTTCCCCCAAGCCTGTATCATCTTGCACTCAGGCTTCAGCAGTAGCTATTGTCATTGATTTGGTGGGGATTGCATATATATATTGTTCTTCTCAGCATGGGACTTCTCCAATCTACAACTTGGTAAACAGAACAGAGCCAGCAGTCTAATTTCCATTCATGCATTAAATGGCCAGGGGGAGGTGTGCCCAACTAAGGGGCTGATCCCAGGAGAGAAGAACATTAGTTCAGTTAGTTGGGAGCTGAGTTTTGAAGAGGTTGGGAGCGAGATCTGATTCTGCGGACAGATCTCGCCGTCCAGTGGATTGTGTGGGATTTCTGGGACTCTGAAAAGGACTATTACGTCGTGATCTGGCACTTTGGATTATCGGGAGGTGCCCCCGAATCTGTTTTATTTGGACTTGTCGTGTGCTGTTCCTGTATTCCTGTTAGTAAACCTGTTGGATCATCCTCGGCCTGTTGTCTCTCCTTGCTCTGCTGTACACCCCGTCACACTCTCTCTCTCTCGATCTCTCTCTCGATCTCTCTCTCGATCTCTCTCTCGATCTCTCTCTCGATAGTTGTATATATAGATATATATATTATAGCCTTCATATCCTCAACCATTTTCATGCAGCCACAGATTTGTGAGGAAGTAAGCATAGGCTGGATGTGAGCTGTCTCTCTCCCAGTAATATAGGCTGGATGTGATCTCTGTGTGTCTCCCAGTAATATAGGCTGGGTGTGAGATCTGTGTGTCTCTCCCAGTAATATAGTCTGGATGTGAGCTCTGTGTGTCTCCCAGTAATATAGACTGGATGTGAGTTCTGTGTCTCCCAGTAATATAGGCTGGATGTAAGATCTGTGTGTCTCTCCCAGTATAATATAGGCTGGATGTGAGGTCTGTGTCTCTCCCAGTAATATAGGCTGGATGTGAGGTCTGTGTGTCTCCCAGTAATATAGGCTGGATGTGAGCTGTGTCACTCTCCCAGTAATATAGGCTGGATGTGAGCTCTGTGTGTGTCTCTCCCAGTAATATAGGCTGGATGTGAGGTCTGTGTGTCTCTCCCAGTAATATAGGCTGGATGTGAACTGTCTCTCCCAGTAATATAGGCTGGATGTGAGCTATGTGTGTGTCTCTCAGTAATATAGGCTGGATGTGAGGTCTGTGTGTCTCTCCCAGTAATATAGGATGGATGTGAGCTCTGTATGTCTCTCCCAGTAATATAGGCTGGATTTGAGTTGTGTGTCTCCCAGTAATATAGGCTGGATGTGAGGTCTGTGTGTCTCTCCCAGTAATATAGGCTGGATGTGAGGTCTGTGTGGGTCTCCCAGTAATATAGGCTGGATGTGAGCTGTGTGTCTCTCTCCCAGTAATATAGGCTGGATGTGAGCTGTGTGTCTCTCTCCCAGTAATATAGGCTGGATGTGAGGTCTCTGTGTGTGTCTCTCCCAGTAATATAGGCTGGATGTGAGGTCTGTGTGTCTTTCCCAGTAATATAGGCTGGATGTGAGCTCTGTGTGTCTCTCCCAGTAATATAGGCTGGATGTGAGCTTTGTGTGTCTCTCCCAGTAATATAGGTTGGATGTGAGGTCTGTGTGTGTCTCTCCCAGTAATATAGGCTGGATGTGAGGTATGTGTGTCTCCCAGTAATATAGGCTGGATGTGAGCTGTCTCTCTCTCCCAGTAATATAGGCTGGATTTGAGCTCTGTGTGTCTCTCCCAGTAATATAGGCTGGATGTGAGGTCTGTGTGTCTCTCTCCCAGTAATATAGGCTGGATGTGAGCGCTGTGTGTCTCCCAGTAATATAGGCTGGATGTGAGCTCTGTGTGTGTGTGTGTGTCTCTCCAGTAATATAGGCTGGATGTGAGGTCTGTGTCTCTCCCAGTAATATAGGCTGGATGTGAGCTCTGTGTGTCTCTCCCAGTAATATAGGTTGGATGTGAGGTCTGTGTGTCTCTCTCCCAGTAATATAGGCTGGATGTGAGCTCTGTGTGTCTCCCAGATATATATCCTGGATGTGAGCTCTGTGTGTCTCTCCCAGTAATATAGGTTGGATGTGAGGTCTGTGTGTCTCTCTCCCAGTAATATAGGCTGGATGTGAGCTCTGTGTGTCTCTCCCAGTAATATAGGCTGGATGTGAGCTCTGTGTCTCTCCCAGTAATATAGGCTGGATGGGGAGCTCTGTGTGTGTCTCTCCCAGTAATATAGGATGGATGTGAGCTCTGTGTGTCTCTCCCAGTAATATAGGCTGGATGTGAGATCTGTGTGTGTCTCCCAGTAATATAGGCTGGATGTGAGGTCTGTGTCTCTCCTCCAGTAATATAGGCTGGATGTGAGCGGTGTCTCTCCCAGTAATATAGGCTGGATGTGAGCTGTGTCTCTCCTAGTAATATAGGCTGGATGTGAGCTCTGTGTCTCTCCCAGTAATATAGGCTGGATGTGAGCTCTGTGTGTCTCTCCCAGTAATATAGACTGGATGTGAGCTGTCTCTCTCCCAGTAATATGGGCTGGATGTGAGCTGTGTCTCTCTCCCAGTAATATAGGCTGGATGTGAGGTCTGTGTGTCTCTCCCAGTAATATAGGCTGGATGTGAGCTCTGTGTCTCTCCCAGTAATATAGGCTGGATGTGAGGTCTGTGTGTCTCTCTCCCAGTAATATAGGCTGGATGTGAGGTCTGTGTGTCTCTCTCCCAGTAATATAGGCTGGATGTGAGCGCTGTGTGTCTCCCAGTAATATAGGCTGGATGTGAGCTCTGTGTGTGTGTGTGTCTCTCCAGTAATATAGGCTGGATGTGAGGTCTGTGTCTCTCCCAGTAATATAGGCTGGATGTGAGCTCTGTGTGTCTCTCCCAGTAATATAGGTTGGATGTGAGGTCTGTGTGTCTCTCTCCCAGTAATATAGGCTGGATGTGAGCTCTGTGTGTCTCCCAGATATATATCCTGGATGTGAGCTCTGTGTGTCTCTCCCAGTAATATAGGTTGGATGTGAGGTCTGTGTGTCTCTCTCCCAGTAATATAGGCTGGATGTGAGCTCTGTGTGTCTCTCCCAGTAATATAGGCTGGATGTGAGCTCTGTGTCTCTCCCAGTAATATAGGCTGGATGGGGAGCTCTGTGTGTGTCTCTCCCAGTAATATAGGATGGATGTGAGCTCTGTGTGTCTCTCCCAGTAATATAGGCTGGATGTGAGATCTGTGTGTGTCTCCCAGTAATATAGGCTGGATGTGAGGTCTGTGTCTCTCCTCCAGTAATATAGGCTGGATGTGAGCGGTGTCTCTCCCAGTAATATAGGCTGGATGTGAGCTGTGTCTCTCCTAGTAATATAGGCTGGATGTGAGCTCTGTGTCTCTCCCAGTAATATAGGCTGGATGTGAGCTCTGTGTGTCTCTCCCAGTAATATAGACTGGATGTGAGCTGTCTCTCTCCCAGTAATATAAGCTGGATGTGAGCTGTGTCTCTCTCCCAGTAATATAGGCTGGATGTGAGGTCTGTGTGTCTCTCCCAGTAATATAGGCTGGATGTGAGCTCTGTGTCTCTCCCAGTAATATAGGCTGGATGTGAGCTCTGTGTGTCTCTCCCAGTAATATAGGCTGGATGTGAGCTGTGTCTCTCTCCCAGTAATATAGGCTGTATGTGAGCTCTGTGTCTCTCTCCCAGTAATATAGGCTGGATGTGAGGTCTGTGTGTCTCTCCCAGTAATATAGGATGGATGTGAGCTCTGTATGTCTCTCCCAGTAATATAGGCTGGATGTGTGAGGTCTATGTGTCTCTCCCAGTAATATAGGCTGGATGTGAGCTATGTGTGTGTCTCCCAGTAATATAGGCTGGATGTGAGCTGTGTCTCTCTCTCCCAGTAATATAGGCTGGATGTGAGGTCTCTGTGTGTGTCTCTCCCAGTAATATAGGCTGGATGTGAGGTCTGTGTGTCTCTCCCAGTAATATAAGCTGGATGTGAGCTCTGTGTGTCTCTCCCAGTAATATAGGCTGGATGTGAGCTGTCTCTCTCTCCCAGTAATATAGGCTGGATGTGAGCTCTGTGTGTCTCTCCCAGTAATATAGGCTGGATGTGAGGTCTGTGTGTCTCCCAGTAATATAGGCTGGATGTGAGCTGTCTCTCTCTCCCAGTAATATAGGCTGGATGTGAGGTCTGTGTGTCTCTACCAGTAATATAGGCTGGATTTGAGCTCTGTGTGTCTCTCCCAGTAATATAGGCTGGATGTGAGCTGTCTCTCCCAGTAATATAGGCTGGATGTGAGCTATGTGTGTGTCTCCCAGTAATATAGGCTGGATGTGAGCTGTGTCTCTCTCCCAGTAATATAGGCTGGATGTGAGCTCTGTGTGTGTGTGTGTGTGTGTGTGTGTCTCTCCAGTAATATAGGCTGGATGTGAGCGCTGTGGGTCTCTCCCAGTAATATAGGCTGGATGTAAGCTCTGTGTCTCTCCTAGTAATATAGGCTGGATGTGAGGTCTGTGTCTCTCCCAGTAATATAGGCTGGATGTGAGCTCTGTGTGTCTCTCCCAGTAATATAGGTTGGATGTGAGGTCTGTGTGTGTCTCTCCCAGTAATATAGGCTGAATGTGAGCTCTGTGTGTCTCTCCCAGTAATATAGGCTGGATGTGAGCTCTGTGTCTCTCCCAGTAATATAGGCTGCATGGGGAGCTCTGTGTGTGTCTCTCCCAGTAATATAGGCTGGATGTGAGCTCTGTGTGTCTCTCCCAGTAATATAGGCTGGATGTGAGATCTGTGTGTGTCTCCCAGTAATATAGGCTGGATGTGAGGTCTGTGTCTCTCCTCCAGTAATATAGGCTGGATGTGAGCGGTGTCTCTCCCAGTAATATAGGCTGGATGTGAGCTGTGTCTCTCCTAGTAATATAGGCTGGATGTGAGCTCTGTGTCTCTCCCAGTAATATAGGCTGGATGTGAGCTCTGTGTGTCTCTCCCAGTAATATAGACTGGATGTGAGCTGTCTCTCTCCCAGTAATATAGGCTGGATGTGAGCTGTGTCTCTCTCCCAGTAATATAGGCTGGATGTGAGCTGTGTCTCTCTCCCAGTAATATAGGCTGGATGTGAGCTCTGTGTGTCTCTCCCAGTAATATAGGCTGGATGTGAGCTGTGTCTCTCTCCCAGTAATATAGGCTGGATGTGAGCTCTGTGTGTCTCTCCCAGTAATATAAGCTGGATGTGAGCTCTGTATGTCTCCCAGTAATATAGGTTGGATGTGAGCTCTGTGTGTCTCTCCTAGTAATATAGGCTGGATGTAAGCTCTGTGTGTCTCTCCCAGTAATATAGGCTGGATGTGAGCTCTGTGTCTCTCCCAGTAATATAGGCTGGATGTGAGGTCTGTGTGTGTCTCTCCCAGTAATATAGGCTGTATGTGAGTTCTGTGTGTCTCTCCCAGTAATATAGGTTGGATGTGAGCTCTGTGTGTCTCTCCCAGTAATATAGGCTGTATGTGAGCTCTGTGTGTCTCTCCCAGTAATATAGGTTGGATGTGAGCTCTGTGTCTCTCTCCCAGTAATATAGGCTGGATGTGAGCTCTGTGTGTCTCTCCCAGTAATATAGGCTGGATGTGAGCTCTGTGTGTCTCTCCCAGTAATATAGGCTGGATGTGAGCTCTGTGTGTCTCTCCCAGTAATATAGACTGGATGTGAGCTCTGTGTGTCTGTCCCAGTAATATAGGCTGGATGTGAGGTCTGTGTGTCTCCCAGTAATATAGGCTGGATGTGAGCTCTGTGTGTCTCTCCCAGTAATATATTCTGGATGTGAGGTCTGTGTGTCTCTTCCAGTAATATAAGCTGGATGTGAGCTCTGTATGCCTCTCCCAGTAATATACCGTATTTTTCGGACTATAAGACGCACCGTACTATAAGATGCACCCTGGTTTTAGAGGAGGAAAATGGGAAAATAAAACTTTAAGCAAAAAATGTGGTCATGACACACTGTTATGGGGCGAGGATCTGCTGCTGACACTGTTATGGGGGTAATGTCCCCAAATTCTCTACTAAGGTACCCCATCCTGGTAATGATCCTCCTGCCTTGTATATGATCCTGCTATAAACCCCCATCCAGCCTGTTCACATACCCCCCCCCATCCAGCCTGTTCACATATCCCCCCCCCCATCCAGCCTGTTCACATACCCCCCCCCATCCAGCCTGTTCACATACCCCCCCCCATCCAGCCTGTTCACATACCCCCCCCATCCAGCCTGTTCACATACCCCCCCCCATCCAGCCTGTTCACATACCCCCCCCCATCCAGCCTGTTCACATACCCCCCCCATCCAGCCTGTTCACATACCCCCCCCCCATCCAGCCTGTTCACATACCCCCCCCCATCCAGCCTGTTCACATACCCCCCCCCATCCAGCCTGTTCACATACCCCCCCCCCATCCAGCCTGTTCACATACCCCCCCCCATCCAGCCTGTTCACATACCCCCCCCCCATCCAGCCTGTTCACATACCCCCCCCCCATCCAGCCTGTTCACATACCCCCCCCCCCCATCCAGCCTGTTCACATACCCCCCCCCCCATCCAGCCTGTTCACATACCCCCCCCCCCCCATCCAGCCTGTTCACATACCCCCCCCCCCCCCCCCATCCAGCCTGTTCACATACTCCCATCCTGCTATATGCCCCCATCGTGCTCATATACCATCCTGGTATATGGCCTGTATCCTATAGCACAGAGAAAAAAATAAACGTTTATACTCACCTTTTCCTCACTTCCTGCAGCACCGATCATCTTCCTCTCTGGCACGCTGATCTGTGTGTGTGGAGCCGTTCCCCTGCAGCACGCGATGTCTTCCTGTCTGTGCCGATCAGCTGACCAGCTCAGCACAGATCAGCTGACCGGCACAGACAGGAAGACATCGCGTGCAGCAGGGGGGCGGCTCCACACACGGGGACGGGTGAGTGTACTGATTCACTGCACCCCGCGCTGGTAATGACGCGCGGGGAGCAGTGAATACAGCCGCACATGATCACTCCAGGCTGTAATTACCAGGGGTGATCATGCGGCCGGCTCTTTGCTATGCGCGCGTCCCCGCTCGTCCTCCCGCCTACCTGTCAGTGCCGGCTTCAGCGCTGAGAGATGGGCGGGAGGATGGGCGTGCATATGTAATGAGCGGGCCCACGTGGTCACGGCAGGTGCTGCTGCTGCCTGCTCGTGCCCCCGATGACCTGCAGCACCCTCATTCCCGGCCGCAGCCCTATAGTCAGACCATAAGACGCACCCCCAACTTTCCCCCAACATTTGGGGGAAAAAAAGTGCGTCTTATGGTCCGAAAAATACGGTAGGTTGGATGTGAGGTCTGTGTGTCTCTCCCAGTAATATAGACTGGATGTGAGCTCTGTGTGTCTTTCCCAGTAATATAGACTGGATGTGAGCTCTGTGTGTCTCTCCCAGTAATATAGACTGGATGTGAGCTCTGTGTGTCTCTCCCAGTAATATAGACTGGATGTGAGCTCTGTGTGTCTCTCCCAGTAATATAGACTGGATGTGAGCTCTGTGTGTCTCTCCCAGTAATATAGGCTGGATGTGAGCTCTGTGTGTCTCTCCCAGTAATATAGGCTGGATGTGAGCTCTGTGTGTCTCTCCCAGTAATATAGACTGGATGTGAGCTCTGTGTATCTCTCCCAGTAATATAGGCTGGATGTGAGCTCTGTGTGTCTCTCCCAGTAATATAGACTGGATGTGAGCTCTGTGTGTCTCTCCCAGTAATATAGACTGAATGTGAGCTCTGTGTGTCTCTCCCAGTAATATAGACTGGATGTGAGCTCTGTGTCTCTCCCAGTAATATAGACTGGATGTGAGCTCTGTGTGTGTCTCCCAGTAATATAGACTGGATGTGAGCTCTGTGTGTCTCTCCCAGTAATATAGACTGGATGTGAGCTCTGTGTGTCTCTCCCAGTAATATAGGCTGGATGTGAGCTCTGTGTGTCTCTCCAGTAATATAGGCTGGATGTGAGGTCTGTGTGTCTCTCCCAGTAATATAGGCTGGATGTGAGCTCTGTGTCTCTCCCAGTAATATAGGCTGTGTATCAGCACAGCTAGAATGTATACATTTCCTTTCTTTGTCGCTCTATTGGGAGACCCAGACAATTGGGTGTATAGGCTATGCCTCCGGAGGCCGCACAAAGTATTACACTTAAAAGTGTTAAGCCCCTCCCCTTCTGCCTATACACCCCCCGTGCTCCCACGGGCTCCTCAGTTTTTTGCTTTGTGCGAAGGAGGTCAGACACGCACGCACAGCTCCACAGATTGGTCAGCAGCAGCTGCTGACCATGTCGGATGGAAGAAAAGTGGGCCCATATAGGGCCCCCAGCATGCTCCCTTCTCACCCCACTGTTGTCGGTGGTGTTGTAAGGTTGAGGTATCCATTGCGGGTACGGAGGCTGGAGCCCACATGCTGTTTTCCTTCCCCATCCCCCTCAGGGCTCTGGTGGAAGTGGGATCCTATCGGTCTCCAGGCACTGAGACCGTGCTTCATCCACAACTCCTGTGGAGCCTGCTGGATAGGAGCCGGGTATCGTTCAGGGACATGGCCCTGCTACTTGGAGGTACTCTGTGTCCCCGTGGGGACCGCGCACAGCAACACTCCAGCATTGCTGGGTGTGCTAGTGCATCGGGGACCGCGGCGCTGACCGGGTTAATATGTGCCATTACACACTCAGCGTTGCTGAGTGTGTTTATGTATAGGGACTGCCGCACTAACCGCCGCGGCCATGGAAACACTGCGGCGCGGCTGGGACTTGTAGTGCGCCGGGGACTTGCACGCCGGCCGCGCTTTTACGGCGGCCGCGTTTATTACTAGAGTCCCCGGCTTTTTGCGGCCTAGTTTCCTTTCCTCCCGCCCACAGCCCTGACAGGCAGGGGAAGGGCGGGACGCTGCTCAGAACGAGCAGCACTGAGGGCTGGAGCATGCTTTGCATACTCCACTCCTCTCACTGTGCACAGTGCGGTTCACCAGCTCCCGCACTTTCTGGGTCACGCCCACGGCTCCCTCCTCTCCTCAGGACGCCGGCAGCCATTCCTGTCAGCTCCTCGGACGCTGCAGAGGGGGACAAAGTCTGGGAGACTCAGGCAGGGACTCTGGTGGCCTCACAACCGCTTTAAGCGGGTGGTAAGCAGCACCTGGGGTGCTAGCCCCATTGTGCAGTAGTGTAACATTATATGTTTATTTTACACTGTATAGTGCACAGTTGATTTCTGGCTATATACCCTATTGTGTTGCTCAGGGAAGATAATAGCATGGCGCCCACGAAAAACAGGGGTGCCAAAACACAGGCTTATTATGTTGCCTGCGCCGCATGTACGACCCCGCTACCGACAGGTTCCACTGACCCTCATTGTGTGTACTGTTCGGCCCTTGTGGCACTTGCTCAGCCAGAGCCTCTGCTAGGGGGGCCCAGGGGGAGCCACCTGCTAACACTGTTCAGGTGACAGGGACGGAGTTTGCAAAACTCTCTGAGACTATGGCTAAGATACTAGAAGCCTTGCAGTCCAGGCCGGTATCTCTGCACAGGGACTCTGTTGAATCTTTGTTCCCTGGCCCACCTCAGCTGGACCAACAATGTCCTCCTGGGGTATCTCATGGATCCCAAGCTGAGGGTTCTGACACAGACCCCAGCCCCAGTCCGACTAAGCGGGCTCGCTTGACAATTCCCTTGACATCCTCATATTGTTCAGGGTCTCAGCGGGGGGAATCTCTGGTTGATGATGCGGAGACAGCTGATCAGGATTCTGATCCTGAGGCCGCTCTCAATCTTGATACTCCGGACGGGGATGCCATAGTGAACGACCTTATTGCGTCCATCAATCGTATGTTGGATATTTCTCCCTCAGCTCCTCCGGTGGAGGAGTCCGCTTCAGGTTTCCCAAGCGTACACAGAGTATGTTTCTGGACCACTCTGATTTCAGAGAGGCAGTCCAGAATCACCATGCTTGTCCAGATAAGCGTTTTTCTAAGCGCCTTAAGGATACAGGTATAAATTTAGGGCATTAGGTCTGTGTACCTTGGTCTGTGTACTTCTACAAGTGCTTCATAAGTGCTCAGAAATATACCAGAAATGTCCCAGAAGTGACCAGAAGGTGAACTCTACTTCTTTAACTGTGTCTTTCACTTGCATTTTGCTCCTTCCCCCTTATTCCCACTTGAAAACCCAATTCACACCATGTTCACTTACGCCCTCACAGTCTTTGCTCCACTCCTCCTCACTCTCCTTCGCTATCCCCAAACCCCAGCACTCTCCAAACAAATATTCATCTCCCCTTCCCTCTTACCTCCCCACCTGTCCTCATCTGCTGACCTGCTCCTAAACCACAGATCGCTTCTAGTATCGCGCAGACTAGGCCGTCCACTCTCCTTCTCCCACCTGCTCTCCCTTTCTCTACTTCTCCTCACTGCTGGTGACATATCTCCCAATCCTGGACCCCCACAGATGGGACACTCCTCTTTATCACCCCCCTACCGCTCCCCATCTAGTAGTAACTACCGCAACCTCTCCAACATAAAATCCATTCCCCTCTCTGCCACTCCGCAGCCCCCTCTCTCTGGAGCGCTCTGGAATGCCCGTTCCATCTGTAATAAACTGCACTTCATTCACGACCTCTTTATCTCTAGCAATCTATCCTTTCTGGCCCTCACCGAAACATGGCTGACACCATCCAACACTGCCTCCCCTGCTGCGCTGTGCTACGGCGGCCTCCACTTCACCCACACCCCTCGCCCTGGCAATAGACAGGGTGGAGGAGTGGGCCTCCTCCTTTCTAACAACTGCAGCTTCACCCCAATGCCACCTCTACCCTCCCTTGTCCTGCCTTCCTTTGAAGTGCACTCTGTCCGCATCTACTCTCCCTCCAACCTCCAAGTGGCCGTCATATACAGACCCCCGGGCCCAACCACTGCCTTTATCGACCAGTTCTCCGCCTGGCTTCTACACTTTCTCTCTGCTGACATCCCCACTATCATCATGGGTGACTTCAACATCCCCACTGACACCCACCAGTCAGCGGCCTCCAAACTCCTCTCCCTCGCCTCATCTTTTGGTCTAACTCAGTTGTCCGCCTCTGCCACCCACAAAGATGGCCACACACTAGACCTTATCTTCACCCGTCTCTGCTCTCTATCTAACCTCACTACCTCCCCTCTCCCCTTATCTGACCACCATCTGCTGACCTTTTCAGCCCTGTCCTCCTCACCTGCCCCCCCTGTCCAGCACATATCACACCCCCGCAGAAACCTTGCACACATCAACATACACACCCTTTCTGACTCTATCCTACCGCTGTCCTCCATATCTTCACTCCACGACACAAACAGTGCCACCATTTTCTACAACGCCACTCTCACATCAGCTATTGATTCAGTCGCTCCTCTTGTGAACGGCAGAGCAAGACGAATCAATAGACAACCCTGGCACAACAGCCTCACTAAAAAACTACGGCAAGTGTCTAGAGCCGCAGAGCGGCGCTGGAAGAAAACGCACTCCCAGGAAGACTTCACCACATTCAAAAATGCAATTCACACATTTCGCTTGGCCCTTACCTCGGCTAAACAGAATTACTTCAAAAACCTCATATCCTCTTTAACACACAACCCCAAACAGCTATTTAACACTTTTACCTCCCTCCTTCGCCCACCGCTGCCCCCTCCAACCTCCCTCATCTCCGCAGAAGAATTTGCCACATATTTCAAAGAAAAGATCGACCAAACCAGACAAGTCTTTTCTGCTGAACCACCACAACCCCTTTATATAACAGACCACTGCCCCTCCCCCATAAACTTCCTCCCCACTATCACCGAAGGAGAGCTTGCACATCTTCTCTCAAAAGCGCACCTCACTACATGCGCACTTGACCCCATCCCATCCCACCTCCTCCCCAACCTCACCACTATCCTTATTCCCGCCTTATCCCATCTCTTCAACCTATCTCTAACAACTGGTACCTTCCCTTCTGCCTTTAAGCATGCAACAGTCACACCTATCCTAAAGAAACCTTCCCTCGACCCAACCTCTACTACCAGCTATCGACCCATATCGCTACTCCCACTTGCCTCAAAACTCCTGGAACAGCACGTCCATGCTGAACTTTCCTCCCACCTCTCCTCTAACTCTCTCTTTGACAACCTACAGTCCGGCTTCCGTCCACATCATTCCACTGAAACTGCCCTGACTAAAATCACAAATGACTTACTTACCGCCAAAGCTAACAACCACTTCTCTGTACTCCTACTTCTAGACCTATCCTCAGCCTTTGACACTGTTGACCACTCCCTGCTACTACAGATCCTCTCTTCCCTTGGTGTCAGAGACCTCGCTCTCTCTTGGATCTCTTCATACCTCTCCAACCGCACTTTTAGTGTCTCCCATTCCCACACAACCTCTTCATCCCGTTCTCTCTCTGTTGGTGTCCCTCAAGGCTCTGTCCTGGGACCCTTACTTTTTTCTATCTATACATTTGGCCTGGGACAACTCATAAAGTCCCATGGCTTCCAGTACCACCTATATGCTGATGACACTCAGATCTACCTCTCTGGTCCAGATGTCACATCTCTGCTGTCCAGAATCCCAGAGTGCCTATCTGCTATATCTTCCTTCTTTTCCTCTCGCTTCCTAAAGCTCAATATGGCCAAAACTGAACTGATCATCTTTCCTCCATCTCCCCTGCACTCTCCACCTGATCTATCCATTACAATTAATAACATCACGCTCTCCCCAGCACCCAAAGTTCGGTGCCTCGGAGTGACCTTTGACTCTGCCCTGTCCTTCATACCGCACATCCAATCCCTCACCACCTCCTGCCGTTTTCAACTCAAAAATATCTCCAGAATCCGCCCTTTTCTCAATCCCCAATCTACAAAAATTCTAGTGCACGCCCTCATAATCTCCCGCATCGACTACTGCAACATCCTCCTCTGTGGTCTCCCTGCTAACACACTCGCCCCTCTCCAGTCCATCCTTAACTCTGCTGCCCGACTGATCCACCTCTCTCCTCAATACCACCCCGCTTCTCCTCTCTGCAAGTCCCTCCACTGGCTCCCAATCTTCCACCGTATCCAATTCAAATTACTAACACTGACCTACAAAGCTATCCATAATCTGTCTCCTCCATATATCTCTGAACTAATCTCTCGCTACACTCCAAAACGTAACCTCCGGTCCTCCCAAGATCTCCTTCTATCCTCCTCTCTCATTCGCTCCTCATGCAACCGACTCCAAGACTTCTCCCGAGCATCCCCAGTCTCCTGGAACTCACTGCCTCAACACGTCAGACTATCTACTACACTCGCAAGCTTCAAACGGAACCTAAAGACTCATCTGTTCAGAAATGCCTATAACCTTCAATGACCTCACTGCTTCACCCCCGTGCGGAGCTGCCGCCCCACCACCGTGCGGAGCTGCCGCCCCACCACCGTGCGGAGCTGCCGCCCCACCCCCGTGCGGAGCTGCCGCCCCACCACCGTGCGGAGCTGCCGCCCCACCACCGTGCGGAGCTGCCGCCCCACCACCGTGCGGAGCTGCCGCCCCACCACCGTGCGGAGCTGCCGCCCCACCACCGTGCGGAGCTGCCGCCCCACCACCGTGCGGAGCTGCCGCCCCACCACCGTGCGGAGCTGCCGCCCCACCACCGTGCGGAGCTGCCGCCCCACCACCGTGCGGAGCTGCCGCCCCACCACCGTGCGGAGCTGCCGCCCCACCACCGTGCGGAGCTGCCGCCCCACCACCGTGCGGAGCTGCCGCCCCACCACCGTGCGGAGCTGCCGCCCCACCACCGTGCGGAGCTGCCGCCCCACCACCGTGCGGAGCTGCCGCCGCACCACCGTGCGGAGCTGCCGCCGCACCACCGTGCGGAGCTGCCGCCCCACCTACACCCCACCTACTGTCTCCTCCCCAAAATCCTTTAGGATGTAAGCCCGCAAGGGCAGGGCCCTCTTCCCCCTGTGCTAGTCTGTCTATTGTAACGTGTACATGTATTCTGTATGTAACCCCCTCATGTACAGCACCATGGAATCAATGGTGCTCTATAAATAAACAACAATAATAATAATAATAATAATAATACACGTTATCCCTTTCCCCCTGACGTGGTCAAAAGTTTGGCTCAGTGTCCCAAAGTGGATCCTCCAATCTCCAGACTGGCAGCTAGATCCATACTTGCAGTGGAAGATGGGGCTTCACTCAAAGATGCCACTGACAGGCAGATGGAGCTCTGGTTGAAATCCATCTATGAAGCTATCGGCGCTTCTTTTGCCCCAGCATTCGCAGCCGTATGGGCGCTACAAGCTATCTCAGCAGGTCAAGCGCAAATTGACGCAGCCACACGCACGTCCGCGCCACAGGTGGCGTCCATAACCACTCAGACGTCGGCATTTGCGTCTTACGCTATTAATGCTGTCCTGGACTCTGCAAGCCGTACGGCGGTTGCAGCCGCCAATTCGGTGGTACTCCGCAGGGCCTTGTGGCTACGGGAATGGAAGGCAGATTCTGTTTCCAAAAAGCGCTTAACCAGTTTGCCAATTTCTGGCGACCGATTGTTTGGCGAGCGTTTGGATGAAATCATCAAACAATCCAAGGGAAAGGATACATCCTTACCCCAGCCCAAACCGAACATACCCCAACAGAGGAAGGGGCAGTCGAGGTTTCGGTCCTTTCGGGGCGCGGGCAGGTCCCAATTCTCCTCGTCCAAAAGGCCTCAGAAAGATCAAAGGAACTCTGATGCATGGCGGTCTAAGTCACGTCTTAAAAAGACCACCGGAGGTGCCGCTACCAAAGCGGCTTCCTCATGACTTTCGGCATCCTCACTCCGCATCCTCGGTCGGTGGCAGGCTCTCCCGCTTTTGCGACACCTGGCTGCCACGGGTAAAAGACCGTTGGGTGAGAGACATTCTGTCTCACGGTTACAAGATAGAGTTCACCTCTTGTCCCCCGACTCGATTCTTCAGGTCATCCCCGCCTCCCGAGCGAGCCGAGGCTCTTCTGCAGGCGCTGGGCATTCTGAAGGCAGAAGGAGTGGTGGTCCCTGTTCCTCTTCAGCAACAGGGCCACGGTTTTTACTCCAACTTGTTTGTGGTCCCAAAGAAGGACGGGTCTTTCCGACCTGTCCTGGACCTGAAACTTCTCAACAAACACGTAAAGACCAGGCGGTTCCGGATGGAATCCCTCCGCTCCGTCATCGCCTCAATGTCCCAGGGAGATTTCCTTGCATCGATCGATATCAAGGATGCATATCTCCACGTACCGATTGCTCCAGAGCACCAGCGCTTCTTGCGCTTCGCCATAGGAAACGAACACCTGCAGTTCGTGGCACTGCCGTTCGGCCTGGCAACAGCCCCACGGGTTTTCACCAAGGTTATGGCTACTGTAGTAGCGGTCCTCCACTCTCAGGGTCACTCGGTGATCCCGTACTTGGACGATCTGTTGATCAAGGCACCCTCTCTAGAGGCATGCCAACACAGCCTCGACGCTACCCTGGAGACTCTCCAGAGTTTCGGGTGGATCATCAATTTTCCAAAGTCAAATCTGACACCGGCCCAATCGCTGACATACCTTGGCATGGAGTTTCATACCCTCTCAGCGATAGTGAAGCTTCCGCTGATCAAGCAGCGGTCACTACAGACAGGGGTACAATCTCTCCTTCAAGGTCGGTCACACACCTTGAGGCGCCTCATGCACTTCCTGGGGAAGATGGTGGCAGCAATGGAGGCAGTTCCTTTCGCGCAGTTTCACTTGCGTCCTCTTCAATGGGACATCCTACGCAAATGGGACAGGAAGCCGACGTCCCTCGACAGGAACGTCTCCCTCTCGCAGGCGACCAAAGCTTCCCTTCGGTGGTGGCTTCTTCCCACTTCATTATCGAAAGGGAAATCCTTCCTACCCCCATCCTGGGAGGTGGTCACGACGGACGCGAGTCTGTCAGGGTGGGGAGCGGTTTTTCTCCACCCCAGGGCTCAGGGTACGTGGACCCAGCAAGAGTCCTCGCTTCAGATCAATGTTCTGGAAATACGGGCAGTGTATCTTGCCCTGAAAGCGTTCCAGCAGTGGCTGGAAGGCAAGCAGATCAGAATTCAGTCGGACAATTCCACAGCGGTGGCATACATCAACCACCAAGGCGGCACACGCAGTCGGCAAGCCTTCCAGGAAGTCCGGCGGATTTTGATGTGGGTGGAAGCCACGGCCTCCACCATCTCTGCAGTTCACATTCCAGGCGTGGAAAACTGGGAAGCAGATTATCTTAGTCGCCAGGGCATGGACGCAGGGGAATGGTCCCTTCACCCGGACGTGTTTCAGGAGATCTGTTGCCGCTGGGGGGTGCCGGACGTCGACCTCATGGCGTCCCGGCACAACAACAAGGTACCGGCGTTCATGGCACGGTCTCAAGATCCCAGAGCTCTGGCGGCAGACGCCTTAGTTCAGGATTGGTCGCAGTTTCAGCTCCCTTATGTGTTTCCTCCGCTGGCACTGTTGCCCAGAGTGTTACGCAAGATCAGGGCCGACTGCCGCCGCGTCATCCTCGTCGCTCCAGACTGGCCGAGGCGGTCGTGGTACCCGGATCTGTGGCATCTCACGGTCGGCCAACCGTGGGCACTACCAGACCGACCAGACTTGCTATCTCAAGGGCCGTTTCTTTGTCGCTCTATTGGGAGACCCAGACAATTGGGTTGTATAGGCTATGCCTCCGGAGGCCGCACAAAGTATTACACTAAAAGTGTTAAGCCCCTCCCCTTCTGCCTATACACCCCCCGTGCTCCCACGGGCTCCTCAGTTTTTTGCTTTGTGCGAAGGAGGCAGACATGCACAGCACAGCTCCACAGATTGGTCAGCAGCAGCTGCTGACTATGTCGGATGGAAGAAAAGTGGGCCCATATAGGGCCCCCAGCATGCTCCCTTCTCACCCCACTCTTGTCGGCGGTGTTGTTAAGGTTGAGGTATCCATTGCGGGTACGGAGGCTGGAGCCCACATGCTGCTTTCCTTCCCCATCCCCCTCAGGGCTCTGGGCGAAGTGGGATCCTATCGGTCTCCAGGCACTGAGACCGTGCTTCATCCACAACTCCTGTGGAGACTGCTGGATAGGAGCCGGGTACCGTTCAGGGACATGGCCCTGCTACGTGAAGGTACTCTGTATCCCTGTGGGGACCGCGCACGGCAACACCTCAGCTTTGCTGGGTGTGCTAGTGCACCGGGCCGCGGCGCTGACAGGGTTAAATGTGCCATTACACACTCAGCGTCGCTGAGTGTGTTTATATGTAGGGGCTACCGCGCTAACCGCCGCTGCCATGGGAAACTGCGGCGCGGCTGGGACTTGTAGTTCGCCGGGGACTTCGGCATGTGCTGCGCTTTTACGGCAGCCACGCTTATAATCGAGTCCCCGGCTTGCTTGCGGCCTAGTTTTCCCTTTCTCCCGCCCTCAGCCCTGACAGGCAGGGGGAAGGGCGGGACGCTGCACGGAACGAGCAGCACTGAAAGCTGGAGTATGATTTGCATACTCCACCCCCCCTCACTGTGCACAGTGCGGGCACCAGTTCCCGCACTTTCTCGGCCACGCCCACGGCTCCCTCCTCTCCTCAGGACGCCGGCAGCCATTCCTGTCAGCTCCTCCGACGCTGCAGAGAGGGACAAACCCTGGGAGACCCAGACACGGTCTCTGGTGGCCTCATAACCGCTTTAAAGCGGGTGGTAAGCAGCACCTGTTGGTGCTAGCCCCATGGTGCTGTAGTGTATTGATACATTATTTGTTTATAGTATATACTCTACACTGTATGAGCACAGTTCATTCTGGCTATATACCCTATTGTGTTACACAGGGAAAACAATAGCATGGCGCCCACAAAAGGCAGGGGTGCCAAAACACAGGCTTATTATGCTGCCTGCGCCGCATGTATGACCCCACTACCGGCAGGTTCCACTGACCCTCATTGTGTGCACTGTTCGGCCCCTGTGGCACTTGTTCAGCCAGAGCCTCTGCTAAGAGGGGCCCAGGGGGAGCCACCTGTTGACACTGTCCAGGTGACGGGGACTGAGTTTGCAAAACTCTCTGAGACTATGGCTAAGATACTAGAAGCCTTGCAGTCCAGGCCGGTATCTCAGCAAAGGGACTCTGTTGAATCATTGTCCCCTGACCCCCCTCAGTTGGTCCAACAATGTCCTCCCGGGGTATCTCATACATCCCAGGCTGAGGGTTATGACTTAGACCCCAGCCCCAGACCGAATAAGCGGGCTCGCTTAGAATTTCCCTCGACATCATATTGTTCAGGGTCTCAGCGGGGGGAATCTCTGGTTGATGATGCGGAGACAGCTGATCAGGATTCTGATCCTGAGGGCGCTCTCAATCTTAATACTCCAGACGGGGACGCCATAGTGAACGATCTTATTGCGTCCATCAATCAAATGTTGGATATTTCTCCCTCAGCTCCTCCGGCGGAGGAGTCAGTGTCTCAGCAGGAGAAATTCCGTTTCAGGTTCCCCAAGCGTACACCGAGTATGTTTCTAGACCACTCTGATTTCAGAGAGACAGTCCAGAATCACCATGCTTGTCCAGATAAGCGTTTTTCTAAGCGCCTTAAGGATACACGTTATCCTTTTCCCCCTGACGTGGTTAAAGGTTGGACTCAGTGTCCCAAAGTGGATCCTCCAATCTCCAGACTGGCAGCTAGATCCATACTTGCAGTGGAAGATGGGGCCTCGCTCAAAGATGCCACTGACAGGCAGATGGAGCTCTGGTTGAAATCCATCTATGAAGCTATCGGAGCTTCTTTTTCTCCAGCATTCGCAGCCGTATGGGCGCTACAAGCTATCTCAGCAGGTCAGGCGCAAATTGAAGCGGCCGTGCCACAAGTGGCATCCATTACCACTCAGACCTCGGCAATTGCGTCTTACGCTATTAATGCTGTCCTGGACTCTGCGAGCCGTACGGCGGTTGCGGCCGCCAATTCGGTGGTACTCCGCAGGGCCTTGTGGTTACGGGAGTGGAAGGCAGATTCTGCATCCAAAAAGCGCTTAACCAGTTTGCCAATTTCTGGCGACAGGCTGTTTGGCGAGCGTCTGGATGAAATCATCAAACAATCCAAGGGAAAGGATACATCCTTACCCCAGCCCAAACAGAACATACCCAACAGAGGAGAGGGCAGTCGAGGTTTCGGTCCTTTCGGGGCGCGGGCAGGTCCCAATTCTCCTCGTCCAAAGGGTCTCAGAAGGAACAAAGGAACTCTGATGCAAGGCGGTCTAAGTCACGTCCTAAAAAGACCACCGGAGGCGCCGCTAACAAAGCGGCTTCCTCATGACTTTCGACCTCCTCTAGTAGCATCCTCGGTCGGTGGCAGGCTCTCCCGCTTTTGCGACACCTGGCTGCCACAAATAAAAGACCGCTGGGTGAGAGACATTCTGTCTCACGGTTACAAGTTAGAGTTCACCTCTCGTCCCCCGACTCGATTCTTCAGGTCATCCCCGCCTCCCGAGCGAGCCGAGGCTCTTCTGCAGGCGCTGGGCACTCTGAAGGCGGAAGGAGTGGTGGTCCCTGTTCCTCTTCAGCAACAGAGCCACGGTTTTTACTCCAACTTGTTTGTGGTCCCAAAGAAGGACGGGTCTTTCCGCCCGGTCCTGGACCTGAAACTGCTCAACAAACACGTAAAAACCCGACGGTTCAGGATGGAATCCCTCCGCTCCGTCATCGCCTCAATGTCCCAAGGAGATTTCCTTGCATCGATCGATATCAAAGATGCTTATCTCCACGTACCGATTGCTCCAGAGCACCAGCGCTTCTTGCGCTTCGCTATAGGAAACGAACACCTGCAATTTGTGGCACTGCCGTTCGGCCTGTCAACAGCCCCACGGGTTTTTACCAAGGTGATGGCTACTGTAGTAGCGCTCCTACACTCGCAGGGTCACTCGGTGATTCCGTATTTGGACGATCTGCTGATCAAGGCACCCTCTCAAGAGGCATGCCAACGCAGCCTCGACGCTACCCTGGAGACTCTCCAGGGTTTCGGGTGGATCATCAATTTTCCAAAGTCAAATCTGACACCGGCCCAATCGCTGACATATCTTGGCATGGAGTTTCATACCCTCTCAGCGATAGTGAAGCTTCCGCTGATCAAGCAGCAGTCACTACAGAAAGGGGTACAATCTCTCCTTCAAGGCCAGTCACACCCCTTGAGGCGCCTCATGCACTTCCTGGGGAAGATGGTGGCAGCAATGGAGGCAGTCCCTTTCGCGCAGTTTCACCTGCGTCCCCTTCAATGGGACATCTTACGCAAATGGGACAGGAAGCCGACGTCCCTCGACAGGACCGTCTCCCTCTCTCAGGCGACCAAAGCTTCCCTTCGGTGGTGGCTCCTTCCCACTTCATTATCGAAGGGGAAATCCTTCCTACCCCCATCCTGGGAAGTAGTCACGACGGAAGCGAGTCTGTCAGGGTGGGGAGCGGTTTTTCTCCACCACAGGGCTCAGGGTACGTGGACCCAGCAAGAGTCCTCGCTTCAGATCAATGTTCTGGAAATACGGGCAGTGTATCTTGCCCTGAAAGCGTTCCAGCAGTGGTTGAGGGGCAAGCAGATCCGAATTCAGTCGGACAACTCCACAGCGGTGGCATACATCAACCACCAAGGCGGCACACGCAGCCGGCAAGCCTTCCAGGAAGTCCGGCGGATTTTGATGTGGGTGGAAGCCACGGCTTCCACCATCTCCGCAGTTCACATTCCAGGCGTGGAAAACTGGGAAGCAGATTATCTCAGTCGCCAGGGCATGGACGCAGGGGAATGGTCCCTTCACCCGGACGTGTTTCAGGAGATCTGTTGCCGCTGGGGGGTGCCGGACGTCGACCTCATGGCGTCCCGGCACAACAACAAGGTACCAATGTTCATGGCACGGTCTCAAGATCCCAGAGCTCTGGCGGCAGACGCCTTAGTTCAGGATTGGTCGCAGTTTCAGCTCCCTTATGCGTTTCCTCCGCTGGCACTGTTGCCCAGAGTGTTACGCAAGATCAGGGCCGAATGCCGCCGCGTCATCCTCGTCGCTCCAGACTGGCCGAGGCGGTCGTGGTACCCGGATCTGTAGCATCTCACAGTCGGCCAACCGTGGGCACTACCAGACCGACCAGACTTGCTATCTCAAGGGCCGTTTTTCCATCTGAATTCTGCGGCCCTCAACCTGACTGTGTGGCCATTGAGTCCTGGATCCTAGCGTCTTCAGGGTTATCTCAAGACGTCATTGCCACTATGAGACAGGCTAGGAAACCAACGTCCGCCAAGATCTACCACAGGACGTGAAAAATTTTCCTGTCGTGGTGCTCTGCTCAGGGTTTTTATCCCTGGCCATTTGCCTTGCCCACTTTTCTGTCCTTCCTTCAATCTGGACTGGAAAAGGGTTTGTCGCTCGGCTCCCTTAAGGGACAAGTCTCAGCGCTCTGTGTTTTTCCAGAAGCGCCTAGCCAGACTTCCACAGGTACGCACGTTCCTGCAGGGGGTTTGTCACATCGTTCCTCCTTACAAGCGGCCGTTAGATCCCTGGGATCTGAACAGGGTGCTGCTGGTTCTTCAGAAACCACCATTCGAGCCAATGAGGGATATTTCTCTCTCACGCCTTTCGCAGAAAGTGGTTTTCCTAGTAGCAGTCACTTCACTTCGGAGAGTGTCTGAGCTAGCAGCGTTGTCGTGCAAAGCCCCTTTCCTGGTGTTTCACCAGGATAAGGTGGTTCTGCGTCCGGTTCCGGAATTTCTCCCTAAGGTGGTACCCCCCTTTCATCTCAATCAGGATATCTCCTTACCCTCTTTTTTGTCCTCATCCAGTTCACCAATGTGAAAAGGATTTGCACTTGTTAGATCTGGTGAGAGCACTCACTCTACATTTCTCGTACGGCGCCCCTGCGCCGCTCGGATGCACTCTTTGTCCTTGTCGCTGGCCAGCGTAAAGGGTCACAGGCTTCCAAATCAACCCTGGCTCGGTGGATCAAGGAGCCAATTATCGAAGCTTACCGTTCGGCTGGGCTTCCGGTTCCCTCAGGGCTGAAGGCCCATTCTACCAGAGCCGTGGGCGCGTCCTGGGCTTTGAGGCACCAGGCTACGGCTCAGCAGGTGTGTCAGGCGGTTACCTGGTCGAGTCTGCACACTTTCACGAAGCACTATCAAGTGCATACCTATGCTTCGGCGGACGCCAGCCTAGGTAGACGAGTCCTTCAGGCGGCGGTTGCCCACCTGTAGGAAGAGGCCGTTTTACGGCTCTCTTACGAGGTATTATTTTACCCACCCAGGGACTGCTTTTGGACGTCCCAATTGTCTGGGTCTCCCAATAGAGCGACAAAGAAGAAGGGAATTTTGTTTACTTACCGTAAATTCCTTTTCTTCTAGCTCTAATTGGGAGACCCAGCACCCGCCCCTGTTTTTTTGTGTACACATGTTGTTCATGTTGAATGGTTTCAGTTCTCCGATATTCCTTCGGATTGAAGTTACTTTAAACCAGTTTTTAATTCTTTTTCCTCCTTCTTGCTTTTGCACCAAAACTGAGGAGCCCGTGGGAGCACGGGGGGTGTATAGGCAGAAGGGGAGGGGCTTAACGCTTTTAAGTGTAGTACTTTGTGCGGCCTCCGGAGGCATAGCCTATACAACCCAATTGTCTGGGTCTCCCAATTAGAGCTAGAAGAAAAGGAATTTACCGTAAGTAAACAAAATTCCCTTCTTTTCTCTATTTTCATCTTTGTTGGTCTGTTGTCTCTGCCTTCCCTGGGACTGTAGTAGCTGCTTCATCTTCCCAATTCTATGGACAGCCACAAAACTAAAGGTTTTTTTTTTGTTTTGTTTTTTTTATGCACCCAGCTAAAAAAAAACCCACAAAATTAATCTGACAGTTTAGTGTATATGGGAGCCTCGCAGGATCTACCCTCCTAAGCCATCTATTTACGCATGTAGGTTATAGAAGGTTTAATAAAATAACTATCTGCAATTTTGATTTCTCAAATATGTAAATAAGATCTATCGGCCGGACATAGATCTCCCCGAGACTTCACCTCCAGGGCTTACTACACGTGGAGCTTTACCAGTGTGAGACATGTAGTGACCGACAGTCTGATAACCGCTAACAGTGCAGCACTACATGTAACAGCTGCAGATTTTCAGGGAGATCTTTGTCTGGCCCATAAATCTTAAGTGTTCATAACATATTAAGAACATGTATGTATGTTGCCACCTTTTGTAGAGAACTGCTAGATAAAGGTCGGTGATGGTGGAGGTGGGATATTCCGAGTTTTCCTCGTGTGATTCTTCCTACGCCAGCAACACTGACCAGTAAATAAGCTAATTTCCTATTTCTAACTATTTTAGGTGGTGGCGGGGGTTTTGGAAGGAGAGGTAAGGCGCCCCCTTTATTTCTGTGTTGCAGGATCTATGTTACCCATTCAGTTCAGATTGATCGGCACTTGGTAAGTTCTTGTATAAAGCAGATTTCCATTTTATCCCATCTATTTGTAGGAGACACTGACAATTCCGATGACAAGAAAGAGTTCGGGAGCACAGGTAAGCGGGGGCCTGCGATGTAATCATACTGCAGGAGACCTGTCAATCATGCAGAGTTGGGCGGGACAGACCTCACACTCATTGCCACCCCGTATATGTAATGGAGCCCCTCTGTGGTTTCGGTGGTTGCGAACCATGACTCCTTTGACAGGTTCCCCTTACCATTTTGAATGGTCTCACCGATCCTCGGGGTCAGTCCTATCATTTGGGGTGGGGGGGGGGAGGTCTGACTTCTCGGGTATCTACATAAACAATTTTTTGGTTCTTTTAGGCGGCAACAGTGGTTTTTCAGGCTGGAGGAACTTTGAGAAAAAAGGTAAGGCTCCACTACCCTCATTACTTTATCGGCCCTGTGGTGGCTAAGGAATAAATTCAGGTCAAAATACAAAAAGAAAAATTGAATCTGTAAAAATAGAGCTGTATCTGGCAGAAGGCAACACAATGAGCGGTGTATTTGTGTATTTACAAATCATTGCTAGGAAAAAGCCGGAGAAGCGTGCCAGCCACATACCTGGTTTCGCCGGCTTTTTCAAGTGTTCATTTTGTTTTTATGTATTACACATTTTTGTAGTTTTATATAAAGCATAATAACGCTTTTGTTTTTAGGAGATGAGGACGATGCAGATGGCAAGAGAAATTTTGGGGGACCAGGTCAGTTTTGAGTAACCTGCCCATGTCTGTACAGACATCCCAGTCCCTCAGGACATGGTTAAGAGTTTGCATAGATGCAATGGCAGTTTCCTCAGGTTTATGCCGTTCACGCAAACAACTTCCCATTAGTGTAATTGTGGTCCTACAAAGCACGTAGTGGTGCAGAGGAGACGAGCTCCCCTCCGTGTGACCCTATAATGTCAAAATCATTGGCCACTTCAGCATTTGAGGGCATCTATTGGGGGCATCCACGGCCGCTGGTGCCCGACTGAGGCATGGCCTAATACATTGCCTATAGAAAGCCATTTCACCGTATGGTTTTCTGCAGATCTAATTTTTTTAAAATGGTGGGTTTTTTTTTTTTTTTTCCTTTTATATTTTTTTTTATTTTTTTTTACTTTGTTCAGGTGATGGTGGTAGCTTTGGAAACTTTGGAAGACGAGGTGAGTTTTTTTATATTTTCACTATTCTTTTTTTTTTTCCGGTCTTTTTTGGTGGACCGCCGCATATTAATGTTTGTCTCTGCATTTGCTTTGCAGTGATTAAACTATTAATTTGTCCTTCCTTATCGTTTAGGTAACAATGATGAGCGAGAAGGCGGCAGGGGAAGATTTGGAAAAACAGGTAATTTCGAATGTTGCCATGTACATAGCGAAGAATTTTTAGTCATTTCGGTCATGCAGGACACTGGGGCTGCATGACCCCCTTCAGGTCACGGACGAGTCCACCTCCCTGTCCCAGGAAGCGGTTTCCTTTTGTCGGCACCGTAAGCAACAAGTCGCTTTTTCCCATAAAGATTGGTGTTCTCGCTACTAAATGATACCCAAATATGCGCCTGCCGTCTTGTAAGGGGGTTTGATGCCCTCTTATCCTTTTGGGAAGAATTAGTTGACAAATGTTCAGTTTTTCTCGGTGGACTTCTCGAAAGCCACTACTTTGCTTTCTTTATCGTTCCTTTGGGAGACCAAGACCATGGGTGTTTCGCTTCTGCCTCCGGAGGACACACAAAGTACTACACTTAAAAGTGTAGCTCCTCCCTCTGAGCTTATACACCCCCTGGTAGCCAGTCCTAGCCAGTTTATTGCTTTGTGTCAGGAGGCATACATCCACACATGCATTCTCATCTGATTTGTTTGAATTTTGGAAAGAGTTTGAAGAAAAGCGGGTCCATGTCTGGACCCCCGGCATGTCCCTTCTCACTCCACTGTGTCGGCGGTGTTGTTAAGGTTGATTTACAAGGCTGCAGCCTTACATGCCGCGCTCCTTCACCATCCCTTCTGGGCTCTGGCTTGAAGTGGGAGCCAGCACGGTCTCCATGCCTGGCAGGAGTCCGGTCTCCATCCACAGCCCCTTGAGGATTCTGTTGGACCGGAGCACTCATCCCCAGGGACATGGCCCTGCGTCTCAGCAGCTAAGTACCTGAGACGTTTATGTTGGGGGTCCCGGTTCTTGTAAGGGGAGAGTATGCTGTATGTGATTGTTTTAACTTTTCCGGCGGGTTCTCTAGCTTTTGCCTGAGAACCGCGCCGATGGTGCCTGCTTGTCGGCCTCGCCGCTTAAATTTAGGCCCCGGCTTCGCTGGAGGCCTAGTATCATTTTCCTGCCCTCGCATGTCACTCATGCAGAGGGACAGGTTCGGCTCCTCCCGGCAGCCGTTCTACACAGGGGAGGGACACTCCCCACTGCTGGGGCGTCCCTCCTTCCCTGCAGGTCTCTAGCCCTCCAGTTCCCGCTCTTTTATAGGAACGCCCCCTAGTCCCGCCTCCTCTCTTCGCTCCGGCGGCCATTTCTCAGGCAGAGTTCACTCTGCTCTGGGACATTCTGCATCTCTGCTGAGGTGCTGCGACTGGGGGACCGGGCGACCGGGATCTGGAGGGCACACAACACAGCGGTCTGGTAAGCCACAGCCGGTCTCCGGTTGTGGACCTCTGTATATTCTCCCTGGGGTTCATTCTCTGCAAAGCCCCCACTCCAGCAGCATGTTTCACACAAGGAGCAAGGCTCCAAAGCTTTATTCTGCATGCACTGCATGTAAGCTCCTGCTGCCTGAGCCGAGCATTTATCCACATTGTGATGTCTGCTCTAACTTGGCGGTGCCACAGCCTGGAGTCTCACCCCCAGTGGTCTCTCAGGCTGCTGCTGCTGCACCTGTGACTGAACCCCCGGCCTGGGTAGAGTCCTTTTCTAGGTCCATATCCCAGTCATTTGCTGAGTCCATGGGACTTTTGTCCAGGACTTTGATGAATATGCCTCAGCCTCCCTCACAGGGTGCCTCTAATGCTCTTGACAGAGGACTCCTATCCTCTGACCTCCGTCCATCGGAGCTCACGGAGGATTCATCATCTGATCCCAGACCCCGTCCTTCTAAGAAAAGGCGCAGGGTTTCCTCCCCCTCCTCATCCCGCGGCTCTGTCTCAAGAGCTGACTCTCAAGATGAGGATGCCCTCACTGGGGGCTCGGAGGCTAACTCCATGTATCCCATCGATTTCCCTGAGGGTGACTCAGATCTTAGTGATTTGATTGCTTCTATTAATTCTGTGCTGGATCTGAATCCGCCAGTGTCAGAGGAGCAACTCTCTTTGGCAGAAAAACATCAGTTTACCTCGCCTAAGAGAGTGAAGAGTGTGTTCTTTAACCACTCCAGTTTTCAGGCCGCTGTGACCAAACCCAGGGCCTGTCCTGACAAACGCTTTCCAAAGCGTGGCTCTGATGACCGGTTTCCATTTCCACCTGAGGTGGTCAAGGAGTGGTCTCACTCCCCAAAGGTAGACCCCCGGTGTCTAGGCTCTCAGCCCGGACCGTTGTGTCGGTGGCTGACAGCACCTCACTTAAGGATTCCACTGACCGTCAGATTGACCTTCTGGCCAAATCTGTGTATGAAGCTGCGGGGGCCGCGTTTTCCCTGACTTTTGCAGCAGTGTGGGCTCTCAAAGCCATCTCTGCCTCTCTGGAGGAGATGCATTCCCTCACCAGGGAATCTATGCCTGAGATGGTTACCTTAACTGCTCAGGCTTCAGCTTTTTCATCTTATGCCATGTCTGCCATGCTAGAGGCTGCTCACCGCACTGCGGTGGCTTCAGCTAATTCTCTTGTTATCCGCAGGATTTTGTGGCTTCGAGAGTGGAAGGCAGATGCTGCTGCCAAGAAGTTTCTTGCTGGGCTCCCTTTTGCTGGTTCACGGCTGTTTGGTGAATAGCTGGATGAAATCATTAAAGAAGCTACTGGCGGGAAGAGTACTTCCATGCCACAAACCAAGACCAGGAAACCCGCCCAGGGTTAGGAATCAATCGAGGTTTCGTTCCTTTCGTTCCTCCAACTGGTCGTCCTCTAAGCCTTCCGCCTCGTCCGCTAACTCAGCCAAGGATCAGAAATCCAACTGGCGCACAAAAACGCGTCCGCAGAAGTCCGCAGGAGGTTCTGCCACTAAGGCAGCCTCCTCATGACTCTCGGCCCGCTCCAGCCACGTCCTCAGTCGGTGGCAGGCTCTCCCACTTTGGCGACGCTTGGTTAAAGCAAGTCTCCGATCAGTGGGTGAGAGACATCATATCTCACGGCTACAGGATAGAATTCTCTTCCAGCCCTCCAAACAGATTTTTCTTCGGCGCTCCATTGGGAGACCCAGACGATTGGGTGTATAGCTACTGCCTCCGGAGGCCACACAAAGCATTACACTAAAAAGTGTAAGGCCCCTCCCCTTCTGGCTATACACCCCCCGTGGGATCACGGGCTGATCAGTTTTCAAGCTTTGTGCGAAGGAGGTCAGACATCCACGCATAGCTCCACTGTTTTTAGTCAGCAGCAGCTGCTGACTATGTCGGATGGAAGAAAAGAGGGCCCATACTAGGGCCCCCAGCATGCTCCCTTCTCACCCCACTTTTGTCGGGTGTTTGTTAAGGTTGAGGTACCCATTGCGGGTACGGAGGCTGGAGCCCACATGCTGTTTTCCTTCCCCATCCCCCCTCAGGGCTCTGGGCGAAGTGGGATCTTACAGGTCTCCAGGCACTGAGACCGGGCTCCATCCACAGACCCAGAGAACCTGCTGGATATGGAGCTGAGTATCGTCAGGGACAGGCCCTGCTACATTAAGGTACTCTGTGTCCCCGGGCAAGCGCGCACACACACACCAGCATTGCTGGGAGTGTTAGTGCGCCGGGGGCAACAGCGCGGAGCGCTCGTGCTATTATTCACTACAGCTTTGCTGAGTGACTTTATGTATTGGGAACTGCCGCGCCGGCCGCTGCTGGGTGTTTTTTACATTGTGGCGCGGCTGGGACTTGTGGTGCGCCGGGGACTTCCACGCTGGCCGTGCACATGGACGGCCGCGCTTATTACTCGAGTCCCCGGCTTTGCGGCCTAGTTTTCGTTTCGTTCCCGCCTCCAGCCCTGCCAGTCAGGGGAGGGGCGGGACGCTGTACAGACAGTCAGCGCCGAGAGCTGGAGTCTGCTTTGCATTCTCCAGCCCCCTTCACTGGACACAGTGGGACGCCAGTTTCCCGCTCTTGTCTGGGGCACGCCCACGGCCCGCCCCTCTTCACAGGACGCCGGCAGCCATTCCTGCACGCAGTCCGAGCTGTGGAACGGAGACAAGCTCTGGGCAACCAGTCACAGGGCTCTGGCGACCACACACCCGCGTTATAGGCGGGCGGTAAGCAGCACCTGAAGTGCTGACCCCACTAAATACCGAAGTGTCCATTTGTTTTTTATGCTTGTATGCTATACACTGCACTGTAAGTCGCTATTTCTTCGGCGCTCTATTGGGAGACCCAGACGATTGGGTGTATAGCACTGCCTCCGGAGGCCACACAAAGCAATTACACTTAAAAGTGTAAGGCCCCTCCCCTTCTGGCTATACACCCCCAGTGGGATCACTGGCTCACCAGTTTTCGGCTTTGTGCGAAGGAGGTCAGACATCCACGCATAGCTCCACTGTTTAGTCAGCAGTAGCTGCTGACTATATCGGATGGAAGAAAAGAGGGCCCATATGGGGCCCCCAGCATGCTCCCTTCTCACCCCACCGGTGGTTTGTAAGGTTGAGGTACCTATTGCTGGTACGGCGGCTGGAGCCCACATGCTGTTTTCCTTCCCCATCCCCCTGAGGGGCTCTGAGGAAGTGGGATCTTACCGGCCCCAAAGCCCTGAGGCCGGGCTCCATCCACAGACCCATTGAACCTGCTGGATGTGGAGCGGGAGTGCCGTTCAGGGACATGGCCCTGCACCATTCAGGTACTCTGTGTCCCCGTACACACAGGCACAGCACACTCCAGACTTGCTGGGTGTGCTAGTGCGCCGGGGACAGTAAAGGGTTACAGTCACTGCAGCCTAGCTGAGTGACTTTATTTATTGGGAACTACCGCGCCGGACGCTCCGTGAGCGGCGGCGCGGCTGGGACTTGTAGTGCGCCGGGGACTTAGCGCCGACCGCGCTTTTACGGCGGCGGCGCTCATAAATCCAGTCCCCGGCTTTTGCGGCCTAACTCAGCTTCGTTCCCGCCCCCACCCTGTCAATCAGGGTAGGGGAGAGACGCTGTACACTCAGCAGCGCCGAGGGCTGGAGCCTTATTTACATGCTCCAGCCCTCTCACTAGACACTGTGGGACGCCAGGTTTCCCGCTCTGACTCGGGGCATGCCCACGGCCCGCCCCTACTCACACGAGCTGGGGAAGTACGCCGGCAGCCATTCCTGCAGCCCGAGCTGGGAGAACGGACTCTGGGCAACCAACAGGAATGGGGCGACCACACACCCGCTTATAGGCGGGCGGTAAGCGGCACCTGGGGTGCTGACACTAAATACCGCAGTTTTGTCTATTTGTATTTAAGTACACTGCATAGGTCGCTATTTCGGGCTATATGCCCTCTTAGATGGCGACACATCAGCAGCAGGAAAGCATGAGTGCTACGGCACAGGCTTTCTATGCTGCTTGTATTGCACGTACTGAAGTGTTCAGGTGTATTTATGCTTGTATGCTGTACACTGCACTGTACGGTCACTAGTCTTGGCTATATTCGCCATAGAATGGCTAGACTACAGCAGCAGAAAAGCAAGGGTGCTGAGGCACAGGTTTTATAGGCTGCTTGTATTGCATGTGCTGAAGTGGTCATTGTACTTATGCTTGTATGCTATACATTGCATAGATGGCTAGAATACAGCAGCAAAAAAGCAACACAGGCTTTCTATGCTGCTCTTACTGCATGTGATACTGTTCCACCGGCAGGTTCCACTGACCCCCATTGTGTGCAATGCTCCCCTGTAGCACTTGGTCAGCCGGGGTCTCTACTAGAGGTGGCCAAAGGAACCACCTGTGAACCCTGTCCAGGGACAGGGACGGAGTTGCAATTTCGGCTGATAGATTGTCATGGGATAGAGACTTTGCAGTCCAGACAGGCCATGGGCAATCTTGATTAATGCTCCCTGGCCACCCTCTTTTGGAACATAATCAGTGCTCCGGGGGGGTCCCAGGTATTCCAGGGTGAAGGCTCTGACACGGACGACAGTCCCAGACAGCCTAAGCTAGCTCGCTGGGTGCGGCACTCGGCTTCATCACTGGTCAGGGTCCCAGCAGGAGGACTCTCTGTATGAGGAGGCAGACGTAGCTGATCAGGGCTTTGGTCCTGACACCGCTCTCAATCCGGATACACCGGATGGTGACGCCATAGTGAATAATCTTATAGCGTCCATCAATGGAATGTTGGATATTTCTCCCTCAGCTCCCCCAGTGGAGGAGTCAGCTTCAGTAGCTTGCGGCTAGATCCATAGTTGCAGTGGAGATGGGACTTCACTTAAAGATGCCATTGACAGACAGATGGACCTCTGGTTGAAATCTGCCTGTGAAGCTATCAGCGTGTCGGTGGCTCCGGCATTCGCAGCCGTATGGGCACTCTAAGCTATTTCAGCTGGTCTTGCGCAGCTGGTCTTGAGCACATGTACATCTGTGCCGCAGGTGGTGTCCTTAACCTCGCAATGTCTGCATTGCGACTTACCCTAGTAATGCTGTCCTGGAGGGACAGTCGAGGTTTCGGTCCTTCCCAGGCTCGGGCAGGTCCCAATTGTCCTCGTCCAAAAGGGCTCAAAAGGCTCAGAGGGGCTCAGATTCCGGCCGGGCTCAATCACGCCCAAGGAAGGCAGCCGGAGGAACTGCTACCAAGGCGGTCTCCTCATGACTTTCAGCTCTCTCTCTCCGCATCCGCGGTTGGTGGCAGACTCTCCCGCTTGGCGACATTTAGCTGCCGCAGGTCACAGACCGGTGGGTGAGAGACATTGTGTCTCACGTGTACAGGATAGAGCTCTGTTCTCGTCCTCCGGCTCGATTCTTCAGAACTTCCCCTCCCCCCACCGAGCCGATGCTCTTCTGCAGGCAGAAG
This sequence comes from Anomaloglossus baeobatrachus, assembly GCF_048569485.1. Lineage (NCBI taxonomy): Eukaryota > Metazoa > Chordata > Amphibia > Anura > Aromobatidae > Anomaloglossus > Anomaloglossus baeobatrachus. The sequence continues at coordinate 946,922,851 of NC_134353.1, read as the reverse complement.
GAGTGGTAATCCCTGTTCCTCTTCAGGAACAAGACACGGTTTTTTCCTCCACTCTGATTGGGGTGCCAAAAAAGGGTGGCTCTTTCCGTTCCGTTCTGGACCTCAAACTGCTCACCAAACACGTGAAGGCCAGGCGGTTCCGGATGTAACCCTCCGCTCCGTCATTGCCTCAATGTCTCAAGGAGATTTCCTAGCATCAATAGACATCAGGATGCTTATCTCCACGTGCCGATTGCTCCAGAGCACCAGCGTTTGCTACGTTTCGTTATTGAAAACGAGCATCTTCAGTTCGTAGCCCTGCCCTTCGGTCTGGCGACAGCCCTACGGGTTTTCACCAAGTTCAGGGCAGCAGTGGGAGCAGTCCTGCACTCTCAGGGTCACTCTGTGATCCTTACTGGGACGATCCACTTGTCAAGGCACCCTCTCAAGAGGCATGCCAACACAGCCTGTACGTGGCGCTGGAGACTCTCCAGAGTTTCGGGTGGATCATCAACTTTTCAAGGTTAAATCGGGCACCGACCCAATCGCTGACATATCTGGGCATGGAGTTTCACACTCCCTCAGCGATAGTGAAGCTTCCGCTGGACGAGCAGCGTTCACTACAGACGGGGGTGCAGTCTCTCCTTCAAGGCCAGTCACACCCCTTAAGACGCCTCATGCAGAGGCAGTCACTTTCGCGCAGTTTCATCTGCGTCCACTTCAATGGGACATGCTTTGCCAATGGGTTGGGGAGTCGACGTCCCTAGACAGGAACGTCTCCCTTCTCAGACGGTCAAGGACTCTCTTCAGAGGAGTCCATCCTTCAGATCAATGTTCTGGAAATCTGGGCAGTGTATCTTGCCCTGCAAGCCTTCCAGCAGTGGCTGGAAGGTAAACAGATCCGAATTCAGTCGGACAATTCCACAGCGGTGGCATACATCACCCACCAAGGCGGAACACGCATCGCCAAGCCTACCAGGCAATCCGGCGGATTCTGATGTGGGTGGGAGACAGAGCATCCACCATATCCGCAGTTCACATCCCGGGCGTAAAAAATTGGGAAGCAGACTTCCTCAGTCGCCAGGGCATGGACGCAGGGGAATGGCCTCTGCACCCAGAATGGTGTCAGAAAATCTGTAGCCGCTGGGGGATACCGGACGTCGACCTAATGGCGTCTCGGCACAACAACAAGGTCCCGATTTTCATGGCGCGGTCTCACGAGCAAAGAGCTCTGGCGGCAGGCGCCCTAGTTCAGGATTGGTCGCAGTTCCAGCTACCCTATGTGTTTCCACCTCTGGCACTGTTGCCCAGAGTGCTACGCAGGCTCAGCTCCGATTGCCGCCGCGCCATCCTCGTCGTCCCAGACTGGCCGAGGAGGTCGTGGTTCCCGGATCTGTGGCATCTCACGGTCGGCCAACCGTGGGCACACTCAGACCGGCCAGACTTACTGTCCCAAGGGCCGTTTTTTCCACTGAATTCTACGGCCCTGAACCTGACTGTGTGGCCATCGAGTCCGAGATCCTAGCGTCTTCAGGATTATCTCAAGACGTCATTGCCACCATGAGACGGGCTAGGAAGCCGACGTCTGCCAAGATCTACCACAAGACGTGGAAGATATTCTTATCTTAGTGCTCTGCTCAGGGAGTGTCTCCCTGGACATTTGCATTGTCTCCTTTTTCCTCCCTTCCTGCATCTGGATTGGGAAAAGGTTTGTCGCTCGGCTCCCTTAAAGGACAAGTCGCAGCGCTGTCGGTATTCTTTCAGAAGCGCCTAGTACGACTTCCTCAGGTACGCACGTTCCTGCAGGGGGGTTATCACATTGTCCCTCCGTACAGGAGGCCGTTAGACCCATGGGATCTGAACAGGGTATTAATTGCTCTCCAGGAGCCGCCCTTCGAGCCTCTGAGGGATGTTTCACTTTCTCGACTTTCACAGAAAGTGGCCTTTCTGGTGGCGGTCACGTCTCTTCGGAGAGTGTCCGAACTAGCAGCGCGGTCATCCAAAGCTCCCTTCCTGGTGTTCACCATGATAAGGTAGTGCTGCGCCCGATCCCAGAGTTTCTCCCTAAGGTGGTATCCCCTTTTTATCACAATCAGGATATCTCCTTACCTTCCTTTTATCCATTTCATCGATATGTAATGGCTTTGCATTGTTGGATCTGGTGTAGAGCACCCAGAATCTACATTCCCGCACGGCGCCCCTGCGCCGCTCGGATGCACTCTTTGTCCTTGTCACTGGTCAGCGCAAGGGGTCGCAGGCTGCAAAATCCACCCTGGCTCGATGGATCAAGGAATCAATCCTTGAAGCCTACCGTTCTACTGGGCTTCCGGTTCCATCAGGGCTGAAGGCCCATTCTACCAGAGCCGTGGGTGCGTCCTGGGCATTACGGCATCAGGCTACGGCTCAGCAGGTGTGCCAGGCGGCTACCTGGTCGAGTCTGCACACCTTCACCAAGCATTTTCAGGTGCATGCCTACGCTTAGGCGGATGCCAGCCTAAGTAGATGAGTCCTGCAGGCGGAGGTTGCCTCCATGTAGGGAACGGCTGTTTTTACAGTCCAAACTTGAGGTATTCATTTACCCACCCAGGGACTGCTTTTGGACGTCCCAATCGTCTGGGTCTCCCAATGGAGCGCCGAAGAAGGGAATTTTGTTACTTACCGTAAATTCCTTTTCTTCTAGCTCCAATTGGGAGACCCAGCACCCGCCCCTGTTTCCTTCGGGATTTTTGGTTTGTTCGGGTACACATGTTGTTCATGTGGAATGGTTTCAGTTCTCCGATGTTCCTTCGGATTGAATTTGTTTAACCAGTTATTGGCTTTCCTCCTTCTTGCTTTTGCACTAAAACTGATCAGCCCGTGATCCCACGGGGGGTGTATAGCCAGAAGGGGAGGGGCCTTACACTTTTTAGTGTAATGCTTTGTGTGGCCTCCGGAGGCAGTAGCTATACACCCAATCGTCTGGGTCTCCCAATTGGAGCTAGAAGAAAAGGAATTTACGGTAAGTAACAAAATTCCCTTCTTTTTTCTTATGCGGCTTGCCTCTGTGACTTAATGGGTTTTTAAGGGTTCACTGTCTATTAAGTCCTGTCTGTCACAAACCACCGGGGGGGTCACTCAGAAATCCCCCGCGCTGGCTACCAGTACGTCACAATCGGGGGGTAACAAGTGGGGGTCACCCCTCCTTTATACCTCCCGACCGACAGACAGAGCACGTGACGCGCTCTCTAGCGCCCCTCTTATAGTCAGGCCAATTATGGAATTGCCCGACCATAAGCAAGGAGGCCGCTATACTACTTATGCCGATTATTGAAGGGTCCCCGGTGAGAGTAGGGTATATATTCCCCCGACCTCCGCGGGCGGAATATATAAAATCTCCCCGGATCTCACTGGCCTCCCCACAATAATCCTTGGCACAATTCGCTGCCACCAACCGATTTACGGTAACTATTAGCCGAACACACAGACGTGGGATTCAAGATCGAGATAACAGAACAGCCCAAGATTAATTATATAATTTAATCAGCCTAAAGCACACTAGAACTACAATATATACAATAGGGAATCTACAGAATATACATATGTCAGAGTACAGTTACAGTCAAAGCATGGGTTACAAACAGGCATACACAGTTCCAGCAGTTACCTTGTTGCGTCTGGCCACAGGGGGGCGCTGTAGACCAGGTTTCCAGGAACTCCCACAGATGTTTCCTACACGTGCCCCCAGCGAAAGAACGCTGGAAAATGGCCGAAGTAGGGTTATCAACCTGGGCAGATCCAGGTCCCCTCCTACCTTCGTGACCTCACAGGGAAGCACTGCCACTCCCCCTGCATGGATCAGAATTATCCAGCAAAGGGGATATTGGCCATAACTTTGCCTGGGAGCGTCGTAGGCGGACGCCAATGCTCTCATTGTGACAGTTATGAATTTAGCTACAGAACGAGGGGACTCATGACCTGTCTGCCAGTTCCCCATTGGCTGATATCACGCCTGGGGCATTTCCCAATGTCCTGCTCCCATAAAAAGGGGGTGCCGGCATCGTCCACATGCGGAGACACCATTTTTAGGGTTGCCATATTTATCGGAAATATGGCTTGCGAGATATGAACCATTTTTTACTGGAGTCGTTCTGTCTAGCTAGTTCCATAGCCTTGCTAATGAGATACAACTCTTGTTACAGGGTGACGGCAGGGAGTCATCCTGTGTCCATTGTTCCCACACCACCTCATCTCCATATCACAGGAGATGGCCATGGGATTTGTTGCTAAACCAGTTGTGTGAAGGAAAGGGGGGGTGACACCAGGAGAGGGCTTCCTGACATACTTGAATATCATGATTTATCGTCATATCTCCGGATTTACCTCACACTGTCCTTGATGCATTAGGAGGGGAGCAAGGTCTGCACGGCCTATCCAGGGTTTATCTCCTGGGGCTTTTCAGGTGAATGTTCACCTTCGTATTATAGAGTTTTGTGAGGTCTCTGTCTGTACAGGTTGTGTCCCACGCTGCTGTCAATTCAATGGTTCTTCAAGGATCCACTTGGCTCAGATCCTGGACCACCGACCTGATATCCAAAAAATAAGCAAACTGGGCTACCCTTTGCAAAAGAAAGGCTCTTCGGGAAAAACTGCTTACATGATGACATCAATGATGCTACTGGGAGCAAGAGTAATCTGCTTCCTCAGAATCATGTGCTCTCTGGGCTTTTCACTCCTTCCTCAAAGGTGATCAGGTCCTCACGACCCTCCGACTACAGGCGGCCCTCATTCAGAACTAACTGATTATCTACTCCAGATCCGTATTAAGATCTTCCCCCTTTAGAGTTTGAATGGCTCACACAATTGCTGCCTGGGTCTGTCGTAAAATCAAATTTGCCTTTCTGCCCTCAAGCGGGTATTTTACTTAGTCCCGACCTAAGGGTTGACCTTGCACCATCTTCATACAAGCCATCCATGAGTTTCTACAATGGTAGGCTCGAGTCTTTTCTAGGGAACCTGCTCCAACCTATTCCATTCCCAAGGAGGACAGTTGGGTCAGACCAGTTCTAGACTTGTATTGATTACCTATCTGTTAAAGTATGGAGATTTTGCATGGAATTCCTCAATTTGTGGTTGCATCACTACTCTGGTAGTCACAAATCTTATATTTGCTTGTCTTACCAGTGATTTCTTCAATTTGCTGGCCGCTCTTTTTCCAGTTCATTGCTCTCCAGTTGTGATGGCTTCTATGGTCTTCACCAAGGTGATCCCTCCCAAGATGATGCAGCTCCCATGCCAAGGGGGGGTGGCAACCTGTAAAAATCTGGAGCATTTTGTAAAACAAATTCTCGTCAATAGAAGAGAAGTCACCCACTTTCCAACTCGCCTTTTATTCCTTGAAGCTCTGTGGTTGGATCACCGACATGTCTGACTTTATCCAGCGCCTGGATTTTCTGAGCATGATATTCGATACCCCGGATGGGTTTGGTTTTCTTTCCATCGGACAAGCTCTTCCATTCATTGAGCCGGGGCGTTTCCTTGTGGATGGAGTTCTCTTTTTCTTCGGCGCTCCATTGGGAGACCCAGACTATTGGGTGTATAGCTACTGCCTCCGGAGGCCACACAAAGCATTACACTAAAAAGTGTAAGGCCCCTCCCCTTCTGGCTATACACCCCCCGTGGGATCACGGCTGCTCAGTTTTCAAGCTTTGTGCGAAGGAGGTCAGACATCCACGCATAGCTCCACTGTTTAGTCAGCAGTAGCTGCTGACTATATCGGATGGAAGAAAAGAGGGCCCATACTAAGGGGCCCCCAGCATGCTCCCTTCTCACCCCACTTTCTGTCGGCGGTGTTTGTAAGGTTGAGGTACCCATTGCGGGTACGGAGGCTGGAGCCCACATGCTGTTTTCCTTCTCCATCCCCCTGAGGGCTCTGGTGAAGTGGGATCTTACCGGCCTCCAGACTGAGGCCGGGCTCCATCCACAGACCCGGAGATCCTGCTGGATACGGAGCTGGGTACCATCAGGGACAAGGCCCTGCAACATTCAGGTACTCTGTGTCCCCGTGCAGACAGGCACAGACACACTCCAGCGTTGCTGGGCGTTATAGTGCGCCGGGGACAGTAGCGCTGTGCGCCTGAGTTTTACTCACTGCAGCTTTGCTGAGTGAGTTTATGTGGGGAACTACCGCGCCGGCCGCCATGGAGACAGCGGCGCGGCTGTGACTTGTAGTGCGCCGGGGACTTCGCGCCGACCGTGCTTTTACGACGGCAGCGCTGATAAATCTAGTCCCCGGCTTCTGCGGCCTAGTTACGTTCGTTCCCGCCCCCAGCCCTGTCAGTCAGGGAAGGGGAGAGACGCTGTACAATAGCAGCGCCGAGGGCTGGAGTCTTATTTACATACTCCAGCCCTCTCACTGGGCACAGTAGAACGCCAGTTTCCCGCTCGTTGTCTGCACACGCCCACGGGCCCGCCCCTCTTCACAGGACGCCGGCAGCCATTCCTGCACGCAGTCTGAGCTGGAGAACGGACATAGCCCTGGGAGACCCAGACAGGGGATTCTGGCGACCACACACCCGCTATTAAGCGGGCGGTAAGCAGCACCTAAGTGCTGACCCCACTAGTGCCACAGTGCTGTTTTTTGTGTACTTTGTTTGTACATACATATATATATATATATATTGCACTGTACGGTCGCTTCTTGGCTTATACCCCTATATTGCTCTGAGGAGACAACAGCATGTCATCCGCAAAAAGCAAGGGTGCCAAGGCACGGGCTTCATATGCTGCCTGTACCGCATGTGGGGCTGATCTACCGGCAGGTTCCACTGACCCCCATTGTGTGCAATGTTCGGTCCCTGTGCCACTTCGTCAGCCGGAGTCTATGCTAGTAGTGGCCCAGGCAGAGACGCCTGTGTACCCTGCCCCGGTGACGGGGACAGAGTTTGCAGTTTTTGCTGATAAGATGTCTGTGACTATGACAAAGATTCTAGAAACCTTGCAGTCCAGGCCGGTCACTCAGACCATGGGCACTGCTGATTCAGGTCCCCCTCATTTGGAGCTAATCCGTGCTCCAAGGGGGTCCCAGACATCACAGGCTGAAGGCTCGGACTCGGACGACAGTCCCAGGCAGCCTAAGCGAGCTCGCTGGGAGAGACACTCGGCGTCATCACGCTGGTCAGGGTCTCAGCGAGAGGATTCTCTGTATGATGAGACAGAAATAGGTGATCAGGAGTCTAATCCTGAGACCGCTCTAAACCTGGATACCCCTGATGGTGACGCCATGGTGAATGATCTTATAGCGGCCATCAATAGGCTGCTGGATATTTCTCCTCCAACGGAGGAGGCAGCAGCACAGCAGGAGAAATTCCATTTTAGGTATCCCAAACGTAAATTGAGCTCTTTTCTGGACCACGCGGACTTCAGAGAAGCAGTCCAGAAACACCATGCTTCTCCAGACAAGCGTTTCTCCAAACGTCTTAAGGATACCCGTTATCCCTTTCCCCCTGACGTGGTCAAACGCTGGACCCAGTGTCCAAAGGTGGACCCCCCAATCTCCAGGCTTGCGGCTAGATCCATAGTTGCAGTGGAAGATGGGGCTTCACTTAAAGATGCCAATGACAGACAGATGGACCTTTGGTTGAAATCTGTCTATGAAGCTATCGGCGCGTCGTTTGCTCCAGCATTCGCAGCCGTGTGGGCACTCCAAGCTATTTCAGCTGGTCTGGCGCAGGTGGACTCGATTATACGTCCATCAGTGCCGCAAGTGGCGTCCTTGACCTCGCAAATGTCTGCGTTTGCAACTTACGCTATCAATGCGGTCTTGGACTCTACCAGCCGTACGTCAATGGCGTCCGCCAACTCGGTGGTTTTACGCAGAGCCTTATGGTTAAAAGAATGGAAAGCAGATGCTGCTTCCAAAAAATGCTTAACCAGTTTGCCATTATCTCAAGACAGGCTGTTTGGTGAGCAATTGGCGGAAATCATTAAACAGTCCAAGGGTAAGGACTCTTCCCAGATCAAGCAAACCTCAGCAGTGGAAGGGACAGTCGAGGTTTCGGTCCTTTCGAGGTTCGGGCAGGACTCGATTCTCCTCGTCCAAAAGGACTCAGAAGGAGCAGAGGAGCTCAGATTCCTGGCGGACTCACTCACGTCCAAAGAAAGCAGCCGGAGGAACCGCTTCCAAGCCGGCTACCTCATGACTTTCGGCCTCCTCCCTCCGCATCCTCGGTCGGTGGCAGGCTCTCCCGCTTTTGCGGCATTTGGCTGCCACAGGTCAAAGACCGGTGGGTAGCAGACATTTTGTCTCACGGGTACCGGATAGAGTTCAGTTCTCGCCCTCCGTCTCGGTTCTTCAGAACTTCCCCACGTCCCGACCGAGCCGATGCTCTTCTGCAAGCGGTGTGCTCGCTAAGGGCAGAGGGAGTGGTGATCCCCGTTCCTCTTCAGGAAAGAGGTCAGGGTTTTTACTCCAATCTATTTGTGGTGCCAAAAAAGGACGGCTCTTTCCGTCCTGTTCTGGACCTAAAACTGCTCAACAAGTACGTGAAGACCAGGCGGTTCCGGATGGAATCCCTCCGCTCCGTCATTGCCTCGATGTCTCAAGGAGATTTCCTAGCATCAATAGACATCAAAGATGCTTATCTCCACGTGCCAATTGCTCCAGAGCACCAGCGTTTTCTACGCTTCGTTATAGGAAACGAACATTTTCAGTTCATAGCCCTGCCGTTTGGTCTGGCGACAGCCCCACGGGTTTTCACCAAGGTCATGGCAGCAGTGGTAGCAGTCTTGCACTCTCAGGGACACTCGGTGATCCCTTACTTGGACGATCTACTTGTCAAGGCACCCTCTCAAGAGGCATGCCAACACAGCCTGAACGTTGCGCTGGAGACTCTCCAGACTTTCGGGTGGATCATCAACTTTTCAAAGTCAAGTCTGTCACCGACCCAATCACTAACATATCTTGGCATAGAGTTTCATACTCTCTCAGAGACAGTGAAGCTTCCGATGGACAAGCAGCGTTCACTACAGACAGGGGTGCATTCTCTCCTTCAAGGCCAGTCGCACCCCTTAAGACGCCTCATGCACTTCCTGGGGAAGATGGTGGCAGCAATGGAGGCAGTCCCGTTTGCGCAGTTTCATCTGCGCCCACTTCAATGGGACATTCTCCGCCAATGGGACGGGAAGTCGACGTCCTTGGACAGGAAAGTCTCCCTTTCCCAGACGGCCAAGGACTCTCTTCAATGGTGGCTTCTTCCCACCTCATTATCACAAGGAAGGTCCTTCCTACCCCCATCCTGGGCGGTGGTTACGACAGACGCGAGTCTGTCAGGGTGGGGAGCAGTTTTTCTCCACCACAGGGCTCAAGGGACGTGGACTCAGCAGGAGTCCTCCCTTCAGATCAATGTTCTGGAAATCAGGGCAGTGTATCTTGCCCTACAAGCCTTTCAACAGTGGCTGAAAGGAAAGCAGATCCGAATTCAGTCGGACAACTCCACAGCGGTGGCATACATCAATCACCAAGGCGGGACACGCAGTCGGCAAGCCTTCCAGGAAGTCCGGCGGATTCTGATGTGGGTGGAAGCCACGGCCTCCACCATATCCGCAGTTCACATCCCCGGCGTAGAAAACTGGGAAGCGGACTTCCTCAGTCGCCAGGGTATGGACGCAGGGGAATGGTCCCTTCACCCGGACGTGTTTCAGGAAATCTGTCGCCGCTGGGGAAGGCCGGACGTCGATCTAATGGCGTCCCGGCACAACAACAAGGTCCCAGCTTTCATGGCACGGTCTCGCGATCACAGAGCTCTGGCGGCAGACGCCTTAGTGCAAGATTGGTCGCAGTTCCAGCTGCCCTATGTGTTTCCCCCTCTGGCACTCTTGCCCAGAGTGCTACGCAAGATCAGGTCCGATTGCCGCCGCGCCCTGCTCGTCGCCCCAGACTGGCTGAGAAGGTCGTGGTATCCGGATCTGTGGCATCTCACGGTCGACCAACCGTGGGCGCTACCAGACCGGCCAGACTTACTGTCACAAGGGCCGTTTTTCCATCTGAATTCTGCGGCCCTGAACCTGACTGTGTGGCCATTGAGTCCTGAATACTAGCATCTTCAGGATTATCTCAAGGGGTAGTGGCCACCATGAGACAGGCTAGGAAGCCCACGTCTGCTAAGATCTACCACAGAACGTGGAAGATTTTCTTATCCTGGTGCTCGGCACAGGGAGTGTCCCCCTGGCCATTTGCATTGCCTACTTTTCTTTCCTTCCTGCAATCTGGTTTGGAAAAAGGCTTATCACTCGGCTCCCTTAAAGGGCAAGTCTCAGCGCTATCGGTATTTTCTTCGGCGCTCCATTGGGAGACCCAGACGATTGGGTGTATAGTACTGCCTCCGGAGGCCACACAAAGCATTACACTAAAAAGTGTAAGGCCCCTCCCCTTCTGGCTATACACCCCCAGTGGGATCACTGGCTCACCAGTTTTCTGCTTTGTGCGAAGGAGGTCAGACATCCACGCATAGCTCCACTGTTTAGTCAGCAGCAGCTGCTGACTATGTCGGATGGAAGAAAAGAGGGCCCATACTAGGGCCCCCAGCATGCTCCCTTCTCACCCCACTTTATGTCGGCGGTGTTTGTTAAGGTTGAGGTACCCATTGTGGGTACGGAGGCTGGAGCCCACATGCTGTTTTCCTTCCCCATCCCCCTAAGGGGCTCTGAGGAAGTGGGATCTTACCGGCCCCCAAGCCCTGAGGCCGGGCTCCATCCACAGACCCATGGAACCTGCTGGATACGGAGCTGGGTATCGTTCAGGGACAAGGCCCTGCGACATTCAGGTACTCTGTGTCCCAACCAGGCCGCGCACATTCCAGACTTGCTGGGTGTGCTAGTGCGCCGGGGACAGTAGCGCTGCGCGCTGGGCTTACAGTCACTACAGTTTTTCTGAGTGACTTTGTGTTGGGGACTGCCGCGCCGGCCGCCCCTGGAGCGGCGGCGCGGCTGCGACTTGTAGTGCGCCGGGGACTTAGCGCCGACCGTGCTTTTACGACGGCGTCGCTTATAAATTTAGTCCCCGGCTTCTGCGGCCTAGCTCCGCTTCGTTCCCGCCCCCACCCTGTCAATCAGGGCAAGGGAGAGACGCTGTACGATTAATCAGCGCCGAGGGCTGGAGTCTTATTTACATGCTCCAGCCCTCTCACTGAGCACAGTGGGACGCAGGTTTCCCGCTCTTTGTCTGCACACGCCCAGGGCCCGCCCCTCTCCATAGGACGCCGGCAGCCATTCCTACATGCAGTCTGGCTGGAGAACGGACACAGGCTCTGGGAGACCCAGACAAGGGATTTCTGGCGACCACACACCCGCGTTAAGCGGGCGGTAAGCAGCACTTTAGTGCTGGCCCCACTAGTGCCACAGTGTTATTTTGGTGTACCTTTTTTCTCTATACCATATATATATGTATATATATATTGCACTGTAAGGTCGCTTCTTGGCTGTATACCCTATCTTGCTCTGAGGAGACGACAACATGTCATCCGCAAAACGCAAGGGTGCCAAGACACAGGCTGTAAGCGCTGCTTGTGCCGCTTGTGGGGCTGATCTACCGGCAGGTTACAATGACCCCCATTGTGTGCAATGTTCGGTCCCTGTGCCACTTCGTCAGCCGGAGTCTATGGTGGTAGTGGCCCAGGCAGAGTCGCCAGTGAACCCTGTCCCGGTGACGGGGACAGAGTTTGCAGTTTTTGCTGACAGGATGTCTGTCACTATGACAAAAATCCTAGAGACCTTGCAGGCCAGGCCAGTTACTCAGTCCATGGACACTGCTGCGGCAACGTTCCCCGGTCCCCCTCAGTTGGAGTTAATCCGTGCTTCAAGGGGGTCCCAGGCATCTCAGCCTGACGGCTCTGATTCAGATGACAGTCCCAGGCAGCCTAAGCGTGCTCGCTGGGAGAGACCCTCCACGTCATCACGCGGATCAGGGTCTCAGCGAGAAGAGTCTCTACATGATGAGACAGAGGAGGGTGATCAGGAGTCTAATCCTGAAACCGCTCTCAATCTGGATACTCCTGATGGTGACGCCATGGTAAATGACCTTATAGGGGCCATCAATAGTCTATTGGAAATTTCTCCCCCTGCCCCTTCTGCAGAGGAGGCAGCTGCACAGCAGGAGAAGTTCCATTTCAGGTATCCCAAGCGTAAACTGAGTACTTTTCTGGACCACGCTGACTTCAGAGAATCAGTCCAGAAACACCATGCTTACCCAGACAAGCGTTTCTCCAAACGTCTTAAGGATACACGTTATCCCTTTCCCCCTGACGTGGTCAAACGCTGGACCCAGTGTCCAAAGGTGGACCCCCCAATCTCCAGGCTTGCGGCTAGATCCATAGTTGCAGTGGAGGATGGGGCTTCACTTAAAGATGCCAATGACAGACAGATGGACCTTTGGTTAAAGTCTGTCTATGAAGCTATCGGCGCGTCGTTTGCTCCAGCATTCGCGGCCGTGTGGGCACTCCAAGCTATTTCAGCTGGTCTGGCACAGGTGGACTCTATCATACGTCCAGCAGTGCCGCGAGTAGCGTCCCTAACCTCGCAAATGTCTGCGTTTGCGACTTACGCTATCAACGCTGTCCTGGACTCTACAAGCCGTACCTCAATTGCGTCTGCCAACTCTGTGGTCTTGCGCAGAGCCTTGTGGTTAAAGGAATGGAAAGCGGATTCTGCTTCCAAAAAATGTTTAACCAGCTTGCCACTATCTGTAGATAGACTGTTCGGTGAACAATTGGCTGAAATCATTAAGCAATCCAAGGGTAAAGACTCCTCCTTACCCCAGCCCAGATCAAGCAAACCTCAACAGAGGAAGTGGCAGTCGAGGTTTCGGTCCTTTCGAGGCTCCGGCAAGACCCAATTCTCCTCGTCCAAAGGGACTCAGAAGGAGCAAAGGAGCTCAGATTCCTGGCGGGCTCACTTACGCCCCAAGAAAGCAACCGGAGGAACCGCTTCCAAGGCGGCTGCCTCATGACTTTCGGCCTCATCCCTCCGCATCCTCGGTCGGTGGCAGGCTCTCCCGCTTTTGCGACATTTGGCTGCCACAGGTCAAAGACCGGTGGGTAACAGACATTTTGTCTCACGGGTACAGGATAGAATTCAGTTCTCGTCCTCCGCCTCGGTTCTTCAGAACCTCCCCACATCCCGACCGAGCAGATGCCCTTCTGCAGGCGGTGTGCTCACTAAAAGCAGAAGGAGTGGTGATCCCTGTTCCTCTGCAGGAACAAGGGCAAGGTTTTTACTCCAATCTCTTTGTGGTTCCAAAAAAGGACGGCTCGTTTCGTCCTGTTCTGGACCTAAAGCTGCTCAACAAGCATGTGAACGCCAGGCGGTTCCGGATGGAATCCCTCCGCTCCGTCATTGCCTCAATGTCTCAAGGAGATTTCCTTGCATCAATAGACATCAAAGATGCTTATCTCCACGTGCCGATTGCTACAGAGCACCAACGTTTTCTACGTTTCGTGATAGGAGACGACCATCTCCAGTTCGTAGCTCTGCCATTTGGTCTGGCGACAGCCCCACGGGTTTTCACCAAGGTCATGGCGGCAGTGGTAGCAGTCTTGCATTCTCAGGGACATTCGGTGATCCCTTACTTAGACGATCTACTTGTCAAAGCACCCTCTCAAGAGGCATGCCAACACAGCCTGAATGTTGCGCTGGAGACTCTCCAGACTTTCGGGTGGATCATCAACTTTTCAAAGTCAAACCTGGCACCGACTCAATCACTAACGTATCTTGGCATGGAGTTTCATACTCTCTCAGCGATAGTGAAGCTTCCGCTGGACAAGCAGCGGTCACTACAGACAGGGGTGCAGTCTCTCCTTCAGGGTCAGTCGCTCCCCTTAAGGCGCCTCATGCACTTCCTAGGGAAGATGGTGGCAGCAATGGAGGCAGTCCCGTTCGCGCAGTTTCATCTGCGCCCACTTCAATGGGACATTCTCCGCCAATGGGACGGGAAGACAACTTCCCTAGACAGGACAGTCTCCCTTTCTCAGATGACCAAGGACTCTCTGCAATGGTGGCTTCTTCCCACCTCATTATCACAGGGAAGATCATTCCTGCCCCCATCCTGGGCAGTGGTCACGACAGACGCGAGTCTGTCAGGGTGGGGAGCAGTTTTTCTCCACCACAGGGCTCAAGGGACGTGGACTCAGCAGGAGTCCACACTTCAGATCAATGTTCTGGAAATCAGGGCAGTGTATCTTGCCCTATTAGCCTTCCAGCAGTGGCTGGAAGGAAAGCAGATCCGAATTCAGTCGGACAACTCCACAGCGGTGGCATACATCAACCACCAAGGAGGGACACGCAGTCGGCAAGCCTTCCAGGAAGTCAGGCGGATTCTGATGTGGGTGGAGGAAAGAGCATCCACCATATCAGCAGTTCACATCCCGGGCGTAGAAAACTGGGAAGCAGACTTCCTCAGTCGCCAGGGCATGGACGCAGGGGAATGGTCCCTTCACCCGGACGTGTTTCAGGAAATCTGCCGCCGCTGGGGGGTGCCGGACGTCGACCTAATGGCGTCTCGGCACAACAACAAGGTCCCGACCTTCATACCGCGGTCTCTCGATCAAAGAGCTCTGGCGGCAGACGCCTTAGTGCAAGATTGGTCGCAGTTCCGGCTCCCTTATGTGTTTCCACCTCTGGCACTCTTGCCCAGAGTGTTACGCAAGATCAGCTCCGATTGCGGCCGCGTCATACTCGTCGCCCCAGACCGGCCGAGGAGGTCGTGGTATCCGGATCTGTGGCATCTCACGGTCGGCCAACCGTGGGCACTACCAGACCGTCCAGACTTACTGTCCCAAGGGCCGTTTTTCCATCGGAATTCTGCGGCCCTGAACCTGACTGTGTGGCCATTGAGTCCTGGATCCTAGCGTCTTCAGGATTACCCCAAGGGGTCGTGGCCACCATGAGACAGGCTAGGAAGTCCACTTCTGCTAAGATCTACCACAGAACGTGGAAGATTTTCTTATCCTGGTGCTCTGCACAAGGAGTATCCCCCTGGCCATTCGCGTTACCTGTCTTTCTTTCCTTTCTGCAATCTGGGTTGGAAAAGGGCTTGTCGCTCGGCTCCCTTAAAGGGCAAGTCTCGGCACTATCCGTGTTTTTTCAGAAGCGTCTAGCACGACTTTCTCAGGTGCGCACGTTCCTGCAGGGGGTTTGTCATATCGTACCTCCGTACAGGCGGCCGTTAGATCCGTGGGATCTAAACAAGGTCCTTGTTGCTCTCCAGAAGCCGCCCTTCGAGCCTCTGAGGGATGTGTCACTTTCTCGACTCTCACAGAAAGTGGCCTTTCTGGTAGCGGTCACGTCTCTTCGGAGAGTGTCTGAACTAGCAGCGCTGTCATGCAAAGCTCCTTTCCTGGTGTTCCACCAGGACAAGGTAGTGCTGCGCCCCATTCAGGAGTTTCTCCCTAAGGTGGTATCCTCTTTTCATCTTAATCAGGATATCTCCTTGCCTTCCTTTTATCCGCATGCAGTTCATCGGTATGAAAAGGATTTACATTTGTTGGATCTGGTGAGAGCACTCAGAATCTACATTTCCCGCACGGCGCCCCTGCGCCGCTCGGATGCACTCTTTGTCCTTGTCGCTGGTAAGCGCAAAGGGTCGCAGGCTTCCAAGGCCACCCTGGCTCGATGGATCAAAGAACCAATTCTTGAAGCCTACCGTTCTGCTGGGCTTCCGGTTCCATCAGGGCTGAAGGCCCATTCTACCAGAGCCGTGGGTGCGTCCTGGGCATTACGACACCAGGCTACGGCTCAACAGGTGTGCCAGGCAGCTACCTGGTCGAGTCTGCACACTTTCACCAAACATTATCAGGTGCATACCTATGCTTCGGCGGACGCCAGCCTAGGTAGAAGAGTCCTGCAGGGGTCAGTTGCCTCCCCGTAGGGGAGGGCTGTCTTTGCAGCTCTAACATGAGGTATTTCTTTACCCACCCAGGGACAGCTTTTGGACGTCCCAATCGTCTGGGTCTCCCAATGGAGCGCCGAAGAAGGGAATTTTGTTACTTACCGTAAATTCCTTTTCTTCTAGCTCCTATTGGGAGACCCAGCACCCGCCCTGTTGTCCTTCGGGATTTTTGGTTGTTTTTCGGGTACACATGTTGTTCATGTTGAACGGTTTTCAGTTCTCCGATGTTACTTCGGAGTGAATTTGTTTAAACCAGTTATTGGCTTTCCTCCTTCTTGCTTTTGCACTAAAACTGGTGAGCCAGTGATCCCACTGGGGGTGTATAGCCAGAAGGGGAGGGGCCTTACACTTTTTAGTGTAATGCTTTGTGTGGCCTCCGGAGGCAGTACTATACACCCAATCGTCTGGGTCTCCCAATAGGAGCTAGAAGAAAAGGAATTTACGGTAAGTAACAAAATTCCCTTCTTTTCAAAAGCGTTTAGCACGACTTCCTCAGGTACGCACGTTCCTGCAGGGGGTTTGTCACATCGTCCCTCCGTACAAACGGCCGTTAGATCCATGGGATCTGAACAGGGTACTAGTTACTCTCCAGAAGCCGCCCTTCGAGCCTCTGAAAGATGTTTCACTTTCTCGGCTCTCACAGAAAGTGGCCTTTCTGGTAGCGGTCACGTCTCTTCGGAGGGTATCCGAGCTGGCAGCGTTGTCATCCAAAGCTCCCTTCCTGGTTTTTCACCAGGACAAGGTAGTGCTGCGCCCGATTCAGGAGTTTCTCCCTAAGGTGGTATCCTCTTTTCATCTCAATCAGGATATCTCCTTGCCTTCCTTTTGTCCTCATCCAGTTCATAGGTATGAAAAGGATTTGCATTTGTTGGATCTCGTGAGAGCACTCAGAATCTACATTTCCCGCACGGCGCCGCTCGGATGCACTCTTTGTCCTTGTCGCTGGTAAGCGCAAAGGATCGCAGGCTTCCAAATCCACCCTGGCTCGATGGATCAAGGAACCAATTCTTGAAGCCTACCGTTCTGCTGGGCTTCCGGTTCCATCAGGGCTGAAGGCCCATTCTACCAGAGCCGTGGGTGCGTCCTGGGCATTACGACACCAGGCTACGGCTCAACAGGTGTGCCAGGCAGCTACCTGGTCGAGTCTGCACACTTTCACCAAACATTATCAGGTGCATACCTCCGCTTCGGCGGACGCCAGCCTAGGTAGAAGAGTCCTGCAGGCGGCGGTTGCCTCCTCGTAGGAGAGGGCTGTTTTGCAGCTCTAACTTGCGGTATTACTTTACCCACCCAGGGACTGCTTTTGGACGTCCCAATAGTCTGGGTCTCCCAATGGAGCGCCGAAGAAGAAGGGAATTTTGTTACTTACCGTAAATTCCTTTTCTTCTAGCTCCAATTGGGAGACCCAGCACCCGCCCTGTTTCCTTCGGGATTTTTGGTTTTTTCGGGTACACATGTTGTTCATGTTGAACGGTTTCAGTTCTCCGATGTTACTTCGGATTGAATTTGTTTAAACCAGTTATTGGCTTTCCTCCTTCTTGCTTTAGCACTAAAACTGAGCAGCCGTGATCCCACGGGGGGTGTATAGCCAGAAGGGGAGGGGCCTGAAGTGTAATGCTTTGTGTGGCCTCCGGAGGCAGTAGCTATACACCCAATAGTCTGGGTCTCCCAATTGGAGCTAGAAGAAAAGGAATTTACGGTAAGTAACAAAATTCCCTTCTTTTTCATTAATTTTTGCATGAGGGTTCTTTTTGAGGCTCTTCTTATTCACTCACCATGGATCCACTCTGTGGGAACATTTTGGGTTCCTTACCATTGTAGACACTTCTTCATTTAAGTATAGTCAGCTCCACAACGGTGGCCTACTGGAACCATCAGGGTTACATCAGGAGCTCCTCAGCCATTAGGGTAAAACGTGAAAATTCTTGCTGGGAGGTGCTCAATTTTCATGATCTCTGCGTTGCCTGGCATGGGAAAACTGGCCACTGACTACTTCAGCTAAGGAACTGGATCTGGGAGAGTGGTTCTCTGAGGTCTTGAGTCAGCTCTGCCTTTGTGGCAACCCTCATGAACTTCTTCCCCACAATCACAAGGTCCAAACTTACATTTCTTTATCGTTCCTTCCATGGGAGACCCAAACCATGGGTGTATAGCTAGCGCCTCCGGAGGACACACAAAGTACTACACTCAAACGTGTAGCTCCTCCCTCCGGGCTATATACACTCCCTGGATGACAATCTACCCAGTTCAACGCTTTGTGTTCCAGGAGGATCACACACACTTTCATTTTCTGATATTTTTTTCATTTTTATTTTGATTTTAAAGATTTGGAAGAAAAGCGGGTCCAGTCTGGACTCCCGGCATGTCCCTTCACACCCCACTTTGTCAGCGGTGCTGTTAAGGTTGACTTATAAGGCTGGAGCCTTCGCATGCCGCGCTCCTTCACATCCTCTAAGAGGCTCTGGGTTGAAGTGGGAGCCATCACGGTCCTCTCTGCTTGCAGAAGACCGGTCTCCATCCGCAGCCCTGTCTGGTCCCTGCTGGAAGGAGCATTTACCCCCCTCTCCAGGGACATGGCCCTGCGTCTCAAAGCTAAGTATTGAGACGTTTTTTCAGGGGTCCCGGGTACTTTTATTAGGGGGACAGTATGTGCTTTAGCGTTACTGTAATTTTCGGCCGGTTCTGGGCATTTCCCCTGAGAACCGCGCCGAAGGTGCCTGCTCGTCGGCCGCATTTTAAAATCTAGGCCCCAGCTTCAGTTTGGGCCTAGTTTCGTTTTTGGCTCTCTGCATGTTTTGCATACAGCGCCGCCCACCGCCCGACCAGCAGAGGGGAGTGCACTCCTCTCTAGGGAGATGTTCCCTCCCCTGTATACCTTCCTGTATCTCTCTGCCCTCCGTTTTTCCCGCTCCTGGGCTTATACACGCCCCCCTCCTTCTCCCAGCGCCATTTTCTCAGCGTTCTTACACTGGAAGGCGCTGGATGCTGCAGCTGCATACTGTCAGAAAAGCTGACACTTCACAGGGGAGCGGTGGAATCCGGAGGGCACACAGAGAGCACGGGCTGGTAAGCCACAACCTCTGGTTGTGGACTTTTATTACACTCTCAGGCATTCTACAGGAGTGTATTCTGACGGCAGAACTTTCTCCTCAGCAGCATGTCTGTCACTAGGAGCAAGGCTGCAAACATGTACGCTATATGCACTGCTTGTAAGCTAATTCTGCCAGAGACAAGCACATACCCACATTGTGATGCCTGTGCTAATATGGTTGTGTCTCAGCCTGGAGCCTCCGCAGGGGTCCCTCCGGCTGCTCCGGCTCCGGTGGCTGAACCCCCGGCTTGGGTAGCATCCTTTTCACAAGCTATTTCCAAGTCTTTTGCCGACTCCATGGGGCAGCTGTCCCGGACACTGCTGTCTATGCATCAGCCTCCCTCTCAGGGTGTCTCTGCGGCTCCGAGCTCTGCAGAGCCCTCAGAGCATGTCCTAGGACCCCGTCCCCCTAAACGGAGACGCACGGACCCTTCTCCTTCCTCGTCCCACGGCTCTGATTCACAAGCCGAGGTGCAGGGCGAGGAGGATTCACTTACTGTGGGCTCAGACGCTACCTCTATGTACCCCATTGACTTGTCTGAGGGTGATACGGATGTTAGTGACTTGATTGCGTCCATTAACTCCGTACTGAACCTCAACCCACAAGAGTCAGAGGAACAACCCTCTCTGGTAGAGGTACACCAGTTTACCTCTCCTAAGAGACCTAGGAGTATGTTTTTTAACCACTCCAGCTTTCAGGCCACTGTTAACAAGCCCAGGGCCTGTCCTGACAAACGTTTTCCGAAGCGTAGTTCAGATGACAGTTTCCCTTTTTCACCGGAGGTGGTTAAGGACTGGGCCCAGTCCCCAAAGGTAGACCCTCCAGTGTCCAGAATCTCAGCCCGCACAGTCGTAGCTGTGGCTGACGGCACTTCTCTTAAGGACCCCACTGACCGCCAGGTTGACCTTCTGGCCAAGTCTGTATATGAGGCGGCAGGAGCCTCGTTCTCCCCGTCTTTTGCGGCAGTGTGGGCTCTTAAGGCAGTCTCTGCCTCCCTGGCAGTCTCTCCAGGGACTCTATTCCTGAGATGGATGCCTTAACTTCTCAAGCTTCGGCTTTTGCAGCCTACGCCATGTCTGCCATCCTGGAGGCTTCTCACCGCACGGCGGTGGCCTCCGCTAACTCCCTCGCGATCCGCAGGATCTTGTGGCTTCGAGAGTGGAAAGCAGACGCTTCCTCTAAGAAGTCCCTTGCGAGTCTCCCTTTTACTGGGTCCCGGCTGTTTGGGGAACAGCTGGATGACATAATTAAGGAAGCTACGGGCGAGAAGAGTACTTCCTTGCCACAAGCTAAAGCCAAGAAACCTGTCCAGGGCAGGAACCAATCGAGGTTTCGTTCCTTTCGTTCCTCTAACTGGTCATCCTCTAAGCCCTCGGCCTCGTCCACTACCGCCAAGGATCGTAAATCCAACTGGCGCGCAAAACCGCGTCCTCAAAAGACCGGAGGAGCCGCTGCCACTAAGGCAGCCTCCTCGTGACTATCTGGCCGCGCCAGCAAAGTCCTTGGTCGGTGGCAGGCTCTCCCGCTTTGGCGACGTGTGGTTGCAACACGTCTCCGATCAGTGGGTGCGGGATATCATCACCCACGGCTACAGGATACCATTTTCTTCCAGCCCGCCAAACAGATTTTTTCTGTCCACCCCCCCCTGCTCCAAAGCCGCCGCCTTCTCTCAGGCCGTGGCATCCCTGCAGGCCAACGGTGTAATTGTTCCGGTCCCCGCCCGGGAACGGTTCAGTGGTTTCTACTCAAACCTCTTTCTAGTCCCCAAAAAGGACGGTTCCTTCCGACCCATCCTGGATCTCAAGCTTCTCAACAAGCATGTTCAGGTGCGGCACTTTCGCATGGAGTCTCTGAGATCGGTCATTGCCTCAATGACCCAAGGAGATTTTCTGGCATCCATCGACATCAGAGATGCCTATCTGCATGTGCCTATTGCGGTCTCACACCAGCGTTGGCTACGTTTTGCAATCGGAGAGGAACATTTCCAGTTCGTGGCTCTTCCCTTTGGCTTAGCCACGGCCCCTCGAGTGTTCACCAAGGTCAATGCAGCAGTGGTTGCGGTCCTGCACCTCCAGGGATTGGCAGTGATTCCTTACCTGGACGACCTTCTAGTCAAGGCCTCATCCAGTGTAGACTGCCAGCGGAGTGTCTCTCTCACTGTCGCCACACTAGTCCAGTTCGGGTGGCTTGTCAACCTGCCCAAGTCCACTCTGACCCCGACCCAGGTACTCTTGTACCTAGGGATGCAATTCGAGACTCTGCCGGCACTTGTCAAGTTGCCCTTAGTCAAACAGCAGTCCCTTCGTCTGGCGGTGCGCTCTCTGCTGAGGCACCGCCGTCATTCCATCAGACACCTCATGCAGGTGCTGGGTCAGATGGTGGCGTCCATGGAAGCGGTTCCCTTTGCCCAGTTCCATCTGCGTCCCTTGCAGCTGGACATTCTCCGCTGTTGGGACAAGCGGATCTCTTCCTTGGACAGGCTGGTGGCTCTGTCATCACAGGCCAGGAACTCCCTTCAGTGGTGGCTTCAGCCCCTCTCCCTGTCACAGGGACGCTCCTTCCTGACTCCGTCCTGGGTGATTCTCACCACGGATGCCAGCCTCTCCGGTTGGGGAGCGGTATTTCTCCATCACCGAGCACAGGGCACTTGGACTCCGTCCGAATCAGCCCTCCCGATCAATGTGCTGTAGATCAGAGCTGTGTTTCTAGCTCTCCTAGACTTTCACCACCTGTTGGCGGGCAAGCACATTCGGGTTCAGTCGGACAACGCGACAGCGGTTGCCTACATCAATCACCAGGGCGGAACTCACAGCCGTCTGGCGATGTTGGAGGTTCAACGAATCCTCCAGTGGACGGAGGACTCCAAGTCCACCATATCCGCAGTCCACATCCCAGGCGTGGAAAACTGGGAGGCCGATTATCTCAGCCGTCAAACCGTGGACGGCGACAAGTGGGCCCTACATCCGTCAGTGTTCAGATCAATCTGCCGCAAGTGGGGCACTCCGGAAGTGGATCTAATGGCTTCCCGGCACAACAACAAGGTTCCGGTTTACGTGGCTCGCTCCCACGATCCTCAAGCCTTCGCAGCAGACGCACTGGTTCAAGATTGGTCTCAGTTCCGTCTGGCCTATGTGTTTCCCCCTCTAGCGCTCTTGCCCAGGGTTCTGCGCAAGATCGGAACGGAGGGCCGGTGAGTCATACTCATTGCTCCGGACTGGCCCAGGCGAGCTTGGTACCCAGATCTGCTCCGCCTGTCCGTAGAAGTGCCGTGGCATCTCCCGGACCGCCCAGACCTTCTCTCTCAAGGTCCGTTCTTCCGCCAGAATTCTGCGGCTCTCAGATTGACGGCGTGGCTCTTGAGTCCTGGATCCTGACGGCTTCAGGCATTCCCTCTGAGGTAATCTCCACCATGACTCAGGCTCGGAAGTCTTCCTCGGCCAAGATTTACCACAGGACTTGGAGAATTTTCCTGTCCTGGTGTCGCTCTTCCGGCCATGCTCCTTGGCCGTTCTCCTTGCCGACCATCCTGTCTTTTCTACAGTCAGGTCTACAGTTAGGTCTGTCCCTCAATTCCCTCAAGGGACAGGTGTCGGCTTTGTCGGTATTGTTCCAGCGGCGTATCGCCCGACTGGCTCAGGTGCGCACCTTCATGCAGGGCGCATCTCACATCATCCCTCCTTACCGGCGGCCCTTGGATCCCTGGGACCTTAATCTGGTCCTCACGGCCTTACAGAAACCCCCTTTTGAGCCTCTCAGGGAGGTTCCTTTGTCTAGACTTTCACAGAAAGTTGTCTTTCTAGTAGCCATAACTTCTCTCAGGAGAGTTTCTGATTTGGCTGCGCTTTCTTCGGAATCCCCCTTTTTGGTGTTTCACTAAGACAAGGTGGTTCTTCGTCTGACTCCGGACTTTCTCCCTAAGGTGGTGTCTTCCTTCCACCTTAACCAGGACATTTCATTGCCCTCTCTTTGTCCGGCCCCTGTGCATCGCTTTGAGAAGGCGTTGCACACCTTGGATTTGGTGCGGGCGCTCCGAATCTATGTGTCACGCACCGCCGAAGACGGCGGTGCACCTCACTTTTTGTGCTAACCACGGGTCAGCGCAAGGGTCTCTCTGCTTCTAAACCGACCCTGGCTCGTTGGGTTAGGTCGGCTATCGCTGATGCCTACCAGTGTTCTCAGGTGCCTCCCCCGCCGGGGATTAAGGCGCACTCGACCAGAGCTGTCGGTGCCTCCTGGGCTTTCAGGCACCAGGCTACGGCTCAGCAGGTGTCAGGCTGCCACTTGGTCCAGTCTGCACACTTTTTCGAAGCACTACCAAGTACATGCTCATGCCTCGGCAGATGCGAGCTTGGGCAGACGCATCCTTCAGGCGGCTGTCGCCCATTTGTGAAGTTAGGTTTTGCCTACTTCTCAGTTTGGTTTATTTCCCACCCATGGACTGCTTTGGAACGTCCCATGGTTTGGGTCTCCCATGGAAGGAACGATAAAGAAAAAGAGAATTTTGTTTACTTACCGTAAATTCTTTTTCTTGTAGTTCCGACATGGGAGACCCAGCACCCTCCCTGTTGTCTGTTGGCAGTTTTTTGTTCCGTGTGTTTCACCGGCTGTTGTTAGTAGACAGAGTTCTAGTTTTGCCGAGTTTTACTCTATCTCTACTTATGGGTGGATGTCCTCCTTCAGCTTTTGCACTGAACTGGGTAGATTGTCATCCAGGGAGTGTATATAGCCCGGAGGGAGGAGCTACACGTTTGAGTGTAGTACTTTGTGTGTCCTCCGGAGGCGCTAGCTATACACCCATGGTTTGGTCTCCCATGTCGGAACTACAAGAAAAAGAATTTACGGTAAGTAACAAAATTCTCTTTATTCCCGCATTCCATGGACCTATTTGGTAAATGCTTTAGTCATTCCATGGAAAGAGTTCTCTGCTCGATCTTCTCTACTCTTCCACTTCATTTTATTCCCCACAATCTTTAGCGGGTCAAGGTGGATGTTGTCTTGGTGATCCTGATCGCTCTGGCTGGGCATAGTACTGTGATCTTATCTAACTGGTCGCAGATGATCCTTTTCCCTCCCCAATTACAACTTTCCATCTTGAGCTTCTTTGCCTCCCACCATTTATTTCTTGGTTGCGTTTGTCTTCACTGTTGGAAGCTGAGGTTTTGAGATCCAAAGATCTGTCTCACTCTGTGGGCCTGACTTTTCCGATTGCTTAGAAGCCACAACCTGCAAAGGTTTACCTCCGTATCTGGAGGTCCCAGTTTGTCTAGTGGGAATAGAGGGGCTTCCATCTCATGGCTTTCTACATTCCTAGGGGCTTTTTTTTTTACCTACCTTCTGGTCTGGTTGCAGGCTTCGCCTTCATCAAGGAACAGTTTTCTGTGTTGTTCATCATACTTTCAGCAGACTTGACTTATCTTTCCAAGTTATCTTCCTCTGTACACTGGTGCATTTCACCCCCTTACCGGCTTCCGGTGCGACCTCCTCCTTGTTCGGACTGAGATTCTTCAACATCTCAATGGTTCCTATTATGGAAAGCGGCATGTCCAGTGGCAATTACCTCCATACGCAGGGTGTCCATTCTCTTCCCTGCCTCATTCTCCATCAGGGCAAGGTTGTCTTACACTCCAAGCCTACCTTTATTGGTGGTCCTCACTTTCAAAGTCAGTGGGGTCTTGGTCCTCTCTACTTTTTCCATTTTTCCAGATCATCCCAGCAGCGTTCTTTCCACTATCTGGATCTGGTCTTCTTTTGCAGGCCCTCCATTGTTCCAATTCTTTTGTATGACTCCTGTTGGACCATGCTCGGGTCGGGCAACCTCCAACATGTCCCATTTCCATATTGGTTGGAAATTATGGAGGTATTACAATAGCAAATCTCTGCCCTACAGGTTACAGCTTATTCTGCTAGGGCTGTCAGCTCTTTCTGGGCAGTCAGGCATCAGGCCTACAAGACCCACTTTAACCTTTTCCAACCCAGACGATCTATCATGACTTCTACCAGTCAGCCTTGGGTGTAGGGTGCTGCCGGCCGCCATCTTTGCCCACCAGGCAAAGACGAGACTTTTTTTTTTTTTTTTCCACCTAGTGTCAGGGCTTATACCACTGTCCTGTGTTCCTCAATGTATTCAACGTGGAACAACGGGATTGTACAGTAACTAAAAAAACAATAATTTTTGTATATTATTGGTTTATAAAACGCAACCTGAATCATTTTTCTCAACCACGAGGAAGGTGTAAAATGAAGCTATATATTTTTTCTTTTAGGTGACCGCGATGGTTTCGAGAATAGAAAAGACTCTGGCCAAAGAGGTGAGATTTTTTTTTTGTTTTCTTTTTTTTCTTTGCACACAACTAAGTTCCGATTTTTCCTTTTCCTTTTTTTTTTTCTATTTTCCTCCCCTTCTTCCGAGAGATGTAACTCTTTTTTTTCTTATTTCTTTGTCGCTCCATTGGGAGACCCAGACAATTGGGTGTATAGGCTATGCCTCCGGAGGCCGCACAAAGTACTACACTAAAAGTGTAAAGCCCCTCCCCTTCTGCCTATACACCCCCCGTGCTCCCACGGGCTCCTCAGTTTTCACCAAGGTTATGGCTACTGTAGTAGCGGTCCTCCACTCTCAGGGTCACTCGGTGATCCCTTACTTGGACGATCTACTGATCAAGGCACCCTCTCAAGAGGCATGCCAACACAGCCTCGACGCTACTCTGGAGACTCTCCAGAGCTTCGGGTGGATCATCAATTTTCCAAAGTCAAATCTGACACCGGCCCAATCGCTGACATATCTTGGCATGGAGTTTCATACCCTCTCAGCGATAGTGAAGCTTCCGCTGATCAAGCAGCGGTCACTACAGAAAGGGGTACAATCTCTCCTTCAAGGTCAGGCACACCCCTTGAGGCGCCTCATGCACTTCCTGGGGAAGATGGTGGCAGCAATGGAGGCAGTCCCTTTCGCGCAGTTTCACCTGCGTCCTCTGCAATGGGACATCCTACGCAAATGGGACAGGAAGCCGACGTCCCTCGACAGGAACGTCTCCCTCTCTCAGGCGACCAAAGCTTCCCTTCGGTGGTGGCTTCTTCCCACTTCATTATCGAAAGGGAAATCCTTCCTACCCCCATCCTGGGAGGTGGTCACGACGGACGCGAGTCTGTCAGGGTGGGGAGCGGTTTTTTTTTTTTTTTTTTTTTTTCTCCACCACAGGGCTCAGGGTACGTGGACCCAGCAAGAGTCCTCACTTCAGATCAATGTTCTGGAAATACGGGCAGTGTATCTTGCCCTGAAAGCGTTCCAGCAGTGGCTGGAAGGCAAGCAGATCCGAATTCAGTCGGACAATTCCACAGCGGTGGCATACATCAACCACCAAGGCGGCACACGCAGTCGGCAAGCCTTCCAGGAAGTCCGGCGGATTTTGATGTGGGTGGAAGCCACGGCCTCCACCATCTCTGCAGTTCACATCCCAGGCGTGGAAAACTGGGAAGCAGATTATCTCAGTCGCCAGGGCATGGACGCAGGGGAATGGTCCCTTCACCCGGACGTGTTTCAGGAGATCTGTTGCCGCTGGGGGGTGCCGGACGTCGACCTCGTGGCGTCCCGGTGTCAAGGTCAGAATGACGATGATGATGAGACTCAAAGGATCTCTTGATATCCGGCTGCTGCTTCTAATTAAAATGTCATGTGTGCACACGAGAATGAATAACTGCACAGCAAAATCAGTTATGTCTATCTCCATGACTGGCTCTTAACCAAGTGTGTTCTTTATTGTTTGAAAGAAACTCTAGACCAAACAGTAAGGGGGTGTGAACAAAAGTTTTAGTCCAATCAAGTATCGTAAGTCAGGGCTTCATGACGTAGAGAGATCTGCATATTCTCCGTTGATTGGTCAGTCTAGGCTCCAGGAATTTCTTTGTCGATCTGTCTTGGGTGGAGAACAGGAAATGGTGGCCATCTTCAAGCTATACATATATATATATATATCCTAGTATACACTGAGTTTAAGGAAAATACACTGAATATGCAATATACATATATACATATTAGTAAGAAACAAAAGCATTCACAAATATGTGTGTTAGTTCACATCTACTGAACTATATAACTGAGTCTATGAAATGGCTGAATTAAGTATTTCTTCGGCGCTCCATTGGGAGACCCAGACGATTGGGTGTATAGCACTGCCTCCGGAGGCCACACAAAGCATTACACTAAAAAGTGTAAGGCCCCTCCCCTTCTGGCTATACACCCCCCGTGGGATCACGGGCTGATAAGTTTTCAAGCTTTGTGCGAAGGAGGTCAGACATCCACGCATAGCTCCACTGTTTAGTCAGCAGTAGCTGCTGACTATATCGGATGGAAGAAAAGAGGGCCTGTCAAGGGAGGAATTTGCATTGAAGACTGCTAATGGAGTCCTCATTTGGGATATCCAGAGACGGCGCCGTATTGCCATATATCAGTGCCAATATATATATATCCATGTATATAAGACAAAGAACACAGACATGCTCTCTTTTCAGCCAGCATCACCCACTGAGCTCGTATATTACGATAGATCCAATTATACAGTAAGTAAGCATAAATAACCTTGAAACTAACGAAGGAGTGTGTTCACTCCCCAATTTCTCTCATCCCTCCTGCCCTCCCGTACATTCCTTTTGTGTGAACATTACTGATAAGAGTTTATAGCTTCATATTCTGGTTTCATCATCTTTAGTTAACTCCTTCATAATTATACAACTTTGAATTATACTATAGGTCTGTGCAATTGCTACACAGACAGACAGATAATTTTGCATCTACATCTACATTTTGATTTAGTTATATACACAGATATTCTTATTACGTTTGAACAAACAAGCTATAGCTCAGTGCCACCTCCACAGTCCCCCCTTTAATAAAATATCTGTGAATATTATTACCCTTAAATTTAAAAATTTTCCCCATTTAGATATATTGTATTATTTGGGACTTATTTGTGACCTACTGCCCTTGGGACTTTAATTATATCTATATCTATATATGCGGGCTTTCTATGGGATTGTTGTTTAATTTAACACTACAGGCTTTAGCTCCCCCCTTTAATACTTATTTTTATTTATTAAACATAACTCTATGATTTATAGGGGCTATTAGAATTGGCGTTATTACTCTCATTAGGGCACATTATCCTGATGAAGAAAAATTGAATCTAAACCTTATTTAAAAATTAGCACATAATTAAAAAAACACAAAAGGAAATTTGGAAATTGTCCATGGTTCTTCTTTCCGGATATGAAACAAAAAAAGGATGCTTAGTCAGTGCTAGTCCACTTAGGGCCACTTTGTGAACCTGGATAATCTGCTCTTGATAATACAAAAATAACAAAACATGATGAGGCTTCATGTGAACAGTTTGTGGCACAGACTTGGAAAAACCTTCTGGGATAATGGGTTGAATAGCGGCCGCTTTCTGCTTCGGTTGTGTCGCGTCCATTGGTTTTTGAGATGTGATGTCAACTCGCGTGTCACTGCCAGTGCTCAGCAGACTAGGCTGGAGAGACATCAGCCTGATAGGATAGGCTCCTCTAAAACTTTTCCTGAAATGAGAAAATCCATATCTAGCATTTTGTATTAAGGAAAATCACTGAAATTAGTAGGAAACAAAAACATTTGTAAATGGTTAGATTACATTAACCAAACCACATTTTTGGGTCTATGAAATGGCTGAATTAAGTATTTTCGACTACTCAATTCGTACCTTCAACAGTCCCCCCTTGACTTACTTCTGCCATTTCCAAATACTAAGGGTACTGTGTTCCCTTAGGAAAAGAGGAAGAAAGATCTGTTGGGAAATTCTGCTTGACTGAACGTTGAGGCATGGGTGGAGAGGGGAATGGGATTTCTTCACCGGTTTGAGACCAAGGACCCCTAGGCGAGTCCTCACCCTTTGTAGTTGGACTTTCCCATGTCTCAAGGTTCTCTAAGTCCTCTCTTCTAACTATTTCGGCAATGATGGTTTGGGACTGTACAGGTTTTTTGTAAAGGATAAATATAAGCAGGACGCTCAGTGCAGCTTCGGTGGATCGACCCTTCTGCAATGCGGGGCGTGAATCTATGTTGTCCTGCCGTTGAGCTTTATCGAAATTTCTTAATCAGTCTTCTGACCGAAAACCATATACTACTAACTCTGATTTAAGATCTGGAATTAGAAAATAGACTTGTTTATTTCTCTAATTAGTCAATCAAATGAAAATTATACATGGTTTGCGCTAGACCAAAGAAAAACATTTTTCCTTGGAACCTGTTTATTACTAAAAAGAAACACAACACACACTAAAGAGAAATACAACACGCATTGATTTACAACTTATCAGTTTGTTTGTTTGTTTACATACCACTTGCATTATGTGGATTTTCAGCAATGACGTCGTTTTCTGCACTGGAAAGCCTCTGACCAGACCTGGAAAGAAATCTACACAACACGCACAGACTTGCATACAACGTGCTCATGATAAACATCTATAATCAGTTTGCAGTCTCTAAGAATGGGTAGAGCAGGTGCAGGGTATTTCTACGGACTCTTTACAGTTTTTCCTCATTGTTTTAAAAACGTGCTCCACAAGACCGGGTGAGTTTATCTACCTGGGTACTGAACCCTGGCGTCACCAAAGCGCACACTGATATCTAACTTTCACAGATGTTAGTCCATGTTACTTGGGCCATCATTAAGAAGAGATCTCATGGCAGAGAAAGCTTACCGCCCTTCATCCACAGACCTTCCTCAGTCAGCCGGCTCCCTGCGTCTCGCACTCCACTCCTTATTGGTTCACTTGATCCTGTAGGGATTTAAGAACACAAGGAGTGACAGAAGTCACTGACGTGACCGGTGTCACCGAGGCATGGTCTTTATGCATGGTAAAGGACTCCTCAACTCTAGGCCCGTTCACTGCTTCTTAGTCCGCTGCACCTGTATGGGGATCTCCATCCGATTCCATCAGCACAGATCTAGACTTTCTTTTCGGCGTACCTAGCTTATTTGACAACAGGAAAGATCTACATCCTACATACACATTTTGACTATCTTACCTACCTCTGCTCCACCCATCTAGAGAGGCACTTACGTCACTTCCTTTCGTACCGATAGGAGGGGAGGGAGTGGCCTAAATTTAGACTACCTCATGTTGTGCAAATTGTAGCATATCCAGTGCAGAATCGACTACCATCTGGTTTCATCTATAAAAACAAAAACTAAAAGAAATATAGATTAGATCATTCCTATAACAGACATATATTCCTATATTCATAATAATCCAATAAACATGACATAACTGTTGCAAAAAAAAAGGCCAACTTTAAAGCCTGCTTTAAAGCCTATCCAATATATCTGCTGCTGAAAAAATGCAATAGATATCTACTTCCTCCCTTTTTATATACTACTGTGGCAAAATATATAGATCTATAACAGTAAACAATATGATTAACTAATAAATAAATATAACTTATACTCTACTGGGAAATTTTGAAACCTTACAACAGGGTTCATAGATATTCTGTATCTACAAAAAAAAAGGAAAATAATCACTATTGGCATTTTGTATGCAAAAATAATAGAAAACAAAAACATAACCATAAAAACAAAAAAACCTAATTTGTATATTTTAAAAAATATACTTTTCCCTGCAAAATTAATTCAATTATTTAACTAGCAGCAGAATACTATTGATAATCTCCTATGAAATTTTGAACTTTAAGGATTAAACAAAATCCACTCCACCAGCCGGAAAAAGCACTTGTTAGTACATAAGACAGAAACAGCTTTGTAAATCTGCTGAAACTACTTTTTTTTTTTTCCTCTGCTCTCTACAACTTGTGATTAGCAGCAGCTTACTGATAATACTCCCACACATCCCTGCACTAACTTATGCCCCCCTGTCTCCTTCAGGATGCGATGTTAGAACAGCTGGTGGACAAAACAGATACCAGAAAAAAAAACATGGGCAGAACTTCCACTATAGAAATATATAAAATATATGTCTGTACCGTGTCAGCCAGCAGAAACAAAAGTACTACAGAAACATATATTTTAGAAACCTTAAGATTTATGGAGTGGAATAAAAAACATCATTAAAGCGGGTAGCTTGGGATTGGAAATCACTGCAACAAAAACAAGCAGTCCGGGGCTCCCCCCTGTGTCACTAGGGAAAGTTGGGGCAGACTCCTCGGTGCAGCCGGACTGTGGGCAGTATCTTGGAAAATCTCCTAAAACTGATTTAAAGGGATACTGTGATACTCTGGGAAAAGCCACACCTGGCTTCAGGTAGATCATTACTGAATCTACAGGGAACACCTTTATTATAAATTTATGTGTTGCAAGTTTTGGTTACGGTTTTGAGGGTACCTGGCCAAACACTGAGATTTGGGGGCGTGACATTTTCTTTGATAGTGACCAAACTGACCACAACGCCAACAATTCTGTTGCTGGCTCTGCTGGTTTTGTTGATTGGGAGCTACGTATATAGGGTTTGGGGCCTGTCGGGGCATGGGCTGTGGTGGGGGCTGCACCGGCGCGGTTGTATACACAAGGGCCAAAAACTGTCTCCTGCTTTTACTTTGGTGAGATTATCTAGGTCCTTCCGCGCAGCTGAGTATAACTGATGGACCTGTAGCATCTTCCTATAAAATCGCATAGGGTTAATGCTGGGATCTGGCAGGCAGGGGATTAATGCCGCTGACTGGGTGGGGTTGAAAGGGACATATTTAAATGAGGGCTGTTCCTCGTCAGATTCGGGGTAAGGCTCACTATGTGTCCTAAGGGAAAAAAGGGGGATCCAAGGGGAGGGGATTGGTAATTGGGGAGTGTGACGGCAGACTGGCCGGTGAGGGGAGAGACGGCATTACAGGTATGGGAGGGAAAAGGGGTATGGGTGTGGAAAGGGTTAAGGGATGCTGTCTAGTGACTGCAGCATCTGTGAATATCTCCGGGACGGGGGAATAGAATGGGGATCAGGTTGTGAGGCAGCAACAAAACAACCTATCGGAGGACCCTCAGATCTGTCCTCAGACTCGGGTAACATATAGTAAAACACAACATCTCCTCGCTCATCTTCATCTTCAACCTCAATATATCTTTCTGATAGCAATGCCTGCGATATTCCGCCAAACAATTCTGCATCATTCAACAAATACTACTCTGGAAATCTCCGGTGCACGTTACACAGCTGAACTCTCCAGCACGTGCCCCTCCCTAAGGAATGCTTACTAAATCCACTGTGAATCCTCAACTTTCTTAACCTTATCTTCTCCGTTCTAAACATTTTTGCTATCTTGGTGGTGTCTGGATTACACTAATATGACTATGCGGTGTAAGCGTTAAAGCCCGGCCGGAACTTAAGGCTACACCTCTATACTAGCTGGCAACTCCTCAGCTATATCTATCTCAAACCTGGTCACAGATCTTTCTAAAAATTAGCCCACTGATCTTTCAAAAAATTGATCACAGATCTCGCAAAAAATTAGAGCACTGATCTTCCAGAGCTTGATCAAAAACTAGCCCAAAACTTTAGTCACAAAATCTTCCCAAAAAAATGGGTCACTGGTCTTCCAAAGATTGGTCAAAAACTAGCCCAAAACTTTAGTCACAAAATCTTCCCAAAAAAATGGGTCACTGGTCTTCCAAAGATTGGTCAAAAACTATTGTAATAAGGGTCCCGTGTCACGGAGGAGGGGTACAAAATGTATTCCCTCCGGACTTGGTCAGCTGTACCAATATTTAAACGTCCTAACTCGCTATCTTCGGTCACGGGACCCCCCCCCCCCGCGTCTTTAATTACAGACCGGGTCAGTCTAACTAGCTAGATCCAGCCACCACCATCTTTCCTGCCCTAACAACCGTCCTCTGGATCCCTTGTGACACTCGATCCACACCTCAGGGCTGGGATCGTGCTCTGAGCTCCAGCGGGCACTACCCCTGAGTCACAATCAGGTACCTTTTAACACCGATATGGACACACAGCCCGTCACTCCCTCCTCTCCAAAACCAACCACAACGGTAGTGAATACACAGTATGTAACACTTACCCGTGGGGTCGGAGGTGATCAGCCTGTTTGGAGGAGAGGGAGATCTCAGTCCGCGACGTCCAAACCATCGGTATCTCCAGGTCGGTAATGCGTCCTTGAAGGAGCCCCACGTTGGGCGCCAAACTGTCAAGGGAGGAATTTGCATTGAAGACTGCTAATGGAGTCCTCATTTGGGATATCCAGAGACGGCGCCGTATTGCCATATATCAGTGCCAATATATATATATCCATGTATATAAGACAAAGAACACAGACATGCTCTCTTTTCAGCCAGCATCACCCACTGAGCTCGTATATTACGATAGATCCAATTATACAGTAAGTAAGCATAAATAACCTTGAAACTAACGAAGGAGTGTGTTCACTCCCCAATTTCTCTCATCCCTCCTGCCCTCCCGTACATTCCTTTTGTGTGAACATTACTGATAAGAGTTTATAGCTTCACATTCTGGTTTCATCATCTTTAGTTAACTCCTTCATAATTATACAACTTTGAATTATACTATAGGTCTGTGCAATTGCTACACAGACAGACAGATAATTTTGCATCTACATCTACATTTTGATTTAGTTATATACACAGATATTCTTATTACGTTTGAACAAACAAGCTATAGCTCAGTGCCACCTCCACAGGCCCATACTAGGGCCCCCAGCATGCTCCCTTCTCACCCCATTCCTATTGGCGGTGTTTGTTAAGGTTGAGGTACCCATTGTGGGTACGGAGGCTGGAGCCCACATGCTGCTTTCCTTCCCCATCCCCCTGAGGGGCTCTGAGGAAGTGGGATCTTACCGGCCCCCAAGCCCTGAGGCCGGGCTCCATCCACAGACCCGTAGAACCTGCTGGATACGGAGCTGGGTACCGTTCAGGGACAAGGCCCTGCAACATTCAGGTACTCTGTGTCCCCGTATGGACAGGCCGCGCACACTCCAGGCTTGCTGGGTGTGCTAGTGCGCCGGGGACAGTAGCGCTGCGCGCTGGGGTTACAGTCACTGCAGTTTCTCTGAGGGACTTTATGTGTTGGGGACTGCCGCGCCGGCCGCCCCTGGAGCGGCGGCGCGGCTGAGACTTGTGGTGCGCCGGGGACTTAGCGCCGACCGTGCTTTTACGACGGCGGCGCTTATAAATCTAGTCCCCGGCTTTTGCGGCCTAGCTCCGCTTCGTTCCCGCCCCCACCCTGTCAATCAGGGCAAGGGAGAGACGCTGTACGATAGTCAGCGCTGAGGGCTGGAGTCTTATTTACATACTCCAGCCCTCTCACTGAGCACAGTGGGACGCAGGTTTCCCGCACTTTGTCTGCACACGCCCAGGGCCCGCCCCTCTCCACAGGACGCCGGCAGCCATTTCTACATGCAGTCTGGCTGGAGAACGGACACAGGCTCTGGGAGACCCAGACAAGGGATTTCTGGCGACCACACACCCGCGTTAAGCGGGCGGTAAGCAGCACTTTAGTACTGGCCCCACTAGTGCCACAGTGTTTTATTGGTGTATTTTTTTCTCTATACCATATATATATATATATATTGCACTGTAAGGTCGCTTCTTGGCTGTATACCCTATATTGCTCTGAGGAGACGACAACATGTCATCCGCAAAACGCAAGGGTGCCAAGACACAGGCTGTATACGCTGCTTGTGCCGCTTGTGGGGCTGATCTACCGGCAGGTTCCAAAGACCCCCATTGTGTGCAATGTTCGGTCCCTGTGCCACTTCGTCAGCCGGAGTCTATGGTGGTAGTGGCCCAGGCAGAGTCACCGGTGAACCCTGTCCCGGTGACGGGGACAGAGTTTGCAGTTTTTGCTGACAAGATGTCTGTCACTATGACAAAAATCCTAGAGACCTTGCAGGCCAGGCCAGTCACTCAGACCATGGACACTGCTGCGTCAATGTTCCCCGGTCCCCCACAGTTGGAGTTAATCCGTGCTTCAAGGGGGTCCCAGGCATCTCAGGCTGAAGGCTCTGACTCAGATGACAGTCCCAGGCAGCCTAAGCGAGCTCGCTGGGAGAGACCCTCCACGTCATCACGCGGAACAGGGTCTCAGCGAGAAGAGTCTCTGCGTGATGAGACAGAGGAGGGTGATCAGGAGTCTAATCCTGAGACCGCTCTCAATCTGGATACTCCTGATGGTGACGCCATGGTAAATGACCTTATAGCGGCCATCAATAGACTGTTGGATATTTCTCCCCCAGCCCCTTCAGCAGAAGAGGCAGCTGCACAGCAGGAGAAGTTCCATTTCAGGTATCCCAAGCGTAAACTGAGTACTTTTCTTGACCACGCTGACTTCAGAGAATCAGTCCAGAAACATCATGCTTATCCAGACAAGCGTTTCTCCAAACGTCTTAAGGATACACGTTATCCCTTTCCCCCTGACGTGGTCAAACGCTGGACCCAGTGTCCAAAGGTGGATCCCCCAATCTCCAGGCTGGCGGCTAGATCCATAGTTGCAGTGGAGGATGGGGCTTCACTTAAAGATGCCAATGACAGACAGATGGACCTTTGGTTGAAATCTGTCTATGAAGCTATCGGCGCGTCGTTTGCTCCAGCATTCGCGGCCGTGTGGGCACTCTAAGCTATTTCAGCTGGTCTGGCACAGGTGGACTCTATCATACGTCCAGCAGTGCCGCAAGTGGAGTCCTTAACTTCGCAAATGTCTGCGTTTGCGACCTATGCTATCAACGCTATCCTGGACTCTACGAGCCGTACCTCAATGGCGTCTGCCAACTCGGTGGTTTTGCGCAGAGCCTTGTGGTTAAAAGAATGGAAAGCGGATTCTGCTTCCAAAAAATGTTTAACCAGCTTGCCACTATCTGTAGACAGACTGTTTGGTGAGCAATTGGCTGAAATCATTAAACAGTCCAAGGGTAAAGACTCCTCCTTACCCCAGCCCAGATCAAGCAAACCTCAACAAAGGAGGTGGCAGTCGAGGTTTCGGTCCTTTCGAGGCTCCGGCAAGGCCCAATTCTCCTCGTCCAAAGGGACTCAGAAGGAGCAAAGGGGCTCAGATTCCTGGCGGGCTCACTCACGCCCCAAGAAAGCAACCGGAGGAACCGCTTCCAAGGCGGCTGCCTCATGACTTTCGGCCTCCTCCCTCCGCATCCTCGGTCGGTGGCAGGCTCTCCCGCTTTTGCGACATTTGGCTGCCACAGGTCAAGGACCGGTGGGTAACAGACATTTTGTCTCACGGGTACAGGATAGAGTTCAGTTCTCGTCCTCCGCCTCGGTTCTTCAGAACTTCCCCACATCCCGACCGAGCCGATGCTCTTCTGCAGGCGGTGTGCTCACTAAGAGCAGAAGGAGTGGTGATCCCTGTTCCTCTTCAGGAACAAGGGCAAGGTTTTTACTCCAATCTCTTCGTGGTTCCAAAAAAGGACGGCTCGTTCCATCCTGTTCTGGACCTAAAGCTGCTCAACAAGCATGTGAACGCCAGGCGGTTCCGGATGGAATCCCTCCGCTCCGTCATTGCCTCAATGTCTCAAGGAGATTTCCTTGCATCAATAGACATCAAAGATGCTTATCTCCACGTGCCGATTGCTACAGAACACCAACGTTTTCTACGTTTCGTGATAGGAGACGAACATCTCCAGTTCGTAGCTCTGCCATTTGGTCTGGCGACAGCCCCACGGGTTTTCACCAAGGTCATGGCGGCAGTGGTAGCAGTCTTGCACTCCCAGGGACACTCGGTGATCCCTTACTTGGACGATCTACTTGTCAAAGCACCCTCTCAAGAGGCATGCCAACACAGCCTGAATGTTGCGCTGGAGACTCTCCAGACTTTCGGGTGGATCATCAACTTTTCAAAGTCAAATCTGTCACCGACTCAATCACTAACGTATCTTGGCATGGAGTTTCATACTCTCTCAGCGATAGTGAAGCTTCCGCTGGACAAGCAGCAGTCACTACAGACAGGGGTACAGTCTCTCCTTCATGGTCAGTCGCACTCCTTAAGGCGCCTCATGCACTTCCTAGGGAAGATGGTGGCAGCAATGGAGGCAGTCCCGTTTGCACAGTTTCATCTGCGCCCACTTCAATGGGACATTCTCCGCCAATGGGACGGGAAGTGAACTTCCCTGGACAGGAAAGTCTCCCTTTCCCAGACGGCCAAGGACTCTCTGAAATGGTGGCTTCTTCCCACCTCATTATCACAGGGAAGATCATTCCTACCCCCATCCTGGGCAGTGGTCACGACAGACGCGAGTCTGT
Source organism: Anomaloglossus baeobatrachus (assembly GCF_048569485.1). Classification (NCBI taxonomy): domain Eukaryota; kingdom Metazoa; phylum Chordata; class Amphibia; order Anura; family Aromobatidae; genus Anomaloglossus; species Anomaloglossus baeobatrachus. The sequence continues at coordinate 946,885,616 of NC_134353.1, read as the reverse complement.
CAGGGTGGGGAGCAGTTTTTCTCCACCACAGGGCTCAAGGGACGTGGACTCAGCAGGAGTCCACCCTTCAGATCAATGTTCTGGAAATCAGGGCAGTGTACCTTGCCCTACTAGCCTTCCAGCAGTGGCTGGAAGGAAAGCAGATCCGAATTCAGTCGGACAACTCCACAGCGGTGGCATACATCAACCACCAAGGAGGGACACGCAGTCGGCAAGCCTTCCAGGAAGTCCGGCGGATTCTGTTGTGGGTGGAGGACAGAGCATCCACCATATCAGCGGTTCACATCCCGGGCGTAGAAAACTGGGAAGCAGACTTCCTCAGTCGCCAGGGTATGGACGCAGGGGAATGGTCCCTTCACCCGGACGTGTTTCAGGAGATCTGTCGCCGCTGGGGGGTGCCGGACGTCGACCTAATGGCGTCGCGGCACAACAACAAGGTCCCGACGTTCATGGCACGGTCTCGCGATCAAAGAGCTCTGGCGGCAGACGCCTTAGTGCAAGATTGGTCGCAGTTCCGGCTCCCTTATGTGTTCCCACCTCTGGCACTCTTGCCCAGAGTGCTACGCAAGATCAGATCCGATTGCAGCCGCGTCATACTCGTCGCCCCAGACTGGCCGAGGAGGTCGTGGTACCCGGATCTGTGGCATCTCACGGTCGGCCAACCGTGGTCACTACCAGACCGACCAGACTTACTGTCCCAAGGGCCGTTTTTCCATCGGAATTCTGCGGCCCTGAACCTGACTGTGTGGCCATTGAGTCCTGGATCCTAGCGTCTTCAGGATTATCCCAAGGAGTCGTTGCCACCATGAGACAGGCTAGGAAGTCCACTTCTGCTAAGATCTACCACAGAACGTGGAGGATTTTCTTATCCTGGTGCTCTGCACAAGGAGTATCCCCCTGGCCATTCGCGTTACCTACTTTTCTTTCCTTCCTACAATCTGGGTTGGAAAAGGGCTTGTCGCTCGGCTCCCTTAAAGGGCAAGTTTCGGCACTATCCGTGTTTTTTCAGAAGCGTCTAGCACGACTTTCTCAGGTGCGCACGTTCCTGCAGGGGGTTTGTCATATCGTACCTCCGTACAGGCGGCCGTTAGATCCGTGGGATCTAAACAAGGTCCTTGTTACTCTCCAGACGCCGCCCTTCGAGCCTCTCAGGGATGTGTCACTTTCTCGACTCTCACAGAATGTGGCCTTTCTGGTAGCGGTCACGTCTCTTCGGAGAGTGTCTGAACTAGCAGCGCTGTCATCCAAAGCTCCTTTCCTGGTGTTCCACCAGGACAAGGTAGTGCTGCGTCCCATTCAGGAGTTTCTCCCTAAGGTGGTATCCTCTTTCCATCTTAATCAGGATATCGCCTTGCCTTCCTTTTATCCGCATGCAGTTCATCGGTATGAAAAGGATTTACATTTGTTGGATCTGGTGAGAGCACTCAGAATCTACATTTCCCGCACGGCGCCCCTGCGCCGCTCGGATGCACTCTTTGTCCTTGTCGCTGGTAAGCGCAAAGGGTCGCAGGCTTCCAAAGCCACCCTGGCTCGATGGATCAAAGAACCAATTCTTGAAGCCTACCGTTCTGCTGGGCTTCCGGTTCCATCAGGGCTGAAGGCCCATTCTACCAGAGCCGTGGGTGCGTCCTGGGCATTACGACACCAGGCTACGGCTCAACAGGTGTGCCAGGCAGCTACCTGGTCGAGTCTGCACACTTTCACCAAACATTATCAGGTGCATACCTATGCTTCGGCGGACGCCAGCCTAGGTAGAAGAGTCCTGCAGGCGGCAGTTGCCTCCCCGTAGGGGAGGGCTGTCTTTGCAGCTCTAACATGAGGTATTTCTTTACCCACCCAGGGACAGCTTTTGGACGTCCCAATCGTCTGGGTCTCCCAATGGAGCGCCGAAGAAGGGAATTTTGTTACTTACCGTAAATTCCTTTTCTTCTAGCTCCTATTGGGAGACCCAGCACCCGCCCTGTTGTCCTTCGGGATTTTTGGTTGTTTTTCGGGTACACATGTTGTTCATGTTGAATGGTTTTCAGTTCTCCGATGTTACTTCGGAGTGAATTTGTTTAAACCAGTTCTTGGCTTTCCTCCTTCTTGCTTTTGCACTAAAACTGGTGAGCCAGTGATCCCACTGGGGGTGTATAGCCAGAAGGGGAGGGGCCTTACACTTTTTAGTGTAATGCTTTGTGTGGCCTCCGGAGGGCAGTGCTATACACCCCAATCGTCTGGGTCTCCCAATAGGAGCTAGAAGAAAAGGAATTTACGGTAAGTAACAAAATTCCCTTCTTCTTCTAGCTCCAATTGGGAGACCCAGCACCCGCCCCTGTTTTCTTCGGCGCTCCATTGGGAGACCCAGACGATTGGGTGTATAGCACTGCCTCCGGAGGCCACACAAAGCAATTACACTAAAAAGTGTAAGGCCCCTCCCCTTCTGGCTATACACCCCCAGTGGGATCACTGGCTCACCAGTTTTCTGCTTTGTGCGAAGGAGGTCAGACATCCACGCATAGCTCCACTGTTTAGTCAGCAGTAGCTGCTGACTATATCGGATGGAAGAAAAGAGGGCCCATATGGGGCCCCCAGCATGCTCCCTTCTTACCCCACTTGTGGTTTGTAAGGTTGAGGTACCCATTGCGGGTACGGAGGCTGGAGCCCACATGCTGTTTTCCTTCCCCATCCCCCTGGGGGGCTCTGTGGAAGTGGGATCTTACCGGCCACCAAGCCCTGAGGCCGGGCTCCATCCACAGACCCATAGAACCTGCTGGATGTGGAGCGGGAGTGCCGTTCAGGGACAAGGCCCTGCAACTTTCAGGTACTCTGTGTCCCCGTATGGCAGGCCACGCACACCCCAGGCTTGCTGGGTGTGCTAGTGCGCCGGGGACTGTAGCGCTGTGCGCTGGGCTTATAGTCCCCGCAGATTACTGGGGGACTTTATGTGTGTGGATCGCCGCGCCGACCGCCCCTGGAGCGGCGGCGCAGCTGCGACTTGTAGTGCGCCGACCACGCTTTTACGGCGGCGGCGCTTCTAACTTTAGTCCCCGGTTTTTCTGCGGCCTAGCTCCGCTTCGTTAACGCCCCCCACCCTGTCAATCAGGTAGGGGAGAGACGTTGTTCAATCGGCAGCGCCGAGGGCTGGAGCACGATTTACATGCTCCAGCCCTCTCACTGAGCACAGTAGGACACAGGCTTCGCGCTTTTTCTCTGTGCACGCCCTAGGCCCGCCCCCAGGCTTGCAGCTCCCCAGGACGCCGGCAGCCATTATACACATGCAGTCTGGCTGGAGAACGGACGCAGGCTCTGAGGGACCCAGGCTAGGGGTTTCTGGCGACCACACACCCGCGCTAAGCGGGCGGTAAGCAGCACATACGTGCGGCCCCACTAGTGCCACAGTGTTATATTTGTGTACTGCACTGTAAGGTCGCTTCTTGGCTGTACACCCTATATTGCTTTGAGGAGACAACAGCATGTCATCCGCAAAACGCAAGGGTGCCAAGGCACGGGCTGTATACACTGCTTGTACAGCATGTGGGGCTAATCTACCAGCAGGCTCCAACGACTCTCATTGTGTGCAATGTTCAGTCCCAGTGGCACTTCGTCAGCCAGAACCTATTGTGGTGGTAGCCCAGGCAGAGACGCCTGTGAACCCTACCCCGGTGACGGGGACAGAATTTGCAGTCTTTGCTGATAAAATGTCTGTGACTATGACAAAAATCCTGGAGACCTTGCAGTCCAGGCCAGTTGCTCAGACCATGGACACCGCTGTGTCTATGTTCCCCGGCCCCCCTCAGCTGGAATTAATCCGTAATTCAAGGGGGTCCCAGGCATCACAGGCTGAGGACTCTGACTCCGATGACAGTCCCAGTCCGCCTAAGCGAGCTCGCTGGGAGAGACCCTCCACGTCATCACGCGGATCAGGGTCTCAGCGAGAAGGGTCTCTATATGATGGCTCAGAGGTGGGTGATCAGGAGTCTTGTCCTGACGCCGCACTCAATTTGGATACGCCAGATGGTGACGCCATGGTAAATGACCTTATAGCGGCCATCAATAGGCTGTTGGATATTTCTCCCCCAGCCCCTTCTGCAGAGGAGGCAGCTGCCCAGCAGGAGAAATTCCATTTCCTGTATCCCAAGCGTAAATTGAGTACTTTTCTGGACCACTCTGACTTCAGAGAATCCATCCAGAAACACAATACTTATCCGGACAAGCGTTTTTCTAAACGCCTTAAGGATACACGTTATCCTTTTCCCCCTGACGTGGTCAAACGCTGGACCCAGTGTCCAAAAGTGGACCCTCCAATATCCAGGCTTGCAGCTAGATCCATAGTTGCAGTGGAAGATGGGGCTTCACTTAAAGATGCCAATGACAGACAGATGGACCTTTGGTTGAAATCTGTCTATGAAGCTATCGGCGCGTCGTTTGCTCCAGCATTCGCGGCCGTGTGGGCGCTCCAAGCTATTTCAGCTGGTCTGGCACAGGTGGACTCTCTCATACGTCCAGCAGTGCCGCAAGTGGCGTCCCTAACTACGCAAATGTCTGCGTTTGCGACCTACGCTATCAATGCGGTACTGGACTCTACGAGCCGTACCTCAATGGCATCCGCCAACTCTGTAGTTTCTTCAGCGCTCTATTGGGAGACCCAGACGATTGGGGTATAGCTACTGCCCTCCGGAGGCCACACAAAGCACTACACTAAAAAGTGCACGGCCCCTCCCCTTCTGGCTATACCCCCCCGTGATATCACGGGTTCTCCAGTTTTAGCTTTGTGTGCGAAGGAGGTCAGACATCCATGCATAGCTCCACAGATTTTAGTCAGCAGTAGCTGCTGACTATGTCGGATGGAAGAAAAGAGGGCCCATATAGGGCCCCCAGCATGCTCCCTTCTCACCCGTGGATGGTGTTGTAAGGTTGAGGTACTTATTGCTAGTACAGAGGCCGGAGCCCACATGCTGTTTTCCTTCCCCATCCCCATGAGGGGCTCTGGGTGAAGTGGGATCTTACCGGTCTCCAGGCACAGAGACCGAGCTCCATCCACAGACCCAAAAGAACCTGCTGGATATGGAGCCGAGTATCGTCAGGGACAGGCCCTGCTACATTAAGGTACTCTGTGTCCCCATGCACATCGCGCCCACACACACCAGCATTGCTGGGAGTGTTAGTGCGCCGGGGACAACGGCGCGGAGCGCTGGTGCTATTATTCACTGCAGCTTTGCTGAGTGAATTTATGTATTGAAAACGGCCGCGCCGGCCGCTGCTGGTTGTTTTTTTTTACATTGCGGCGCGGCTGGGACTTGTGGTGCGCCGGGGGACTTCGGCGTCGGCCGTGCACATAGGACGGCCGCGCTTATTACTCGAGTCCCCGGCTTTGCGGCCTAGTTTTCGTTTCGTTCCCGCCCCAGCCCTGCCAGTCAGAGGAGGGGCGGGACGCTGTACAGAAGCTCAGCGCAGGGAGCTGGAGTCTGCTTTGCATTCTCCAGCCCCCTCTCACTGAACACAGTGAGACGCCGGGTTCCCGCTCTTGGCTGGGGCTCGCCCACGGCCCGCCCCTCTGCACAGGACGGGGAAGAGAAGCCGGCAGCCATTATGGTTTCCACTCTGGGAGAACGGAACCAGTCACAGGTTTTTGGGCGACCTCGCACCCGCTCTTGTGTGGGCGGTAAGCAGTACTGACACCACTAGTGCTGAAGTGGGTTTTTGGACTGTGTGCTGATATGCTATGCACTGTACTGTACTGTCGCTATTCTGGGCAACAGCAGCAAATAAGCAATGCTGCTGAGGCACAAGCTTTCAATGCTTCTTCGTTTGCATGTGCTGCAGTGTTTACTGTCAGATTGGGCAACAGTAGCAGTAGAGCAATTTGTGCTAAGGCACAAGCTTTCAATGCTGCTTCGCTTGCATGTGCTGCACGGTTTATTGTTATGCTATACATTCACTGTATGTCGCTATTCTTGGCTAATGCGCCCAGATAAACAGACAAAGGCAGCAGTAGAGCAATGGTGCTACGGCACAAGTTTTCAATGCTGCTTGACTTGCATGGGCTGCAGTGTTTACTGTCATGCTTGTATGCTATACATTCACTGTATGTCGCTATCCTTGGCTAATGTTCCTGGATAAATAGACAACAGCAGCAGAAAGGCTAGGGTGCTAACGCGCAAGCTTTCAATGCTGCTTGGATTGCATGGGCTGCAGTGTTTACTGTCATGCCCGTATGCTATACATTCACTGTATGTCGCTATCCTTGTCTCATGCTCCTAGATAAAATGTGCCAAGCCACAAGTTTTCAATGCTGCGTGTACTACATGTACTGAAGTGTTTATTTGTACTTCATGCTTGTATGACTATTCACTGTACGGTCGCTATCCTCGGCTAGGCTCTTAGATAGCTAGACAACAACAGCAGAAAAAGACAAGTTGCCAATGCACGGGCTTTCTATGCTGCTTGTACTGCATGTCATACGGTCCCAGGACCCCCAGTGCGTGCTATTGCTCAACCGGGGTCTCTGCTATATGTGGCCAAAGGAACCGCCTGTGATCTCTGTCCAGAGACAGGGACGAAGTTGCAGTTTTTTCCGCTGATATATTGTCTGTGACTATGACTGACATCTTACAGACTTTGCACCCCAAGCAGACCGTGGGCAATATGGTTGCAATGACCCTGGCCGCCCTGATTTGGAGCATCTCAAGGCGCCAGAGTGATTCCAGGCATCCCAGAGAGCAGGCATCCGACACGGTCGACAGTCCCAGATGGCCTAAGCGGGCTCGCTGGGATTAGCCCTCGACTCCATCACTGGTCAAGGTCCCAGCTGGAGTACTCTCTGTACGATGAGGCAGACGTAGCTGTTCAGGACTCTGATCCTGAGACCGCTCTCAATCCGGATACACCGGATGGTGACGCTATAGTGAATAATCTTATTGCGTCCATCAACGAAAGGTTGGGTATTTCTCCCTCAACTCCTCCAGTGGAGGGGTCAGCTTCACAGCAAGAGAAATCTCTATTTCAGTATCTCAAGCGTATATTGAGTACTTGTTTAGCACTCTGACTCCAGAGACGCAGTCCAGAAACGACACGCTTATCACGATAAGCGTTTCTCCGACCGTATTGAGACACGTGTCGCTCCCCCCTGACGTGGTCAAGCGCTAGACCCAGTATCCAAATGTGGATCCCTCAATCTCCATGCTTGCAGCTAGATCTATAGTTGTAGTGGTGGATAGGACTTCACTTCAAAATGCCATTGACAGGCAGATTGGCCTCTGGTTGCAATCTGTCTATGAAGCTATCGGCAAGTCGGTTGCTCCGGCAGTCGCAGCCGTGAAGGCACTCCAAGCTATTTCAGCTAGTATTGCGCAGGGGGTCGCTGTCACAGGTACTCTCGGTCCCAGCAGCGTCTTTAACTCGCAATGTCGGCATGGCGAATCATGCTGTTATTGCTGTCCGAGACTCTACGAGCCGGACGTCAGTGGCCTCCGCCAACTCCGTGTTTTTACGCAGAGGCTAGTAGTTGAGAGAGTGGAACAGAGGCTGCTTCCAACGAAGTGCTTAACCAGGTTGCCTTTATCTAGTGATAGTCTGTTGGTAAGGGTTGAATGAAATCACTCAACTATCCAAGACGACTCAAAAAGCCCAGAAGGGCATAGATTCCTAGCGGGCTCAATCACGCCCGGGGAAGGCAGCCGGAGGAACCGCTACCAAAGCGTTTTCCTCATAATTTTCAGCCCTCTCACTCCGCAACCGCGGGGGGGCAGACTCCCCCGCTTTAGCGGCATTTACCTACCGCAGGTCAAGGGCCTGTGAGTGAGAGTCAGTTTGTTTTCAAACTACCGCACCGACCGAGCCGAGGCTCTTCTGCAGGCGGAAAGAGCGGTAATCCCTGTTCCTCTTCAGGAACCAGATACGCATTTTGCTCCGACCTGGTCGCGGTGCCAAAATAGGACGGCTCCTTCCGTCCCGTTCTGGAATTTATACTGCTTAACAAGCACGTGAAAACCAGGCGGTTCCGGATGGCGTCACTCCGCTCCGTCATTGCCTCTCTGTCTCAAGGAGTTTTCCTAGCATCAATAGACATCAGGATGCTTATCTACACGTGCCGATTGCTCCGAGGCACCGGCGTTGGCTACGATTCGTTATTAAAGACGAGAATATTTCGTTTCGTAGCCATACCCTTTGGCTGGCGACAGCCCCACGGGTGTTCACCAAGTTCGTGGCAGCAGAGGGAGCAGTCCCGCGCTCTCACGGTCACTCTGTGATCCTTTACTTGGGCAATCTACTGGTCAAGGCACTCTCCTTTAGAAGCATGCCAACACAACCTGAACATGGCGCTGGACCCTTCCCAGAGTTTCGGGTGGGTCTTCAACTTTTCAAGGTTGAACCCAATCGCTGGCATCTCCTGGAGAGTTTTCACACTCTCTCAGCGATAGTGAAGCTTCCGCTGGACAAACAGCGTTCACTACAGACGAGGGGGCAGTCTCTCCTTCAAGGAGGCGCCTCATCCAGAGGCGAGTTTTTTTCACGCAGTTTCATCTGCGTCCGCTTCAATAGCACATTCTTCGCTTATGGGAGGGAAGTCGATGTCCCTACACAGGAACGTGCCACTTTTCCAGACGGTCAAAGACCGTCTTCAGAGGAGTCCACTCTTCAACTAAGTGGTCTGGAGCTCTGGGCAGTGTATCTTGCACTGCAAGCCTTCCTGCAGTGGCTGGAATGCAAATAGATCCGAATTCAGTCGGACTATCCACAGCGGTGGCATACACCAACCACCAAGGCGGACTACGCAGTCGACAAGCCTCCCAAGAGGTCCGGCGGATTCTGCTATGGGTAGAAGACAGAGCATACACCATATCAGCTGTTCACATCCCGGGCGTACAACACTAGGAAGCAGACTTCCTCAGTCGCCAGGGCGTGGACGCAGGGGAATGGGCTCTGCACCCGTTTGTTTTCAAGAAATCTGTAGCCGCAGGATGAAGACTGACGTCGACGTCATGGCTTCTCGGCAACAACAAGGTCCCGATTTTCATGACGCGGTCTTACGATCAAAGAGCTCTGGCGACAGGCGCCTTGGCTCAGGATTGGTCACAGTTCCAGCTACCGATTGCTGCCACACCTTCCTCGTCGCCCCAGATGGCCGGGGAGGTCGTGGTACCGAGATCTGTGGCATCTCACCGTCGGTCGACCGTGAGCACGACGTCATTGCCACCATGAGACGGGCTAGCCAGCCGCGGTCTGCCAAGATCTACCACAACTCGTGGAAGATATTCTTATCTTAGTGTTCTGCTCAGGGAGTGTCTCCCTGGCCATCGGCATTGCCTACTTTGCCTTCCCTCCTGCAATCTGGTTGGGAAAGAGGTTGGTCGCTCGGCTCCCTTTAAGGGCAAGTCTCGGCACTATCCGTGTTCTTTTCAGAAGCGTCTAGCACGTCTTCCTAAGGTGCGCACGTTACTACAGGGGGTTTGTCATATTGTGCCCCCGTACAAGCGGCCGTTAGATCCATGGGATCTGAACAGGGTACTAGTTGCTCTCCAGAAGCCGCCTTTCGAGCCTCTGAGGGAAGTTTCCCTTTCGCGCCTGTCACAGAAAGTGGCCTTTCTGGTTGCGATCACGTCGCTTCGGCGAGTGTCTGAGCTGGCGGCTCTGTCATTCAAGGCTCCCTTCCTAGTATTCCACCAGGACAAGGTGGTGCTGCGGCCTATTCAGGAGTTTCTCCCTAAGGTTGTATCCGCGTTTCTTCTTAATCAGGATATATCCTTACCTTCCTTTTTGTTCTCATCCGGTTCTCCGGTATGAAAAGGATTTACAGTTGTTAGTTCTGGTGAGAGCACTCAGAATCTACATTTCCCGCACGGCGCCCATGCGCCGCTCTGAGGCATTTTTTTGCCCTTGTCGCTGGTACGCGCAAGGGGTTGCAGGTTTCTAAAGCCACCATGGCTCGATGGATCAAAGAACCAATTCTTGAAGACTACCGTTCTGCGGGGCTTCCGGTTCCTTCAGGGCTGAAGGCCCATTCTACCAGAGCCGTAGGTGCGTCCTGGGCATTACGACACCAGGCTACGGCTCAACAGGTGTGCCAGGCAGCTACCTGGTCGACCCTGCACATTTTTCACCAAACATTATCAGGTGCATACCTATGCTTCGGCGGACGCCAGCCTAGGTAGAAGAGCCCTGCAGGCGGCAGTGGCTTCCCCATAGGGGAGGGCTGTCTTGCAGCTCTAACATGAGGTATTTCTTTACCCACCCAGGGACAGCTTTTGGACGTCCCAATCGTCTGGGTCTCCCAATAGAGCGCTGAAGAAGAAGGGAATTTTGTTACTTACCGTAAATTCCTTTTCTTCTAGCTCTTATTGGGAGACCCAGCACCCGCCCTGTTGTCCTTCGGGATTTTTTTGTTGTTTGCGGGTACACATGTTGTTCATGTTGAACGGTTTTTTTCAGTTCTCCGATGTTACTCGGAGTTAATTTGTTTAAACCAGTTATTGGCTTTCCTCCTTCTTGCTTTGGCACTAAAACTGGAGAACCCGTGATATCATGAGGGGGTATAGCCAGAAGGGGAGGGGCCGTGCACTTTTTAGTGTAGTGCTTTGTGTGGCCTCCGGAGGGCAGTAGCTATACCCCAATCGTCTGGGTCTCCCAATAAGAGCTAGAAGAAAAGGAATTTACGGTAAGTAACAAAATTCCCTTCTTTGCGCAGAGCCTTGTGGTTAAAGGAATGGAAAGCAGATTCTGCTTCTAAAAAATGTTTAACCAGCTTGCCATTATCTGGAGACAGACTGTTTGGTGAGCAATTGGCGGAAATCATTAAACAGTCCAAAGGTAAGGACTCCTCCTTACCCAAGCCCAGATCAAGCAAACCTCCACAGAGGAAGTGGCAGTCAAAGTTTCGGTCCTTTCGAGGCTCGGGCAAGCCCCAATTCTCCTCGTCCAAAGGGACTCAGAAAGAGCAAAGGAGCTCTGATTCCTGGCGGGCTCACTCACGCCCCAAGAAAGCAACCGGAGGTACCGCTTCCAAGGCGGCTGCCTCATGACTTTCGGCCGCCTCCCTCCGCATCCTCGGTCGGTGGCAGGCTCTCCCGCTTTTGCGACATTTGGCTGCCACAGGTCAAAGACCGGTGGGTAACAGACATTTCTTCAGCGCTCTATTGGGAGATCCAGACGATTGGGGTATAGCTACTGCCCTCCGGAGGCCACACAAAGCACTACACTAAAAAGTGCAAGGCCCCTCCCCTTCTGGCTATACCCCCCCGTGGTATCACGGGTACTCCAGTTTTCAAGCTTTGTGCGAAGGAGGTCAGACATTCCATGCATAGCTCCACAGATTTTAGTCAGCAGTAGCTGCTGACTATTTCGGATGGAAGAAAAGAGGGCCCATATAGGGCCCCCAGCATGCTCCCTTCTCACCCGTAGATGGTGTTGTAAGGTTGAGGTACCTATTGCTGGTACAGGGGCTGGAGCCCCACATGCTGTTTTCCTTCCACATCCCCTTGTAGGGCTCTGTGGAAGTGGGATCCTGCCGGCCTCAAAGCTCTGACGCCGGGCTCCATCCACAGACCCATAGCACCTGGTGGATGCCGAGCAGGAGTACCATCAGGGACAAGGCCCTGCATCATACAGGTACTCTGTGTCCCCGGCAGGCACAGACACACTCCGGGCTGGCTGGGTGTTGTAGTGCGCCGGGGACCGTAACGCTAGAGCTAGTGTTCCTACAGTTTAACTGGGGGATTTTTTTCTGTATTGTGGGAACGCAGCGCCGACCCCCGCTGGACCGGCGGCGCTGCTGTGACTTTTAGTTCGCCGGGGACACGCCGACCGCGCTTTTACGGCGGTGGCGTTTATAAATCGAGTCCCCGGCTTTTGCGGCCTAGGACGCCGGCAGCTCCGATTCGTTCCCGCCCCCACCCTGTCAATCAGGGTAGGGGAGAGACGCTGTTTCACGGCAGCGACGAGGGCTGGAGCCTGATTTACATGCTCCAGCCCTCTCACTAGGCACAGAGGGAAGCAGGCTTCCCGCTCTTAGCCAGGAACGCCCAGGGCCCGCCCCCCCTCCTCTCTCAGGACGCCGGCAGCCATTACATGCATGTCTGGCTGGAGGAAGTGTTGAACAAGACAGGCGGGAGGGCACCAAAAATGAAAGTAAATATATAAGTGGGATCACAAACCACTAGCACATTCTAAACAAACAATTGAAACCACAAGAGAAAAGAGAATGTGCACAAAGTGGGATCACCAAAAATTATCATGCAATAACATTTTATTATATCCAAAAGACATACAAAACACACAGATGTACATTAAAAACAATTAAAAAGCAAAAAAGCTTATACAGTTATTTGGTGCCAATGATATATACCACCAAAATGCACCCCACCCTCTCAATGAGCCACAGACAAACCCCACATAATAAGTCAGGGCAAATGTAATAGCCACAAAAGGTTCAGCTCAGTCAATAGCAAGCAGTAAAAATGACATGCTAATAAAGACAAAAGCAACCAGAGAATAATACTGCATATAAATACCTCAAAGCATGATGATGACCTGACCCTGAAGTATATGCCTAAAAAAATTCTCTTTTCTCTTGTGGTTTCATCTGGCTGGAGGAAGGACGCAGGGCTCTGGGAGACCTGGACTAGGGGGCTTTGGAGATCACACACCCGCTCTTAAGCGGGCGGTAAGCGGCTTTTCAGCTGGCCCCTCTAGTGCCTCAGTGTGTATTAGTGTACTGTGTCACTGGACATATATATATATATATTTCCTTATTGCTTGCACTGTGAGGTCGCTTCCTGGCTGTATACCCAGATCGCTCTGAGGAGGCAGCAACATGTCATCCACAAAACGCAAGGCTGCCAAGGCTAGGGCTGTGTACACTGCGTGTGCTGCATGTGGGGCTGCTCTACCAGCAGGCTCCAAGGACCCCCATTGTGTGCAATGCTCAGATCCGGTGCTGCTTCGCCAGCCGGAGTCAGGAGAGATAGTGACCCAGGCTGAGACGCTTGTAAGTCCTGCCCCGGTGTCAGGGACAGACTTTGCAGTTTTTGCTGATAATATGTCTGTGACTATGGCAAAAATCCTTGAAACTTTGCAATCCATGCCTGGGGCTCAGTCTATGGACACGGCGAGGTCTCTGTCCTCTAATCCCCCTCAGTTGGATTTAATCCAGACTGCAAGGGGGTCCCCGGCTTCACAGGCTGAGTATTTTGACTCAGATGATAGCCCCAGCCACCCTAAGCGGGCTCGCTGGGAAAGACCCTCAACGTCATCACACTGCTCAGGGTCTCAGCGCAATCAGTCGCCCTGTGATGCGTCTGATGAGAGTGATCAGGAGTCTTATCCTGGAACCCCTCTCAATCTGGATACCCCGGATGGGGACGCCATGGTAAACGAGCTTATCTCAGCCATCAATAGGCTGTTGGATATTTCTCCCCCAGCCCCTTCTGCAGAGGAGGCAGCTGCAGAGCAGGAGAAGTTTCGTTTTCTCTATCCCAAGCGTAAATTAAGTGCTTTCTTGGATCACTCTGACTTCAGAGAGTCAATCCAGAAACACGACGCTCATCCAGAAAGGCGTTTCTCTAAACGTTCTAAGGATACACGTTTTCCTTTCCCCCCTGATGTGGTCAAGCGCTGGACCCAGTGTCCTAAAGTTGACCCCCCGATTTCCAAACTTGCAGCTAGATCCATAGTTGCAGTGGAGGATGGCGCTTCACTTAAGGATGCCAATGACAGACAGATGGACCTCTGGTTAAAATCTGTCTATGAAGCTATCGGCGCGTCGTTTGCTCCAGCATTCGCAGCCGTATGGGCACTCCAAGCTATTTCAGCAGGGTTAGCAAAAGTGGATGCTATCTTACATCCAGCGGTGCCGCAAGTGGCGTCCCTTACCTCGCAGATGTCCGCGTTTGCGTCTTACGCTATCAATGCGGTACTAGAATCTACCAGCCGCACCTCAATGGCGTCCGCCAATTCGGTAGTTTTGCGCAGAGCCTTGTGGTTAAAGGACTGGAAAGCAGATGCTGGTTCCAAAAAATGTTTAACCAGCCTGCCTTTATCTAGAGATAGACTGTTTGGCGAGCCATTGGCTGACATCATTAAACAGTCCAAGGGTAAAGACTCTTCTTTGCCCCAGCCCAGATCAAGCAAACCTCAGCAGAAAAAATGGCAGCAGAGGTTTCAGTCCTTTCGAGGTTCGGGCAAGACACAATTCTCCTCGTCCAAAGGGACTCAGAGGACGCAAAGAAGCTCAGATTCCTGGCGGGCTCACGCGCGCCCCAAGAAAGCAAATGGAGGAACCGCTTCCAAAGCGGCTACCTCATGACTTCCAGCTCCCCCCCTCCGCATCTCCGGTCGGGGGCAGGCTCTCCCGCTTTTCCGACATTTGGATGTCACAGGTCAAAGACCGGTGGGTGACAGACATTTTGTCTCGCGGGTACAGAATCGAGTTCAGTTCTCGTCCTCCAGCTCGGTTCTTCAGAACCTCACCACATCCAGACCGAGCAGATGCCCTGCTGCAGGCGGTGGACTCCCTAAGAGCGGAAGGAGTAGTGGTTCCTGTACCGCCTCAGGAACAAGGGAGAGGGTTTTACTCCAATCTCTTTGTGGTTCCAAAAAAGGACGGCTCGTTCCGTCCTGTTCTGGATCTAAAGCTGCTCAACAAACATGTGCACGCCAGGCGGTTCCGGATGGAAACCCTCCGCTCTGTCGTGGCCTCAATGTCTCAAGGAGACTTCCTTGCCTCAATAGACATCAAAGATGCTTATCTCCATGTGCCAATTGCTACAGAACATCAACGTTTTCTACGTTTTGTGATAGGAAACGAACATCTTCAGTTCGTAGCTCTGCCATTCGGTCTGGCGACAGCCCCACGGGTTTTCACCAAGGTCATGGCGGCAGTGGTAGCGGTCTTGCACTCTCAGGGACACTCGGTGATCCCTTACCTAGACGATCTACTTGTCAAGGCACCCTCTCAAGAGGCATGCCAACTCAGTCTACATGCTACACTGGAGACTCTACAAAGTCGAATCTGTCTCCGACACAGTCACTAACGTATCTTGGCATGGAGTTCCATACTCGAGCAGCGAGAGTGAAGCTTCCGCTGAACAAGCAGCGGTCACTACAGACAGGGGTGCAATCCCTCCTTCAGGGCCAGTCGCACCCCTTACGGCGCCTCATGCACTTCCTCGGGAAGATGGTGGCAGCCATGGAAGCAGTTCCCTTTACGCAGTTTCATCTGCGCCCACTTCAATGGGACATTCTCCGCCAATGGGACGGGAAGTCAACGTCCCTGGACAGGAAAGTCTCTCTTTCCCAGACGGCCAAGGACTCTCTACAATGGTGGCTCCTTCCCACCTCATTGTCTCAGGGAAGATCCTTCCTGCCCCCATCCTGGGCAGTGGTCACGACAGATGCGAGTCTGTCAGGGTGGGGAGCAGTGTTTCTCCACCACAGGGCTCAGGGGACGTGGACTCCGCAGGAGTCCACCCTTCAGATCAATGTTCTGGAAATCAGAGCAGTGTATCTTGCCCTACTAGCCTTCCAGCAGTGGCTGGAAGGAAGGCAGATCCGAATTCAGTCGGACAACTCCACAGCGGTGGCATACATCAACCACCAAGGGGGGACACGCAGTCGGCAAGCCTTCCAGGAAGTCCGGCGGATTCTGATGTGGGTGGAAGCCACGGCCTCCACCATATCCGCAGTTCACATCCCCGGCGTAGAAAACTGGGAAGCAGACTTCCTCAGTCGCCAGGGCATGGACGCAGGGGAATGGTCCCTTCACCCGGACGTGTTTCAGGAAATCTGTCGCCGATGGGGAGTGCCGGACGTCGACCTAATGGCGTCCCGGCACAACAACAAGGTTCCGGCATTCATGGCGAGGTCGCGCGATCAAAGAGCTCTGGCGGCAGACGCATTGGTTCAAGATTGGTCGCAGTTCCGGCTCCCATACGTCTTTCCACCTCTGGCACTCTTGCCCAGAGTGTTACGCAAGATCAGATCCGATTGCAGCCGCGTCATACTCGTCGCCCCAGACTGGCCGAGGAGATCGTGGTATCCGGATCTGTGGCATCTCACGGTCGGTCGACCGTGGTCACTGCCAGACCGACCAGACTTACTGTCCCAAGGGCCGTTTTTCCATCAGAATTCTGCGGCCCTGAACCTGACTGTGTGGCCATTGAGTCCTGGATCCTAGCGTCTGCAGGATTATCTCAAGGAGTCGTAGCCACAATGAGACAAGCTAGGAAGTCAACGTCTGCTAAGATCTACCACAGAACGTGGAAGATTTTCTTATCTTGGTGCTCTGCACAGAGAGTATCCCCTTGGCCATTTGCATTGCCCACCTTTCTTTCCTTCCTGCAATCGGGGTTGGAAAAGGGCTTGTCGCTCAGCTCCCTTAAAGGGCAAGTCTCGGCACTGTCGGTGTTTTTTCAGAAGCGTCTAGCACGTCTTCCTAAGGTGCGCACGTTCCTACAGGGGGTCTGTCATATTGTGCCCCCGTACAAGCGGCCGTTAGATCCATGGGATCTGAACAGAGTACTTGTTGCTCTGCAAAAGCCGCCCTTCGAGCCTCTAAAGGACGTTTCCTTTTCTCGCCTGTCACAGAAAGTGGCGTTTCTTGTCGCGATCACATCGCTTCGGCGAGTGTCTGAGCTGGCAGCTTTGTCATCCAAGGCTCCTTTCCTGGTGTTCCACCAGGACAAGGTAGTGCTGCGCCCCATTCCGGAGTTTCTCCCTAAGGTCGTATCCTCGTTTCATCTTAATCAGGATATATCCTTGCCTTCCTTTTACCCTCATCCGGTTCACCGGTATGAAAAGGACTTACGTTTGCTAGATCTGGTGAGAGCACTCAGAATCTACATTTCCCGAACGGCGCCCATGCGCCGTTCCGATGCTCTTTTTGTCCTTGTCGCTGGTCCGCGCAAGGGATTGCAGGCTTCTAAAGCCACCCTGGCTCGATGGATCAAAGAACCAATTCTAGAGGCCTACCGCTCTGCGGGGCTTCCGGTTCCTTCAGGGCTAAAAGCCCACTCAACCAGAGCCGTGGGTGCGTCCTGGGCATTACGACACCAGGCTTCGGCTCAACAGGTGTGCCAGGCAGCAACCTGGTCCAGTCTGCACACTTTCACCAAGCATTATCAGGTGCATACCTATGCTTCGGCGGATGCCAGCTTAGGTAGAAGAGTCCTGCAGGCGGCAGTGACATCCCCGTAGGGGAGGGCTGTTTTTTTGCAGCTCTAACATGAGGTATTTCTTTACCCACCCAGGGACAGCTTTTGGACGTCCCAATCGTCTGGGTCTCCCAATAGAGCGCTGAAGAAGAAGGGAATTTTGTTACTTACCGTAAATTCCTTTTCTTCTAGCTCTTATTGGGAGACCCAGCACCCGCCCTGTTGTCCTTCGGGATTTTTTTGTGGTTTGCGGGTACACATGTTGTTCATGTTGAACGTTTTTTTCGGTTCTCCGATGTTTCTCGGAGTTAATTTGTTTAAACCAGTTATTGGCTTCCTCCTTCTTGCTTTGGCACTAAAACTGGAGTACCCGTGATACCACGGGGGGGTATAGCCAGAAGGGGAGGGGCCTTGCACTTTTTAGTGTAGTGCTTTGTGTGGCCTCCGGAGGGCAGTAGCTATACCCCAATCGTCTGGGTCTCCCAATAAGAGCTAGAAGAAAAGGAATTTACGGTAAGTAACAAAATTCCCTTCTTTGTCTCACGGGTACAGGATAGAGTTCAGTTCTCGTCCTCCGCCTCGGTTCTTCAGAACTTCCCCACATCCCGACCGAGCAGATGCCCTTCTGCAGGCGGTGAATTCTCTAAGAGCAGAAGGAGTGGTGGTCCCTGTTCCTCTTCAGGAACGAGGTCAAGGTTTTTACTCCAATCTCTTTGTGGTGCCAAAAAAGGACGGCTCATTCCGTCCTGTTCTGGACCTAAAACTGCTCAACAAGCATGTGAACGCCAGGCGGTTCCGGATGGAATCCCTCCGCTCAGTCATTGCCTCAATGTCTCAAGGAGAT
This sequence comes from Anomaloglossus baeobatrachus, assembly GCF_048569485.1. Lineage (NCBI taxonomy): Eukaryota > Metazoa > Chordata > Amphibia > Anura > Aromobatidae > Anomaloglossus > Anomaloglossus baeobatrachus. The sequence goes on along the minus strand of NC_134353.1, from coordinate 946,867,646 downwards.
TTCCTAGCATCAATAGACATCAAGGATGCTTATCTCCACGTGCCGATTGCTACAGAGCACCAACGCTTTCTCCGCTTCGTGATAGGAGACGACCATCTTCAGTTCGTAGCTCTGCCATTTAGTCTGGCGACAGCCCCACGGGTGTTCACCAAGATCATGGCGGCAGTGGTAGCAGTCTTGCACTCTCAGGGACACTCTGTGATCCCTTACTTGGACGATCTACTGGTCAAGGCACCCTCTCAAGAGGCATGCCAACTCAGCTTGACTGTTGCACTGGAGACTCTCCAGACGTTCGGGTGGATCATCAACTTCTCAAAGTCAAATCTGTCACCGACCCAATCACTAACGTATCTTGGCATGGAGTTTCATACTCTCTCAGCGATAGTGAAGCTTCCGCTGGACAAGCAGCGGTCTCTACAGACTGGGGTGCAGACTCTCCTTCAAAGTCAGTCGCACTCCTTAAGACGCCTCATGCACTTCCTCGGGAAGATGGTGGCGGCAATGGAGGCGGTTCCGTTTGCGCAGTTTCATCTGCGCCCACTTCAATGGGACATTCTCCGCCAATGGGACGGGAAGTCAAAATCCCTGGACAGGAAAGTCTCCCTTTCCCAGACGGCCAAGGACTCTCTGCAGTGGTGGCTTCTTCCCACCTCATTATCACAGGGAAGATCCTTCCTACCACCGTCTTGGGCGGTGGTCACGACAGACGCGAGTCTGTCAGGGTGGGGAGCAGTTTTTCTCCACCACAGGGCTCAGGGTACGTGGACTCAGCAGGAGTCCACCCTTCAGATCAATGTTCTGGAAATCAGAGCAGTGTATCTTGCCCTACTAGCCTTCCAGCAGTGGCTGGAAGGGAGGCAGATCCGAATTCAGTCGGACAACTCCACAGCGGTGGCATACATCAACCACCAAGGGGGGACACGCAGTCGGCAAGCCTTCCAGGAAGTCCGGCGGATTCTGATGTGGGTGGAAGCCACGGCCTCCACCATATCCGCAGTTCACATCCCCGGCGTAGAAAACTGGGAAGCAGACTTCCTCAGTCGCCAGGGCATGGACGCAGGGGAATGGTCCCTTCACCCAGACGTGTTTCAGGAAATCTGTCGCCGATGGGGAAGGCCGGACGTCGACCTCATGGCGTCCCGGCACAACAACAAGGTCCCAACCTTCATGGCACGGTCTCGCGATCAAAGAGCGCTGGCGGCAGACGCCCTAGTGCAAGATTGGTCGCAGTTCCGGCTCCCTTATGTGTTTCCACCTCTGGCACTCTTGCCCAGAGTGCTACGCAAGATCAGATCCGATTGCAGCCGCGTCATACTCGTCGCCCCAGACTGGCCGATGAGGGCGTGGTATCCGGATCTGTGGCAGCTCACGGTCGGCCAACCGTGGGCACTACCAGACCGACCAGACTTACTGTCCCAAGGGCCGTTTTTCCATCGGAATTCTGCGGCCCTGAACCTGACTGTGTGGCCATTGAGTCCTGGATCCTAGCGTCTTCAGGATTATCCCAAGGGGTCGTTGCCACCATGAGACAGGCTAGGAAGCCCACGTCCGCTAAGATCTACCACAGAACGTGGAGGATATTCTTATCCTGGTGCTCTGCTCAGGGAGTGTCTCCCTGGCCATTTGCATTGCCTACCTTTCTTTCTTTCCTGCAATCTGGGTTAGAAAAAGGTTTGTCGCTCGGCTCCCTTAAAGGTCAGGTTTCTGCGCTATCCGTCTTTTTTCAGAGGCGTTTGGCACGCCTTCCTAAGGTGCGCACGTTCCTACAGGGGGTTTGCCATATCGTACCCCCGTACAAGCGGCCGTTAGATCCATGGGATCTGAACAGGGTACTAGTTGCCCTCCAGAAGCCGCCCTTCGAGCCTCTGAGGGAGGTTTCACTTTCTAGACTATCACAGAAAGTGGCTTTTCTGGTAGCGATCACATCTCTTCGGAGAGTGTCTGAGCTGGCAGCGCTATCATCCAAGGCTCCCTTCCTGGTCTTCCACCAGGACAAGGTAGTGCTGCGCCCCATTCAGGAGTTTCTCCCGAAGGTGGTATCCTCTTTTCATCTTAATCAGGATATCTCTTTGCCTTCGTTTTGTCCTCATGCAGTTCATCGGTATGAGAAGGATTTACATTTGTTAGATCTGGTGAGAGCACTCAGAATCTACATTTCCCGCACGGCGCCCTTGCGCCGTTCGGATGCACTCTTTGTCCTTGTCGCTGGTAAGCGCAAAGGGTCGCAGGCTTCTAAGGCCACCCTGGCTCGATGGATCAAAGAACCAATTCTTGAAGCCTACCGTTCTGCTGGGCTTTCGGTTCCATCAGGGCTGAAGGCCCATTCTACCAGAGCCGTGGGTGCGTCCTGGGCATTGCGACACCAGGCTACGGCTCAACAGGTGTGCCAGGCAGCTACCTGGTCGAGTCTGCACACTTTCACCAAACATTATCAGGTGCATACCTATGCTTCGGCGGACGCCAGCCTAGGTAGAAGAGTCCTGCAGGCGGCAGTTGCCTCCCTATAGGGGATGGCTGTCTTGCAGCTCTAACATGAGGTATTCTTTACCCACCCAGGGACAGCTTTTGGACGTCCCAATCGTCTGGGTCTCCCAATGGAGCGCCGAAGAAGAAGGGAATTTTGTTACTTACCGTAAATTCCTTTTCTTCTAGCTCCTATTGGGAGACCCAGCACCCGCCCTGTTGTCCTTCGGGATTTTTGGTTGTTTTTCGGGTACACATGTTGTTCATGTTGAACGGTTTTCAGTTCTCCGACGTTACTTCGGAGTGAATTTGTTTAAACCAGTTATTGGCTTTCCTCCTTCTTGCTTTTGCACTAAAACTGGTGAGCCAGTGATCCCACTGGGGGTGTATAGCCAGAAGGGGAGGGGCCTTACACTTTTTAGTGTAATTGCTTTGTGTGGCCTCCGGAGGCAGTGCTATACACCCAATCGTCTGGGTCTCCCAATAGGAGCTAGAAGAAAAGGAATTTACGGTAAGTAACAAAATTCCCTTCTTTTTGTGTACACATGTTGTTCATGTTGAATGGTTTCAGTTCTCCGATATTCCTTCGGATTGAATTTACTTTAAACCAGTTTATAATTTTTTCCTCCTTCTTGCTTTTGCACCAAAACTGAGGAGCCCGTGGGAGCACGGGGGGTGTATAGGCGGAAGGGGAGGGGCTTTACACTTTTAGTGTAAATACTTTGTGTGGCCTCCGGAGGCATAGCTATACAACCCAATTGTCTGGGTCTCCCAATTGGAGCTAGAAGAAAAGGAATTTACGGTAAGTAAACAAAATTCCCTTCTTTTTGTTGCAGACTGAACCTCATTTCCCGGGACGACGCCCGATCATTCATTCAGCTTGTGCACATTTAGAAGTATGGAGATGGATAAATAAGAATTTAAGGTTTTATTCTTCCTTCCTCTAGGAGGCTACAGAGGAAAAAATGAAGATGTAGGTTTCGAGTCTGGAAAAGGTAAGTTACAATCTCTGGCACTTTCCTCACGTGGCTCAGGAATGGTTTCACTTCAATTCGCAGTTACTTTTCCATTCCTGCTTTTCTGTTGGAGCCGAATCACAAGGCATCCACTATGAGAAACTATTTAAATACTATTAAAAGGATTTTTTTTATTTTTTTATTTATTTTTAATAATTGTGTAGATGTTAGTAGACATGACCTTTCTTCCTGACCCTCTCTTGGTTCAAGCAGCCAAGCAGTCATCTAATGTTTCATTAGCCATTTATATACCCACAGCCAATTTTATTTCTTTATTATAAACCTCTCATTCTCCTGATTTTGCTCGAGGGCAGGGAAATGATTAATAACCACTTGGCGCTACCTTTAATGCCCAGAAGTGGGGCCCTACAGATAAACCTTTCTATAAGGGGACAGTAATGCGAAAAAAAACTCACCTGGGAAAAGTTGCATTCCCGAGTATTCGTCCAGTTCGGCTTTTTATTCTGTTATAATTATATTTGTTTTGTTTCCATAGGTGAAGATGATAATGCAAAAGGAGATACCGGTATGTATTGTGTCCATGCAACATGTTATGTATGTACAATCTTGGTAGTGATATCCCAAAGGCTAAAAGTAATCTTGTGCACCGGTCCCGATACACGTAGAATAGGCCGTTTGCCGAGAACCCTTCAACATTTACAGCCTGTGAAACTGGCCACATTTTTCCCCTCCCTTTATGTTGAGATGCTAAATTTGTCATTACACATGACATAACATATACACACAAGGAAAGTCCAAACCCCCCCCCCCCCTCCCCAAGGAAGGTCACCTCTATTGTCACCAGGAAATAACTGCCTAATAAAGGGCACAGATCCAGAACGATGTGACCGGCTGCAGCTCTCCTCTCACAGCACTGATAGAGTGGGAAGAGAAGAGTAGTCCTGACAGTGCTGTGAGATGAGCTGCAGCTCATATCAAGGTTGGGAATTTAGGGAAAACCGCAAATGGAGTTTTTTAGGGTCACAGACGGATTTCAAATCGATCTGCGCAGATATAAATGAATCGGACAATGAAACGTGTTCACTGCTTGAGCAGAAGTTAACTTCTGACCCGTGTATTGAAGAATCTTGTGATTATACAATACAATATTCAACCTTGACCTTGGAGCAAGAACAAGGAGTCAACATCCCACATTACACATCCCACATGGTGTGAACCAACTGATTATGGATTCTCTCAGTATGTTATGAATACCTTTTTGTTCATTGTTTCTTTTAGCTTCATTATCTTTAACACATTGCGAAATACACATTTTAGAATCATATTATGAAGTTTCTATGCGATTGTCATATAGACACACAGATGATTATGCAACGACATCTATACTTTGATTATTTACATACACAGATCATCTTATTAAATCTGGAAAAACGGCCTATAGCCCAGGCCTACCCTCACTCTCATCTCACAGCACTGACAGAGTGGGAAGAGCAGAGCAGTCCTGACAGTGCTGTGAGATGAGAGCTGCAGCCTGTCATAGTTCTGTATTTGGGCCAGCTATCCGGCCATTGTTCCCAGATGCTTGGAATAAATGCAGAGAGGTGTTTGTAAAGTCACAGTCCTACTCCCCCCAACGTGTAGGTACCAGATGTGCGTAACCTGTGCAGGGGTGAGCAGAGCTGTGCCATTATATGGCTTACTAGCTGTACTACCCGGCTTCACCCAGGTTAATAACTGCTGTTAACAAAATAGAATGTATTAACAAAAATGTATTCTACACACAAACACCACAAAACAAATAGAAATGTAATTATAATGTCTGTCTCCCCCTCTGTATATATCTGTTTCTATCTCTGTCTCTTTCCCTGTCTGTCTGTCTCTTTCTCCATCTGTCTCAATCTCTTTTCCTGTCAGTCTATTTGTCACTTTCCCTGTTTGTCTCTTTCCCTGTCTGTCTCTTTCCCTCTCTTTCCCTGTGTCTGTCTTTGTCTGTCTCTTTACCTGTCTTTGTCTGTCTCTTACCCTGTCTGTCTCTTTACCTGTCTTTCCCTGTCTGTTTCCCTGTGTCTCTCTGTCTTTGTCTGCGTCTGTCTCTTAACCCGTCTCTTTCCCTCTTTCCCTGTCACTCTTTCCCTGTCACTCTTTCCCTGTCACTCTTTCCCTGTCACTCTTTCCCTGTCACTCTTTCCCTGTCTCTCTTTGTCTGTCTCTTTGTCTGTCTCTTTGTCTGTCTCTTTGTCTGTCTCTTTGTCTGTCTCTTTGTCTGTCTCTTTGTCTGTCTCTTTGTCTGTCTCTTTGTCTGTCTCTTTGTCTGTCTCTTTGTCTGTCTGTCTCTTTGTCTGTCTGTCTCTTTGTCTGTCTGTCTCTTTGTCTGTCTGTCTCTTTGTCTGTCTGTCTCTTTGTCTGTCTGTCTCTTTGTCTGTCTGTCTCTTTGTCTGTCTGTCTCTTTGTCTGTCTGTCTCTTTGTCTGTCTGTCTCTTTGTCTGTCTGTCTCTTTGTCTGTCTGTCTCTTTGTCTGTCTGTCTCTTAGTCGGTCTGGTCTCTTAGTCGGTCTGGTCTCTTAGTCGGTCTGGTCTCTTAGTCGGTCTGGTCTCTTAGTCGGTCTGGTCTCTTAGTCGGTCTGGTCTCTTAGTCGGTCTGGTCTCTTAGTCGGTCTGGTCTCTTAGTCGGTCTTGTCTCTTAGTCGGTCTTGTCTCTTACCCGGTCTTGTCTCTTACCCGGTCTTGTCTCTTACCCGGTCTTGTCTCTTACCCGGTCTTGTCTCTTACCCGGTCTTGTCTCTTACCCGGTCTTGTCTCTTACCCGGTCTTGTCTCTTACCCGGTCTTGTCTCTTACCCGGTCTTGTCTCTTACCCGGTCTTGTCTCTTACCCGGTCTTGTCTCTTACCCGGTCTTGTCTCTTACCCGGTCTTGTCTCTTACCCGGTCTTGTCTCTTACCCGGTCTTGTCTCTTACCCGGTCTTGTCTCTTACCCGGTCTTGTCTCTTACCCGGTCTTGTCTCTTACCCGGTCTTGTCTCTTACCCGGTCTTGTCTCTTACCCGGTCTTGTCTCTTACCCGGTCTTGTCTCTTACCCGGTCTTGTCTCTTACCCGGTCTTGTCTCTTACCCGGTCTTGTCTCTTACCCGGTCTTGTCTCTTACCCGGTCTTGTCTCTTACCCGGTCTTGTCTCTTACCCGGTCTTGTCTCTTACCCGGTCTTGTCTCTTACCCGGTCTTGTCTCTTACCCGGTCTTGTCTCTTACCCGGTCTTGTCTCTTACCCGGTCTTGTCTCTTACCCGGTCTTGTCTCTTACCCGGTCTTGTCTCTTACCCGGTCTTGTCTCTTACCCGGTCTTGTCTCTTACCCGGTCTTGTCTCTTACCCGGTCTTGTCTCTTACCCGGTCTTGTCTCTTACCCGGTCTTGTCTCTTACCCGGTCTTGTCTCTTACCCGGTCTTGTCTCTTACCCGGTCTTGTCTCTTACCCGGTCTTGTCTCTTACCCGGTCTTGTCTCTTACCCGGTCTTGTCTCTTACCCGGTCTTGTCTCTTACCCGGTCTTGTCTCTTACCCGGTCTTGTCTCTTACCCGGTCTTGTCTCTTACCCGGTCTTGTCTCTTACCCGGTCTTGTCTCTTACCCGGTCTTGTCTCTTACCCGGTCTTGTCTCTTACCCGGTCTTGTCTCTTACCCGGTCTTGTCTCTTACCCGGTCTTGTCTCTTACCCGGTCTTGTCTCTTACCCGGTCTTGTCTCTTACCCGGTCTTGTCTCTTACCCGGTCTTGTCTCTTACCCGGTCTTGTCTCTTACCCGGTCTTGTCTCTTACCCGGTCTTGTCTCTTACCCGGTCTTGTCTCTTACCCGGTCTTGTCTCTTACCCGGTCTTGTCTCTTACCCGGTCTTGTCTCTTACCCGGTCTTGTCTCTTACCCGGTCTTGTCTCTTACCCGGTCTTGTCTCTTACCCGGTCTTGTCTCTTACCCGGTCTTGTCTCTTACCCGGTCTTGTCTCTTACCCGGTCTTGTCTCTTACCCGGTCTTGTCTCTTACCCGGTCTTGTCTCTTACCCGGTCTTGTCTCTTACCCGGTCTTGTCTCTTACCCGGTCTTGTCTCTTACCCGGTCTTGTCTCTTACCCGGTCTTGTCTCTTACCCGGTCTTGTCTCTTACCCGGTCTTGTCTCTTACCCGGTCTTGTCTCTTACCCGGTCTTGTCTCTTACCCGGTCTTGTCTCTTACCCGGTCTTGTCTCTTACCCGGTCTTGTCTCTTACCCGGTCTTGTCTCTTACCCGGTCTTGTCTCTTACCCGGTCTTGTCTCTTACCCGGTCTTGTCTCTTACCCGGTCTTGTCTCTTACCCGGTCTTGTCTCTTACCCGGTCTTGTCTCTTACCCTGGCTGCATTGTGACACGCCAACATTCCATATAAGGGCGTGGCTGCGCATTCTTCTGAAGGTCTGGCTGCACTGTGGCTCCGACCTCCATTCGCTTTAATGGAGGCAGGTTTGGGTTAAAATTTCCCCTCAAAACATAGCCTATGACGCTCTCGTGGTCCAGAATGTGTGTGTGCAAAATTTTGACACACACACACACACACACACACACACACACACACACACACACACACACACACACACACACTTGAGCAATATCATAAATTAGTTAACACAAACCTGATTATGGTGGAAATAAGTATGAGAAATAAGAGATAATAGGAACATTCATAAGAGCTTATCTAGTACTTTTAAATTGATGGCTTATCCTTAGGATAGGTCATCAATGTCTGATCGGCACCCAGCCCCCCACTAACCAGCTGTTTTCTGTGCTGGCGGCAGCTGGAAATGCTCAGCTGCCCCATCTTCTGATAGTGCACATCCACCTCCTGTTTTGTTTGTTTTTTTCTTCGGCGCTCTATTGGGAGACCCAGACGATTGGGTGTATAGCACTGCCTCCGGAGGCCACACAAAGCAATTACACTAAAAAGTGTAAGGCCCCTCCCCTTCTGGCTATACACCCCCAGTGGGATCACTGGCTCACCAGTTTTCTGCTTTGTGCGAAGGAGGTCAGACATCCACGCATAGCTCCACTGTTTGTAGTCAGCAGTAGCTGCTGGCTATATCGGATGGAAGAAAAGAGGGCCCATATGGGGCCCCCAGCATGCTCCCTTCTCACCCGTGTTGGTGCTTGTAAGGTTGAGGTACCTATTGCTGGTACAGAGGCTGGAGCCCACATGCTGTTTTCCTTCCACATCCCCCTGAGGGGCTCTGTGGAAGTGGGATCTTGCCGGCCTCCAAGCCCTGAGGCCGGGCTCCATCCACAGACCCAGAGAACCTGCTGGATTGGGAGCGGGAGTGCCGTTCAGGGACAAGGCCCTGCAACTCTCAGGTACTCTGTGTCCCCGGCAGGCACGGACACTCTCAAGGCTTGCTGAGCGTTATAGTGCGCCGGGGACAGTAGCGCTGTGCGCTGGGGTTAGGTCACTGCAGCTTTGCTGAGTGACGTTATATGTTGGGAACTACTGCGCCGACCGCTACTGGAGCGGCGGCGCAGCTGCGACTTGTGGTGCGCCGGGGACTTTGCGCCGACCGCGCTTTTACGGCGGCGGCGCTTCTAACTTTAGCCCCCGGCTTCTGCGGCCTAGCGCCGCTTCGTTCCCGCCCCCACCCTGTCAATCAGGGTAGGGGAGAGACGCTGCTCAATTGGCAGCGCCGAGGGCTGGAGCTTTATTTACATGCTCCAGCCCTCTCACTAGGCACAGTGGGAAGCAGGCTTCCCGCTTTTCGTCTGTATACGCCCAGGGCCCGCCCCCCCTCTTCACAAGGACGCCGGCAGCCATTATACATGCGGTCTGGCTGGGGAAAGGCAGCAGGCTCTGGGAGACCCAGACTAAAGGGATTTCGGCGACCACACACCCGCTCCTAAGCGGGCGGTAAGCTGCACTTTAGTGCTGGCCCCACTTGTGCCTCAGTGTTATATTAGTGTACTTTTTTCTTGGTACCATATATATATATATAGTTGCACTGTAAGGTCGCTTCTTGGCTGGACACCCTGTACTGCTCTGAGGAGGCAGCAACATGTCATCCGCAAAACGCAAGGGTGCCAAGGCACAGGCTGTGTACACTGTTTGTACTGCATGTGGGGCTAATCTACCGGCAGGCTCCAATGACTCACATTGTGTGCAATGTTCAGTCCCAGTGGCACTTCGGCAGCCAGAGCCTATGGTGGTAGTGGCCCAGGCAGAGACGCCTGTGAACCCTGCCCCGGTGACGGGGACAGACTTTGCAGTTTTTGCTGATAAAATGTCTGTGACTATGACTAAAATCCTGGAGACCTTGCAGTCCAGGCCAGCTATTCAGACCATGGACACTGCTGTGTCTATGCTCTCCGGCCCCCCTCAGTTAGAACTAATCCGTACTTCAAGGGGGTCTCAAGCATCACAGGCTGACGTCTCTGACTCAGATGACAGTCCCAGGCAGCCTAAGCGTGCTCGCTGGGAAAGACCCTCCACGTCATCACACTGCTCAGGGTCTCAGCGAGAAGAGTCTCTCTGTGATGAGACTGAGGACGGTGATCAGGATTCTAATCCTGAGGCCCCTCTCAATCTGGATGCTCCTGATGGGGACGCCATGGTTAATGACCTTATATCGGCAATTAATAGACTGTTGGATATTTCTCCCCCAGCCCCTTCTGCAGAGGAGGCAGCTGCACAGCAGGAGAAGTTCCATTTCCTGTATCCCAAGCGTAAATTAAGTGCTTTTTTGGACCACTCTGACTTCAGAGAATCGATCCAGAAACACGACGCTCATCCAGACAAGCGTTTCTCTAAACGTTCTAAGGATACCCGTTATCCTTTTCCCTCTGACGTGGCCAAACGCTGGACCCAGTGTCCAAAGGTGGATCCCCCAATTTCCAAGCTTGCGGCTAGATCCATAGTCGCAGTAGAGGATGGCGCTTCACTTAAAGATGCCAACGACAGACAGATGGACCTTTGGTTGAAATCTGTCTATGAAGCTATCGGCGCGTCGTTTGCTCCAGCATTCGCGGCCGTGTGGGCACTCCAAGCTATTTCAGCTGGTTTAGCACAGGTGGATGCTATCATACATCCAGCAGTGCCGCAAGTGGCGTCCCTAACTTCGCAAATGTCTGCGTTTGCGACCTATGCTATCAATGCTGTCCTAGAATCTACGAGCCGTACCGCTATGGCGTCCGCCAATTCTGTTGTTTTGCGCAGAGCCTTGTGGTTAAAGGACTGGAAAGCAGATGCTGGTTCCAAAAAATGCTTAACCAGCTTGCCATTATCTAGAGACAGACTGTTTGGTGAGCCATTGGCTGAAATCATAAAACAGTCCAAGGGTAAGGACTCTTCCTTACCACAGCCCAGAGCAAGTAAACCTCAACAGAGGAAGTGGCAGTCGAGGTTTCGGTCCTTTCGAGGCTCGGGCAAGGCCCAATTCTCCTCGTCCAAAAGGACTCAGAAAGAACAAGGGAGCTCAGATTCCTGGCGTGCTCACTCACGCCCCAGGAAAGCAAATGGGGGAACCGCTTCCAAAGCGGCTACCTCATGACTTTCGGCCTCCTCCCTCCGCATCCTCGGTCGGTGGCAGGCTCTCCCGCTTTTGCGACATTTGGCTGTCACAGGTCAAAGACCGGTGGGTAACAGACATTTTGTCTCGCGGGTACAGAATCGAGTTCAGTTCTCGGCCTCCACTTCGGTTCTTCAGAACCTCCCCACACCCCAACCGAGCAGATGCCCTGCTGCAGGCGGTGGACTCTCTAAGAGCAGAAGGAGTCGTGATCCCTGTCCCCCCTCAGGAACGGGGGCGAGGATTTTACTCCAATCTCTTTGTGGTTCCAAAAAAGGACGGCTCCTTCCGTCCTGTTCTGGACCTAAAACTGCTCAACAAGCATGTGAACGCCAGGCGGTTCCGGATGGAATCCCTCCGCTCCGTCATTGCCTCAATGTCTCAAGGAGATTTCCTAGCATCAATAGACATCAAAGATGCTTATCTCCACGTGCCGATTGCTACAGAGCACCAACGCTTTCTACGCTTCGTGATAGGAGACGACCATCTTCAGTTCGTAGCTCTGCCATTTGGTCTGGCGACAGCCCCTCGGGTGTTCACCAAGGTCATGGCAGCAGTGGTAGCAGTCTTGCACTCTCACGGACACTCTGTGATCCCTTACTTGGACGATCTACTGGTCAAGGCACCCTCTCAAGAGGCATGCCAACTCAGCCTGAGTGTTGCACTGGAGACTCTCCAGGCGTTCGGGTGGATCATCAACTTCCCAAAGTCAAATCTGTCACCGACCCAATCACTAACGTATCTTGGCATGGAGTTTCATACTCTCTCAGCGATAGTGAAGCTTCCGCTGGACAAGCAGAGGTCACTACAGACTGGGGTGCAGGCTCTCCTTCACAGTCAGTCGCACTCCTTAAGACGCCTCATGCACTTCCTCGGGAAGATGGTGGCGGCAATAGAGGCGGTTCCGTTTGCGCAGTTTCATCTGCGTCCACTTCAATGGGACATTCTCCGCCAATGGGACGGGAAGTCAACATCCCTGGACAGGAAAGTCTCCCTTTCCCAGAGGGCCAAAGACTCTCTGCGGTGGTGGCTTCTTCCCACCTCATTATCACAGGGAAGATCCTTCCTACCACCGTCTTGGGCGGTGGTCACGACAGACGCGAGTCTGTCAGGGTGGGGAGCAGTCTTTCTCCACCACAGGGCTCAGGGTACGTGGACTCAGCAGGAGTCCACCCTTCAGATCAATGTTCTGGAAATCAGAGCAGTGTATCTTGCCCTACTAGCCTTCCAGCAGTGGCTGGAAGGAAGGCAGATCCGAATTCAGTCGGACAACTCCACAGCGGTGGCATACATCAACCACCAAGGGGGGACACGCAGTCGGCAAGCCTTCCAGGAAGTCCAGCGGATTCTGATGTGGGTGGAAGCCACAGCCTCCACCATATCCGCAGTTCACATCCCCGGCGTAGAAAACTGGGAAGCAGACTTCCTCAGTCGCCAGGGCATGGACGCAGGGGATTGGTCCCTTCACCCAGACGTGTTTCAGGAAATCTGTCGCCGCTGGGGGGTGCCGGACGTCGACCTAATGGCATCACGGCACAACAACAAGGTCCCAACCTTCATGGCACGGTCTCGCGATCAAAGAGCGCTGGCGGCAGACGCCCTAGTGCAAGATTGGTCACAGTTCCGGCTCCCTTATGTGTTTCCACCTCTGGCACTCTTGCCCAGAGTGCTACGCAAGATCAGATCCGATTGCAGCCGCGTCATACTTGTCGCCCCAGACTGGCCGAGGAGGGCGTGGTATCCGGATCTGTGGCAGCTCACGGTCGGCCAACCGTGGGCACTCCCAGACCGACCAGACTTACTGTCCCAAGGGCCGTTTTTCCATCGGAATTCTGCGGCCCTGAACCTGACTGTGTGGCCATTGAGTCCTGGATCCTAGCGTCTTCAGGATTGTCCCAAGGGGTCGTTGCTACCATGAGACAGGCTAGGAAGCCCACGTCCGCTAAGATCTACCACAGAACGTGGAAGATATTCTTATCCTGGTCCTCTGCTCAGGGAGTGTCTCCCTGGCCATTTGCATTGCCTACCTTTCTTTCTTTCCTGCAATCTGGGTTAGAAAAAGGTTTGTCGCTCGGCTCCCTTAAAGGTCAGGTCTCGGCGCTATCCGTCTTTTTTCAGAGGCGTTTGGCACGCCTTCCTAAGGTGCGCACGTTCCTACAGGGGGTTTGCCATATCGTACCCCCGTACAAGCGGCCGTTAGATCCATGGGATCTGAACAGGGTACTAGTTGCCCTCCAGAAGCCGCCCTTCGAGCCTCTGAGGGAGGTTTCACTTTCTAGACTATCACAGAAAGTGGCTTTTCTGGTAGCGATCACATCTCTTCGGAGAGTGTCTGAGCTGGCAGCACTATCATCCAAGGCTCCCTTCCTGGTCTTCCACCAGGACAAGGTTGTGCTGCGCCCCATTCAGGAGTTTCTCCCGAAGGTGGTATCCTCTTTTCATCTTAATCAGGATATCTCTTTGCCTTCGTTTTGTCCTCATGCAGTTCATCGGTATGAGAAGGATTTACATTTGTTAGATCTGGTGAGAGCACTCAGAATCTACATTTCCCGCACGGCGCCTTTGCGCCGTTCGGATGCACTCTTTGTCCTTGTCGCTGGTAAGCGCAAGGGGTCGCAGGCTTCTAAGGCCACCCTGGCTCGATGGATCAAAGAACCAATTCTTGAAGCCTACCGTTCTGCTGGGCTTCCGGTTCCATCTGGGCTGAAGGCCCATTCTACCAGAGCCGTGGGTGCATCTTGGGCATTACGACACCAGGCTACGGCTCAACAGGTGTGCCAGGCAGCTACCTGGTCGAGTCTGCACACTTTCACCAAACATTATCAGGTGCATACCTATGCTACGGCGGACGCCAGCCTAGGTAGAAGAGTCCTGCAGGCGGCAGTTGCCTCCCCGTAGGGGAGGGCTGTCTTGCAGCTCTAACATGAGGTATTTCTTTACCCACCCAGGGACAGCTTTTGGACGTCCCAATCGTCTGGGTCTCCCAATAGAGCGCCGAAGAAGAAGGGAATTTTGTTACTTACCGTAAATTCCTTTTCTTCTAGCTCTTATTGGGAGACCCAGCACCCGCCCTGTTGTCCTTCGGGATTTTTGGTTTGTTTGCGGGTACACATGTTGTTCATGTTGAACGGTTTTCAGTTCTCCGATGTTACTCGGAGAGAATTTGTTTAAACCAGTTATTGGCTTTCCTCCTTCTTGCTTTTGCACTAAAACTGGTGAGCCAGTGATCCCACTGGGGGTGTATAGCCAGAAGGGGAGGGGCCTTACACTTTTTAGTGTAATTGCTTTGTGTGGCTTCCGGAGGCAGTGCTATACACCCAATCGTCTGGGTCTCCCAATAAGAGCTAGAAGAAAAGGAATTTACGGTAAGTAACAAAATTCCCTTCTTTGAATGGGAGGCGGATGTGTAGGGCCGAGCCGCAACCACGATCATAAGACTGGGCAGCTCCAGAACTGAACATGTCTGGCCTCCACCAGCACAGAGAACAGTTGATCAGTGGGGGTGCCAGGTTTTAAACCCCGACTTTTCAGAAATTGATGACCTATCCTATTAATGTAAAATTAGTAAAAAACCTCTTTAATCCTATGGAAGCTTTCCTTGTATCCGGATCATTTATGCTGTACATTTACTGTGGCATGAAGCTGGGTTCACACATAACGACGTCGCTGTTACGTCACTATTTTCTGCGACGTCCCGTCGCTGTGTGTGACATCCAGCAACGACCCGGCCCCTGCTGTGAGGTCGCCGCTCGTTGCTGAATGTCCTGCTTCATTTTTTGCTCGTTGGTCTCCCGCTGTGAAGCACACATCACTGTGTGTGACAGCGAGAGAGCGACGAAATGAAGCGAGCAGGAGCCGGCTTCTGGCAGCTGCGGTAAGCTGTAACCAAGGTGAATATCGGTTAACCAAGAAGTCCTTTCCTTGGTTACCCAATATTTACATTAGTTACAACATTCGCCGCTCTCACGCTGCCAGTGCCGGCTCCCTGCACACAGCCGGCTCCCTGCACACAGCCAGAGTACACATCGGGAAATGAGCAAAGGTTTGTGTACTGTGGCTATGAGTGCAGGAAGCCAGCGGTATGCGCTTGTAACCAAGGTATATATCGGGTAACCAGAGAAGCACTTTGGTTACCCGATATTTACCTTAGTTTACCAAGCGCAGCATAGCTTCCACAGCGACGCGTGTTGTTATGATCGCTGCTGCGTCTGCTGTGTTTGACAGCCAAGCAGTGATCATAACAGCGACTTACAAGGTCGCTATTGCGTCACAGAAAATGGTGACGTAACAGCGACGTCGCTATGTGTGAACGCAGCATTAGGCTCTCTGCACACGTTGCTTTTTTTTTTTTTCCATGCAGACTTTAATAAATACTGCAAGGAAAAACACATCCCAGCAAAGTCTGAGAATCCTGACTTGCTGTGCGCACGTTGCTGCTTTCTTTGTCGCTCTATTGGGAGACCCAGACAATTGGGTGTATAGGCTATGCCTCCGGAGGCCGCACAAAGTATTACACTAAAAGTGTTAAGCCCCTCCCCTTCTGCCTATACACCCCCCGTGCTCCCACGGGCTCCTCAGTTTTTTGCTTTGTGCGAAGGAGGTCAGACATGCACGCACAGCTCCACAGATTGGTCAGCAGCAGCTGCTGACTATGTCGGATGGAAGAAAAGTGGGCCCATATAGGGCCCCCAGCATGCTCCCTTCTCACCCCACTGTTGTCGGCGGTGTTGTAAGGTTGAGGTATCCATTGCGGGTACGGAGGCTGGAGCCCACATGCTGCTTTCCTTCCCCATCCCCCTCAGGGCTCTGGGTGAAGTGGGATCCTATCGGTCTCCAGGCACTGAGACCGGGCTTCATCCACAACTCCTGGGAGCCTGATGGATAGGAGCCGGGTATCGTTCAGGGACATGGCCCTGCTACTTGGAGGTACTCTGTGTCCCCGTGGGGACCGAGCACAGCAACACTCCAGCATTGCTGGGTGTGCTAGTGCACCGGGGACCGCGGCGCTGACCGGGTTAATGTGCCATTACACACTCAGCATCGCTGAGTGTGTTTATGTAGGGAGACTACCGCGCTGACCGCCGCCGCCATGTTAAACACTGAGGCGCGGCTGGGACTTGTAGTGCGCCGGGGACTTCCACGCCGGCCGCGCTTTTACGCCGGCCGCGTTTATTACTCGAGTCCCCGGCTTTTTGCGGCCTAGTCTTTCTTCCTCCCGCCCACAGCCCTGACAAGCAGGGGAAGGGCGGGACGCTGCACAGGACGAGCAGCACTGAGGGCTGGAGCATGCTTTGCATACTCCACTCCCCTCACTGTGCACAGTGCAGGCACCAGCTCCCGCACTTTCTGGGTCACGCCCACGGCTCCCTCCTCTCCTCAGGACATTCCTGTCAGCTCCTTGAATGCTGCAGAGGGGGACAAATTCTGACAGACCCAGGCAGGGACCCTGGTGGCCTCACAACCGCTTTAAGCGGGGGGCATGCAGCATCTGTGGTGCTAGCCACATTTCTGCAGGAGTGTAATTTTAAATTATATGTTTATAAGATATACTTTACACTTTATGGTGCACAGTTGATTCTGGATATATATATTGTGTTGCTCAGGGAAGACAACAGCATGGCGCCCATAAAAGGCAGGAGTGCCAAACACAGGCTTCTATGCTGCCTGCGCCGCATGTACGACCCCGCTACCGGCAGGATCCACTGAGCAATCCAGACCGGTATCTCAGCACAGGGGCACTGTTGAATCATTGCTCCCTGGCCCCCCTCAGTTGGACCAGCAAGGTCCCCCCGGGGTGTCTCATAGATCCCAGAGTGAGGTCTCTGATACAGACCCCAGCCCCTGACCGACTAAGCGAGCTCGCTGGGAAATCCCCTCAACATCTTCATATTGGTCAGGGTCTCAGCGGGGGAACCTCTGGTTGATGAAGCGGAGACAGTTGATCAGGATTCTGATCCTGAGGCCGCTCTCAATCTTGATACGCCTGACGGGGACGCCATATTGAACGATCTTATTGCGTCCATCATTCAAATGCTGGATATTTCTCCCTCAGTTCCTCCAGTGGAGGAGTCAGCTTCTCAGCAGGAGAAATTCCGTTTCAGGTTTCCCAAGCGTACACTGAGCATGTTTCTGGACCACTCTGATTTCAGAGAGGCAGTCCAGAATCACCGTGCCTGTCCTGATAAGCGTTTTTTTTTTCTAAGCGCCTTAAGGATACACGTTATCCTGTTCCCCTGACGTGGTCAAAGGTTGGACTCAGTGTCCCAAGGTGGATCCTAGCCTGGCGGCTAGATCCATACTTGCAGTGGAAGATGGGGCTTCACTCAAAGATGCCACTCACAGGCAGATGGAGCTCTGGTTGAAATCCAGCTATGAAGCTATCGGCGCTTCTTTTGCCCCAGCATTTGCAGCCGTATGGGTGCTACAAGCTATCAGCAGGTCAAGCGCAAATTGACGCAGCCACACAGACGTCGGCATTTGCGTCTTACGCTATTAATGCTGTCCTGGTCTCTGCGAGCCGTACGGCGGTTGCATCCGCCAATTCGGTGGTACTCCACAGGGCCTTGTGGCTACGGAAATGGAAGGCAGATTCTGCTTCCAAAAAAGCGCTTAACCAGTTTGCCAATTTCTGGCGACCGATTGTTTGGCGAACGTTTGGATGAAATCGTCAAACAATCCAAGGGAAAGGATACATCCTTACCCCAGCCCAAACCGAACATACCCCAACAGAGGAAGGGGCAGTCGAGGTTTCGGTCCTTTCGGGGCGCGGGCAGGTCCCAATTCTCCTCGTCCAAAAGGCCTCAGAAAGATCAAGGGCACTCCGATTCATGGCGGTCTAAGTCACGTCCTGAAAGACCACCGGAGGTGCCGCTACCAAAGCGGCTTCTTCATGGCTTTCGGTCTCCTCAATCCGCAAAAAGACCGTTGGGCGAGAGACATTCTGTCTCACGGTTACAAGTTAGAGTTCGCCTCTCGTCCCCCGACTCGATTCTTCAGGTCATCCCCGCCTCCCGAGCGAGCCAAGGCTCTTCTGCAGGCGCTGGGCACTCTGAAGGCAGAAGGAGTGGTGGTCCCTGTTCCTCTTCAGCAACAGGGTCAAGGTTTTTTCCACCAACCTGTTTGTGGTTACAAAGAAGGACGGGTCTTTCCGTCCTGTCCTGGACCCGTAACTGCTCAACAAACACGTAAAGACCAGGTGGTTCCGGATGGAATCCCTCCGCTCCGTCATCGCCTCAATGTCCCCAGGAGATTTCCTTGCATCGATCGATATCGAAGATGCTTATCTCCACGTACCGGTTGCTCCAGAGCACCAACGCTTCTTGCGCTTCACCATAGGAGACGAACACCTGCAGTTCGTGGCACTGCAGTTCGGCCTGGCTACAGCCCCACGGGTTTTCACCAAGGTTAGGGCTCCCGTAGTAGCGGTCCTCCACTCTCAGGGTCACTCGGTGATCCCTTACTTGGACGATCTGCTGATCAAGGCACCCTCTCAAGAGGCATGCCAACACAGCCCCGACGCTTCTCTGGAGGCTCTCCAGAGTTTCGGGTGGATCATCAATTTTCCAAAGTCAAATCTGACACCAGCCCAATCGCTGACATATCTTGGCATGGAGTTTCATACCCTATCAGCGATAGTGAAGCTTCCGCTGATCAAGCAGCGTTCACTACAGAAAGGGGTGCAATCTCTCCTTCAAGGTCAGGCACACACCTTGAGGGGCCTCATGCACTTCCTGGGGAAGATGGTGGCAGCAATGGAGGCAGTCCCTTTCGCGCAGTTTCACCTGCGTCCTCTTCATTGGGACATCCTAACCAAAGCTTCCCTTCGGGGGTGGCTTTCTTCCCACTTCTTTATCGCATGGGAAATCCTTCCTACCCCCATCCTGGGAGGTGGTCACGACGGACGCGAGTCTGTCAGGTTGGGGAGCAGTCTTTCTCCGCCACAGGGCTCAGGGTACGTGGACTCAGCAAGAGTCCTCGCTTCAGATCAATGTTCTGGAGATCAGGGCAGTGTATCTTGCCCTAAACGTGTTCCAGCAGTGGCTGGAAGGCAAGCAGATCCGAATTCAGTCGGACAACTCCACAGTGGTGGCTTACATCAACCACCAAGGCGGAACACGCAGTCTGCAAGCCTTCCAGGAAGTCCGGCGGATTTTGATGTGGGTGGAAGCCACGGCCTCCACCATCTCCGCAGTTCACATCCCGGGCGTCGAAAACTGGGAAGCAGACTTTCTCAGTCGCCAGGGCATGGACGCAGGGGAATGGTCCCTTCACCCGGACGTGTTTCAGGAGATCTGTTGCCGCTGGGGGAGGCCGGAAGTCGACCTAATGGCGTCCCGGCACAACAACAAGGTCACGGCATTCATGGCACGATCTCACGATCACAGAGCTCTGGCGGCAGACGCCTTAGTTCGGGATTGGTCGCAGTTTCAACTCTCTTATGTGTTTCCTCCGCTGGCACTGTTGCCCAGAGTGTTACGCACGATCAGGGCCGACTGCCGCCGCGCCATCCTCGTCACTCCAGACTGGCCGAGGAGGTCGTGGTACCCGGATCTGTGGCATCTCACGGTCGGCCAAACGTGGGCACTACCAGACCGACCAGACTTGCTGTCTCAAGGGCCGTTTTTCCATTTGAATTCTGCGGCCCTCAACCTGACACTGTGGCCATTGAGTCCTGGATCTTAGCGTCTTCAGGATTATCTCAAGAGGTCATTGCCACTATGAGACAGGTTAGGAAACCAACGTCCGCCAAGATCTACCACAGGACGTGGAAAATTTTCCTGTCATGATGCTCTGCTGGGGGTTTTTCTCCCTGGCCTTTGGCCTTGCCCACTTTTCGGTCCTTCCTTCAATCTGGACTGGAAAAGGGTTTGTCGCTCGGCTCCCTTAAGGGACAAGTCTCAGCGCTCTCTGTGTTGTTTCCAGAAGCGCCTAGCCAGACTTCCACAGGTACGCACGTTCCTGCAGGGGGTTCGTCACATCGTTCCTCCTTACTAGCGGCCGTTAGAACCCCGGGATCTGAACAGGGTGCTGATGGTTCTTCAGAAACCACCATTCGAGCCAATGAGGGATATTTCTCTCTCACGCCTTTCGCAGAAAGTGGTTTTTCTAGTAGCAGTCACTTCACTTCGCAGAGTGTCTGAGCTAGTTGCACTGTCATGCAAAGCTCCCTTCCTGGTGTTTCACCAGGACAAGGTGGTTCTGCGTCCGGTTCCGGAATTTCTCCCTAAGGTGGTATCCCCCTTTCATCTCAATCAGGATATCTCCTTACCTTCTTTTTGTCCTCATCCAGTTCACCAATGTGAAAAGGATTTGCACTTGTTAGATCTGGTGAGAGCACTCAGACTCTACATTTCTCGTACGGCGCCCCTGCGCCGCTCGGATGCACTCTTTGTCCTTGTCGCTGGCCAGCGTAAAGGGTCACAGGCTTCCAAATCAACCCTGGCTCGGTGGATCAAGGAGCCAATTATCGAAGCTTACCGTTCGGCTGGGCTTCCGGTTCCCTCAGGGCTGAAGGCCCATTCTACCAGAGCCGTGGGCGCGTCCTGGGCTTTGAGGCACCAGGCTACGGCTCAGCAGGTGTGTCAGGCGGCTACCTGGTCGAGCCTGCACACTTTCACGAAGCACTATCAGGTGCATACCTATGTTTCGGCGGATGCCAGCCTAGGTAGACGAGTCCTTCAGGCGGCGGTTGCCCACCTGTAGGAAGAGGCCGTTTTTACGGCTCTCTTACGAGGTATTATTTTACCCACCCAGGGACTGCTTTTGGACGTCCCAATTGTCTGGGTCTCCCAATAGAGCGACAAAGAAGAAGGGAATTTTGTTTACTTACCGTAAATTCCTTTTCTTCTAGCTCTAATTGGGAGACCCAGCACCCGCCCCTGTTTTTTTGTGTACACATGTTGTTCATGTTGAATGGTTTCAGTTCTCCGATATTCCTTCGGATTGAAGTTACTTTAAACCAGTTTTTAATTCTTTTTCCTCCTTCTTGCTTTTGCACCAAAACTGAGGAGCCCGTGGGAGCACGGGGGGTGTATAGGCAGAAGGGGAGGGGCTTAACACTTTTAAGTGTAATACTTTGTGCGGCCTCCGGAGGCATAGCCTATACACCCAATTGTCTGGGTCTCCCAATTAGAGCTAGAAGAAAAGGAATTTACGGTAAGTAAACAAAATTCCCTTCTTTGCTGAAATAACAGCAGCGTGTCAATTGTTTCTGCTTTTTTTTTTTTTTTCCCCCCTGCGTTTTCCCTAGTATGAAAAAGCTAAAGCATAAAAACGCACTTTTCTTTGTCGCTCCATTGGGAGACCCAGACAATTGGGTGTATAGGCTATGCCTCCGGAGGCCGCACAAAGTATTACACTTAAAAGTGTAAAGCCCCTCCCCTTCTGCCTATACACCCCCCGTGCTCCCACGGGCTCCTCAGTTTTTTGCTTTGTGCGAAGGAGGTCAGACACGCACGCACAGCTCCACAGATTGGTCAGCAGCAGCTGCTGACTATATCGGATGGAAGAAAAGTGGGCCCATATAGGGCCCCCAGCATGCTCCCTTCTCACCCCACTCTTGTCGGCGGTGTTGTTAAGGTTGAGGTATCCATTGCGGGTACGGAGGCTGGAGCCCACATGCTGCTTTCCTTCCCCATCCCCCTCAGGGCTCTGGTGAAGTGGGATCCTATCGGTCTCCAGGCACTGAGACCGTGCTTCATCCACAACTCCTAAGAGACTGCTGGATAGGAGCCGGGTATCGTTCAGGGACATGGCCCTGCTACTTGGAGGTACTCTGTGTCCCCGTGGGGACCGCGCACAGCAACACTCCAGCATTGCTGGGTGTGCTAGTGCACCGGGGACCGCGGCGCTGACCGGGTTAATATGTGCCATTACACACTCAGCGCTGCTGAGTGTGTTTATGTATAGGGACTGCCGCACTATTCGCCGCTGCCAGGGAAACACTGCGGCGCTGCTGGGACTTGTAGTGCGCCGGGGACTTCCGCGCCGGCCGCGCTTTTACGGCGGCCGCGTTTATTACTAGAGTCCCCGGCTTTTTGCGGCCTAGTTTCCTTTCCTCCCGCCCACAGCCCTGACAGGCAGGGGAAGGGCGGGACGCTGCACAGAACGAGCAGCACTGAGGGCTGGAGCATGCTTTGCATACTCCACTCCCCTCACTGTGTACAGTGCAGGCACCAGCTCCCGCACTTTCTGAGCCACGCCCACGGCTCCCACCTCTCCTCAGGACGCCGGCAGCCATTCCTGTCAGCTCCTTGGACGCTACAGAGGGGGACAAAGTCTGGGAGACTCAGGCAGGGACTCTGGTGGCCTCACAACCGCTTTAAGCGGGTGGTAAGCAGCACCTGTGGTGCTAGCCCCATTGTGCAGTAGTGTAACATTATATGTTTATGGTATACATATTTTACACTGTATGGTGCACAGTTGATTTCTGGCTATATACCCTATTGTGTTACTCAGGGAAGATAATAGCATGGCGCCCACGAAAGGCAGGGGTGCCAAAACACAGGCTTATTATGCTGCCTGCGCCGCATGTATGACCCCGCTACCGGCAGGTTCTACTGACCCTCATTGTGTGCACTGTTCGGCCCCTGTGGCACTTACTCAGCTAGAGCCTCTGCTAAGGGGGGCCCAGGGGGAGCCACCTGCTGACACTGTTCAGGTGACGGGGACAGAGTTTGCAAAACTCTGAGACTATGGCTAAGATACTAGAAGCCTTGCAGTCCAGGCCGGTATCTCAGCACAGGGACTCTGTTGAATCTTTGTCCCCTGGCCCACCTCAGTTGGACCAACAATGTCCTCCTGGGGTGTCTCATGGATCCCAGGCTGAGGGTTCTGACACAGACCCCGGCCCCAGACCGACTAAGCGAGCTCGCTTGACAATTCCCTTGACATCCTCATATTGTTCAGGGTCTCAGCGGGGGGAATCTCTAGTTGATGATGCGGACACAGCTGATCAGGATTCTGATCCTGAGGCCGCTCTCAATCTTGATACTCCGGACGGGGACGCCATAGTGAACGACCTTATTGCGTCCATCAATCGTATGTTGGATATTTCTCCCTCAGCTCCTCCGGTGGAGGAGTCAGCTTCACAGCAGGAGAAATTCCGTTTCAGGTTTCCCAAGCGTACACTGAGTATGTTTCTGGACCACTCTGATTTCAGAGAGGCAGTCCAGAATCACCATGCTTGTCCAGATAAGCGTTTTTCTAAGCGCCTTAAGGATACACGTTATCCCTTTCCCCCTGACGTGGTCAAAAGTTGGGCTCAGTGTCCCAAAGTGGATCCTCCAATCTCCAGACTGGCAGCTAGATCCATACTTGCAGTGGAAGACGGGGCTTCGCTCAAAGATGCCACTGACAGGCAGATGGAGCTCTGGTTGAAATCCATCTATGAAGCTATCGGCGCTTCTTTTGCCCCAGCATTCGCAGCCGTATGGGCGCTGCAAGCTATCTCAGCAGGTCAAGCGCAAATCGACGCAGCCACACGCACGTCCGCGCCACAGGTGGCGTCCATAACCACACAGACTTCGGCATTTGCGTCTTACGCTATTAATGCTGTTCTGGACTCTGCGAGCCGTACGGCGGTTGCAGCCGCCAATTCGGTGGTACTCCGCAGGGCTACGGGAATGGAAGGCAGATTCTGTTTCCAAAAAGCGCTTAACCAGTTTGCCAATTTCTGCCAACCGATTGTTTGGCGAGCGTTTGGATGAAATCATCAAACAATCCAAGGGAAAGGATACATCCTTACCCCAGCCCAAACCGAAAATACCCCAACAGAGGAGGGGGCAGTCGAGTTTTCGGTCCTTTCGGGGCGCGGGCAGGTCCCAATTCTCCTCTTCCACAAGGCCTCAGAAAGATCAAAGGAACTCTGATGCATGGCGGTCTAAGTCACGTCCTAAAAAGGCCACCGGAGGTGCCGCTACCAAAGCGGCTTCCTCATGACTTTCGGCCTCCCCACTCCGCATCCTCGGTCGGTGGCAGGCTCTCCCGCTTTTGCGACACCTGGCTGCCACGGGTAAAAGACCGTTGGGGGAGAGACATTCTGTCTCACGGTTACAAGATAGAGTTCACCTCTCGTCCCCCGACTCGATTCTTGAGGTCATCCCCGCCTCCCGAGCGAGCCGAGGCTCTTCTGCAGGCGCTGGGCACTCTGAAGGCAGAAGGAGTGGTGGTCCCTGTTCCTATTCAGCAACAGGGTCACGGTTTTTACTCCAACTTGTTTGTGGTCCCAAAGAAGGACGGGTCTTTCCGTCCTGTCCTGGACCTGAAACTTCTCAACAAACACGTAAAGACCAGGCGGTTCCGGATGGAATCCCTCCGCTCCGTCATCGCCTCAATGTCCCAAGGAGATTTCCTTGCATCGATCGATATCAAGGATGCATATCTCCACGTACCGATTGCTCCAGAGCACCAGCGCTTCTTGCGCTTCGCCATAGAAAACGAACACCTGCAGTTCGTGGCACTGCCGTTCGGCCTGGCAACAGCCCCACGGGTTTTCACCAAGGTGATGGCTACTGTAGTAGCGGTCCTCCACTCTCAGGGTCACTCGGTGATCCCGTACTTGGACGATCTGTTGATCAAGGCACTCTCTCTAGAGGCATGCCAACACAGCCTCGACGCTACCCTGGAGACTCTCCAGGGTTTCGGGTGGATCATCAATTTTCCAAAGTCAAATCTGACACCGGCCCAATCGCTGACATATCTTGGCATGGAGTTTCATACCCTCTCAGCGATAATGAAGCTTCCACTGATCAAGCAGCGGTCACTACAGACAGGGGTACAATCTCTCCTTCAAGGCCAGTCACACCCCTTGAGGCGCCTCATGCACTTCCTGGGGAAGATGGTGGCAGCAATGGAGGCAGTTCCGTTCGCGCAGTTTCACCTGCGTCCACTTCAATGGGACATCCTACGCAAATGGGACAAAAAGCCGACGTCCCTCGACAGGAACGTCTCCCTCTCTCAGGCGACCAAAGCTTCCCTTCGGTGGTGGCTTCTTCCCACTTCATTATCGAAGGGGAAATCCTTCCTACCCCCATCCTGGGAGGTGGTCACGACGGACGCGAGTCTGTCAGGGTGGGGAGCGGTTTTTCTCCACCACAGGGCTCAGGGTACGTGGACCCAGCAAGAGTCCTCGCTTCAGATCAATGTTCTGGAAATACGGGCAGTGTATCTTGCCCTGAAAGCGTTCCAGCAGTGGCTGGAAGGCAAGCAGATCCGAATTCAGTCGGACAATTCCACAGCGGTGGCATACATCAACCACCAAGGCGGCACACGCAGCCGGCAAGCCTTCCAGGAAGTCCGGCGGATTTTGATGTGGGTGGAAGCCACGGCCTCCACCATATCCGCAGTTCACATCCCAGGCGTGGAAAACTGGGAAGCAGATTATCTCAGTCGCCAGGGCATGGACGCAGGGGAATGGTCCCTTCACCCGGACGTGTTTCAGGAGATCTGTTGCCACTGGGGGGTGCCGGACGTCGACCTCATGGCGTCCCGGCACAACAACAAGGTACCAATGTTCATGGCACGGTCTCAAGATCCCAGAGCTATGGCGGCAGACGCCTTAGTTCAGGATTGATCGCAGTTTCAGCTCCCTTATGTGTTTCCTCCGCTGGCACTGTTGCCCAGAGTGTTACGCAAGATCAGGGCCGACTGCCGCCGCGCCATCCTCGTCGCTCCAGACTGGCCGAGGAGGTCGTGGTACCCGGATCTGTGGCATCTCACGGTCGGCCAACCGTGGGCACTACCAGACCGACCAGACTTGCTATCTCAAGGGCCGTTTTTCCATCTGAATTCTGCGGCCCTCAACCTGACTGTGTGGCCATTGAGTCCTGGATCCTAGCGTCTCCAGGGTTATCTCAAGACGTCATTGCCACTATGAGACAGGCTAGGAAACCAACATCCGCCAAGATCTACCACAGGACGTGGAAAATTTTTCTGTCGTGGTGCTCTGCTCAGGGTTTTTCTCCCTGGCCATTTGCATTACCTACTTTTCTGTCCTTCCTTCAATCTGGACTGGAAAAGGGTTTGTCGCTCGGCTCCCTTAAGGGACAAGTCTCAGCGCTCTCTGTGTTTTCCAGAAGCGCCTAGCCAGACTTCCACGGGTACGCACGTTCCTGCAGGGGGTTTGTCACATAGTTCCTCCTTACAAGCGGCCGTTAGAACCCTGGGATCTAAACAGGGTGCTGATGGTTCTTCAGAAACCACCATTCGAGCCAATGAGAGATATTTCTCTCTCACGCCTTTCGCAGAAAGTGGTTTTTCTAGTAGCAGTCACTTCACTTCGGAGAGTGTCTGAGCTAGCAGCGTTGTCGTGCCAAGCCCCTTTCCTGGTGTTTCACCAGGACAAGGTGGTTCTACGTCCGGTTCCGGAATTTCTCCCTAAGGTGGTATCCCCCTGTCATCTCAATCAGGATATTTCCTTACCTTCTTTTTATCCTCATCCAGTTCACCAATGTGAAAAGGATTTGCACTTGTTAGATTTGGTGAGAGCACTCAGACTCTACATTTCTCGTACGGCGCCCCTGCGCCGCTCGGATGCACTCTTTGTCCTTGTCGCTGGCCAGCGTAAAGGGTCACAGACTTCCAAATCAACCCTGGCTCGGTGGATCAAGGAGACAATTATCGAAGCTTACCGTTCGGCTGGGCTTCCGGTTCCCTCAGGGCTGAAGGCCCATTCTACCAGAGCCGTGGGCGCGTCCTGGGCTTTGAGGCACCAGGCTACGGCTCAGCAGGTGTGTCAGGCGGCTACCTGGTCGAGCCTGCACACTTTCACGAAGCACTATCAGGTGCATACCTATGCTTCGGCGGATGCCAGCCTAGGTAGACGAGTCCTTCAGGCGGCGGTTGCCCACCTGTAGGAAGGGGCCGTTTTACGGCTCTATTACGAGGTATTATTTTACCCACCCAGGGACTGCTTTTGGACGTCCCAATTGTCTGGGTCTCCCAATAGAGCGACAAAGAAGGGAATTTTGTTTACTTACCGTAAATTCCTTTTCTTCTAGCTCTAATTGGGAGACCCAGCACCCGCCCCTGTTTTTTTGTGTACACATGTTGTTCATGTTGAATGGTTTCAGTTCTCCGATATTCCTTCGGATTGAAGTTACTTTAAACCAGTTTTTAATTCTTTTTCCTCCTTCTTGCTTTTGCACCAAAACTGAGGAGCCCGTGGGAGCACGGGGGGTGTATAGGCAGAAGGGGAGGGGCTTAACACTTTTGAGTGTAATACTTTGTGCGGCCTCCGGAGGCATAGCCTATACACCCAATTGTCTGGGTCTCCCAATTGGAGCTAGAAGAAAAGGAATTTACGGTAAGTAAACAAAATTCCCTTCTTTCCTGCCAAAAATGCATTTATTTTTTTTTTTTTTTTGCGCATAAAGTGTCTGGTTTGTGTGCACATAGTCCTAATCCTTTTAAATAATAAAGCACCAATAGATGTGCACATGCTGCGTCCGAGCCACGGCGGATGAATGAGAAGACTGCAGCACATTCATGAGCACATTGTCACCTCACTGGTTGTGTCGCCACTCATCCAAATTCATATAAAAGTTTTACATTTAATTTTTTAGGCCCTAGAGTGACTTACATCCCCCCTCCTCCACCGGAGGATGAAAAGGATATCTTTCATCAATTCCAAACCGGCATTAACTTTGATAAATACGATGAAATCCTTGTCGATGTATCTGGAGTCAATGTGCCGCCTGCAATCATGGTGAGTGATGTGTGTGTGTATTGTAGTACACAGAAATGTATACTTACTGTGTGGCGCAGGCTAAGGAGCTGAGCAACCCTGTACATTGTGGCTGCTGGCTGTGTTATACAGCCATTACCCGAGAGTAACTGTTGCACCTCTATTATGCCAACAGCATTTAATGGTTTGGTAGCGGGGGTAGGTGGGTGATGTGGGTAGACAGTTACCATTCCTGGAGTGGACTACTGGGCCTTTGCCTTTGAGTCACGAGGATCCAACCACCAATGTTTCTTTATCGTTCCTTATGGGAGACCCAAACCATGGGTGTATAGCTTCTGCCTCCGGAGGACACACAAAGTACTACACTCAAACGTGTAGCTCCTCCCTCCGGGCTATATACACCCCCTGGATGACAATCTAACCAGTTCAATGCTTTGTGTCAGGAGGATCACACACACACACATGCATTCGCTGATATTTTTTTCATTTTTATTTTGATTTTAAAGATTTGGAAGAAAAGCGGGTCCAGTCTGGACTCCCGGCATGTCCCTTCTCACCCCACTCTGTCGGCGGTGCTGTTAAGGTTGACTTTACAAGGCTGGAGCCTTCACATGCCGCGCTCCTTCACATCCTCTAAGAGGCTCTGATTTGAAGTGGGAGCCGTCACGGTCCTCTCTGCTTGCAGGAGACCGGTCTCCATCCGCAGCCCTGTCTGGTTCCTGCTGGAAGGAGCGTTCAACCCCCCCTCAGGGACGGGACCTGCGTCTCAAAAGCTAAGTATTGAGACGTTTTTCAGGGGTCCCGGGTACTTTTATTAGGGGGACAGTATGTGTTTTATCTTTACTGTAAATTTCGGCCGGTTCTGGGGGTTTCCCCTGAGAACCGCGCCGAAGGTGCCTGCTCGTCGGCCGCATGTTAAAATCTAGGCCCCGGCTTCAGTTTGGGCCTAGTTTCGGTTTCGGCTTCTCTGCATGTCATGCATACAGGATGCAAAGCGTGGCGCCGCCCACCGGCCGGCCAGCAGAGGGGAGGGCACTCCTCTCTGGGGAGATGTTCCCTCCCCTGTATCTCTCCCTGGCCCTCCGTTTTCCCGCTCTTGGGCTAATACCCGCCCCCCCTCCTCCTTCCAGCGCCATTTTCTCAGCGTTCTTACACTGGACGGCGCTGGATGCTGCAGCTGCTGCTGTTTAGGAAGGCTGAGGAGTGTATTCTTGCTGCAGAGCTTCCACCTCAGCAGCATGTCTGTCACCCGAAGCAAGGCTGCAAACATGTACGCTATATGCACTGCATGTAAGCTCATTTTGCCAGAGCCAAGCACATACCCACATTGTGATGCCTGTGCTAATATGGTTGTGTCTCAGCCTGGAGCCTCCTCAGGGGTCCCTCCGGCTGCTCCGGCTCCGGTGGCTGAACCCCCGGCTTGGGTAGCATCCTTTTCACAAGCTATTTCCCAGTCTTTTGCCGACTCCATGGGGCAGCTGTCCCGGACACTGCTGACCATGCATCAGCCCCCTTCTCAGGGTGCCCCTGCTGCTCTGAGCTCTGCAGAGCTCTCAGAGCATGTCCTAGGACCCCGTTCCCCCAAACAGAGACGCAGGGACCCTTCTCCTTCCTCTTCCCACGGCTCTGATTCTCGTGCCGAGGTGCAGGGCGAGGAGGATTCGTTTACTGTGGGCTCAGACGCTACCTCTATATACCCCATTGACTTGTCTGAGGGTGATGCGGATGTTAGTGACTTGATTGCGTCCATTAACTCCGTACTGAACCTCAACCCACCAGAGTCAGAGGAACAAGCCTCTCTGGTAGAGATACACCAGTTTACCTCACCTAAGAGAGCTAGGAGTATGTTTTTTAACCACTCCAGCTTTCAGACCACTGTTACCAAGCCCAGGGCCTGTCCTGACAAACGTTTTCCGAAGCGTAGTTCGGATGACCGTTTCCCTTTTCCACCAGAGGTGGTTAAGGAATGGGCCCAGTCCCCAAAGGTAGACCCTCCGGTGTCCAGAATCTCAGCCCGCACAGTCGTAGCTGTGGCTGATGGCACTTCTCTTAAGGATCCCACTGACCGCCAGGTTGACCTTCTGGCCAAGTCTGTATATGAGGCGGCAGGAGCCTCGTTCTCCCCGTCTTTTGCGGCAGTGTGGGCTGTTAAGGCAGTCTCTGCCTCTCTGGCGGAGATCCATTCCCTCACCAGGGACTCTATTCCTGAGATGGATGCCTTAACTTCTCAAGCTTCGGCTTTTGCATCCTACGCCATGTCTGCCATCCTGGAGGCTTCTCACCGCACGGCGGTGGCCTCCGCTAACGCCCTCGCGATCCGCAGGATCTTGTGGCTTCGAGAGTGGAAAGCAGACGCTTCCTCTAAGTAGTACCTTGCGAGTCTCCCTTTTGCTGGGTCCCGGCTGTTTGGGGAACAGCTGGATGACATAATTAAGGAAGCTACTGGCGGGAAGAGTACTTCTTTGCCACAAACTAAAACCAGGAAACCTGTCCAGGGCAGGAACCAATCGAGGTTTCGTTCCTTTCGTTCCTCTAACTGGTCATCCTCTAAGCCCTCAACCTCGTCCAGTACCGCAGCCAAGGATCGTAAATCCAACTGGCGCGCAAAGCCGCGTCCTCAAAAGACCGGAGGAGCCGCTGCCACTAAGGCAGCCTCCTCTTGACTATCTGGCTGCGCCAGCAACGTCCTTGGTCGGTGGCAGGCTCTCCCACTTTGGCGACGTGTGGTTTCAACACGTCTCCGATCAGTGGGTGCGGGATATCATCTCCCTCGGCTACAGGATAGAATTTTCTTCCAGCCCGCCAAACAGATTTTTTCTGTCCACCCCCCCCCTGCTCCAAAGCCGCCGCCTTCTCTCAGGCCGTGGCATCCCTGCAGGCCAACGGTGTAATTGTTCCGGTTCCCGCCCGGGAACGGTTCAGCGGTTTCTACTCAAACCTCTTTCTAGTCCCCAAGAAGGACGGTTCCTTCCGGCCCATCCTGGATCTCAAGCTTCTCAACAAGCATGTTCAGGTGCGGCACTTTCGCATGGAATCTCTGAGATCGGTCATTGCCTCAATGACCCAAGGAGATTTTCTGGCATCAATCGACATCAGAGATGCCTATCTGCATGTGCCTATTGCGGTTTCACACCAGCGTTGGCTACGCTTTGCAATCGGAGAGGAACATTTCCAATTCGTGGCTCTCCCCTTCGGCTTAGCCACGGCCCCTCGAGTATTCACCAAGGTCATGGCAGCAGTGGTTGCGGTCCTGCACCTCCAGGGGTTGGCAGTGATTCCTTACCTGGACGACCTTCTAGTCAAGGCCTCATCCAGTGCAGACTGCCAGCGGAGTGTCTCTCTCTCTCGCCACGCTCGTTCAGTTCGGGTGGCTTGTCAACCTGCCCAAGTCCACTCTGACCCCGACCCAGGTGCTTATGTACCTAGGGATGCAATTCGAGACTCTGCCGGCACTTGTCAAGTTGCCCTTAGTCAAACAGCAGTCCCTTCGTCTGGCGGTGCGCTCTCTGCTGAGGCACCGCCGTCATTCCATCAGACACCTCATGCAGGTGCTGGGTCAGATGGTGGCGTCAATGGAAGCGGTTCCCTTTGCCCAGTTCCATCTGCGTCCCCTGCAGCTGGACATTCTCCGCTGTTGGGACAAGCGGATCTCTTCCTTGCACAGGCTGGTGGCTCTGTCGTCACAGACCAGGAGCTCCCTTCAGTGGTGGCTTCGGCCCCTCTCTCTGTCACAGGGACGCTCCTTCCTGACTCAGTCCTTCTCCGGTTGGGGAGCAGTATTTCTCCATCACCGAGCACAGGGCACTTGGACTCAGTCCAAATCAGCCCTCTCGATCAATGTGCTGGAGATCAGAGCTGTGTTCCTAGCTCTCCTAGCCTTCCACCACCTGTTGGCGGGCAGGCACATTCGAGTTCAGTCGGACAACGCGACAGCGGTTGCCTACATCAATCACCAGGGCGGGACTCA
The DNA here is from genome assembly GCF_048569485.1 of Anomaloglossus baeobatrachus. NCBI lineage: Eukaryota > Metazoa > Chordata > Amphibia > Anura > Aromobatidae > Anomaloglossus > Anomaloglossus baeobatrachus. The sequence goes on along the minus strand of NC_134353.1, from coordinate 946,835,999 downwards.
CAGCCGTCTGGCGATGTTGGAGGTTCAACGAATCCTCCAGTGGACGGAGGACTCCATGTCCACCATATCTGCAGTCCACATCCCAGGCGTGGAAAACTGGGAGGCCGATTATCTCAGCCGTCAAACCGTGGACAGCGGCGAGTGGGCCCTGCATCCGTCAGTGTTCAGATCAATCTGCCGCAAGTGGGGCACTCCGGAAGTGGATCTAATGGCATCCCGGCACAACAACAAGGTTCCGGTTTACGTGGCTCGCTCCCACGATCCTCAAGCCTTCGCAGCAGACGCACTGGTTCAAGATTGGTCTCAGTTCCGTCTGGCCAATGTGTTTCCCCCTCTAGCGCTCTTGCCCAGGGTTCTGCGCAAGATCAGAATGGAGGGCCGTCGAGTCATAATCATTGCTCCGGACTGGCCCAGGCGAGCTTGGTACCCAGACCTGCTCCGTCTGTCCGTAGAGGTGCCGTGGCATCTCCCGGACCGCCCAGACCTTCTCTCTCAAGGTCCATTCTTCCGCCAGAATTCTGCGGCTCTCAGATTGACGGCGTGGCTCTTGAGTCCTGGATCCTGACGGCTTCAGGCATTCCCTCTGAGGTCATCTCCACCATGACTCAGGCTCGGAAGTCTTCCTTGGCCAAGATTTACCACAGGACTTGGAGGATTTTCCTGTCCTGGTGTCGCTCTTCCGACCATGCTCCTTGGCCGTTCTCCTTGCCGACCATCCTGTCTTTTCTACAGTCCGGTCTACAGCTAGGACTGTCCCTCAATTCCCTCAAGGGACAGGTGTCGGCTCTGTCGGTATTGTTCCAGCGGCGTATCGCCTGACTGGCTCAGGTGCGCGCACCTTCATGCAGGGCGCATCTCACATCATTCCTCCTTACCGGCGGCCCTTGGATCCCTGGGACCTTAATCTGGTCCTCACGGCCTTACAAAAACCCCCCTTTGAGCCTCTCAGGGAGGTTCCTTTGTTTAGACTTTCACAGAAAGTTGTTTTTCTAGTAGCCATAACTTCTCTCAGGAGAGTTTCTGATTTGGCTGCGCTCTCTTCGGAATCCCCCTTTTTGGTGTTTCACCAAGACAAGGTGGTTCTTCGTCCGACTCCGGACTTTCTCCCTAAGGTGGTGTCTCCTTTCCACCTTAACCAGGACATTTCGTTGCCTTCTCTTTGTCCGGCCCCTGTGCATCGCTTTGAGAAGGCGTTGCATTCCTTAGATTTGGTGCGGGCGCTCCGAATCTATGTGTCACGCACCGCCGTTTTTAGGCGGTGCACCTCACTTTTTCTGCTAACCACTGGTCAGTGCAAGGGTCTCGCTGCTTCTAAACCGACCCTAGCTCGTTGGATCAGGTCGGCTATCTCCGATGCCTACCAGTGTTCTCAGGTGCCTCCTCCGCCAGGGATTAAGGCGCACTCGACCAGAGCTGTCGGTGCCTCCTGGGCTTTCAGGCACCAGGCTACGGCTCAGCAGGTTTGTCAGGCTGCCACGTGGTCCAGTCTGCACACTTTTTCGAAGCACTACCAAGTACATGCTCATGCTTCGGCAGATGCGAGCTTGGGCAGACGCATTCTTCAGGCGGCTGTCGCCCATTTGTGAAGTTAGGTTTTGCCTACTTCTCAGTTTGGTTTATTTCCCACCCATGGACTGCTTTGGAACGTCCCATGGTTTGGGTCTCCCATAAGGAACGATAAAGAAAAAGAGAATTTTGTTTACTTACCGTAAATTCTTTTTCTTATAGTTCCGACATGGGAGACCCAGCACCATCCCTGTTGCCTGTTGGCAGTTTTTTGTTCCGTGTGTTTCACCGGCTGTTGTTAGTAGACAGAGTTCTGGTCTTTCCGAGTTTTACTCTATCTCTACTTATGGGTGGATGTCCTCCTTCAGCTTTTGCACTGAACTGGTTAGATTGTCATCCAGGGGGTGTATATAGCCCGGAGGGAGGAGCTACACGTTTGAGTGTAGTACTTTGTGTGTCCTCCGGAGGCAGAAGCTATACACCCATGGTTCGGGTCTTCCATGTCGGAACTATAAGAAAAAGAATTTACGGTAAGTAAACAAAATTCTCTTTTTTCTTAGTATGTCCTTGTCCAATGGTCCTCCGTTTTTGCATAACCGTCCTAGACAGGATTGTGGCTGTGTTGGAGACCATTCCCTTTGCAAAGCTCCACGCTAGACCACACTGCAGTTCTCTACAAGCTCTGTGGGCGAAGACTCTAACCTGGACTGATTGCCTCTTCCACTTCCAGTTAAGTAGTCCCTGTCTTAGAGGCTAACATCTCCTCTCCGCTCACTGTCTTGGAGGCTAACGTCTCCGCTCACATGTCAGGGGACTGTCTTTCATTCTGGTTCATTGGCAAGTTGTAGAGACGAAGGGCAGTCTCCTAGACAGGGGGGCAGTCTTCCGCAGCTTCACAGTCTAGGGTCGGAGGGGACACACAAGTCTTCTCTACCCATCAATGTCCTCTAGCTTAAAGCGAATTTCTTCGGCGCTCCATTGGGAGACCCAGACGATTGGGTGTATAGCACTGCCTCCGGAGGCCACACAAAGCATTACACTAAAAAGTGTAAGGCCCCTCCCCTTCTGGCTATACACCCCCAGTGGGATCACTGGCTCACCAGTTTTCAAGCTTTGTGCGAAGGAGGCACACATCCATGCATAAGCTCCACTGTTTAGTCAGCAGTAGCTGCTGACTATATCGGATGGAAGAAAAGAGGGCCCATACTAGGGCCCCCAGCATGCTCCCTTCTCACCCCACTTGCGGTTTGTAAGGTTGAGGTACCTATTGCTGGTACGGAGGCTGGAGCCCACATGCTGTTTTCCTTCCCCATCCCCCTGAGGGGCTCTGAGGAAGTGGGATCTTTCCGGCCACCAAGCCCTGAGGCCGGGCTCCATCCACAGACCCATAGAACCTGCTGGATGTGGAGCGGGAGTGCCGTTCAGGGACAAGGCCCTGCAACTTTCAGGTACTCTGTGTCCCCGTATGGCAGGCCACGCACACTCCAGGCTTGCTGGGTGTGCTAGTGCGCCGGGGACTGTAGCGCTGTGCGCTGGGCTTATAATCCCTGCAGATTACTGGGGGACTTTACGTGTGGGGACCGCCGCGCCGACCGCCCCTGGAGCGGCGGCGCAGCTGCGACTTGTAGTGCGCCGGGGACGCGCCGACCGCGCTTTTACGGCGGCGGCGCTTCTAACTTTAGTCCCCGGCTTTTGCGGCCTAGCGCCGCTTCGTTCCCGCCCCCACCCTGTCACTCAGGGAAAGGGAGAGACGCTGTTCTATAGCAGCGCCGAGGGCTGGAGCCTTATTTGCATTCTCCAGCCCCCTTCACTAGACACAGTGGGCGCCGGGTTCCCGCTCTTGTCTCGGGCACGCCCTCGGCCCGCCCCTCTCCTCTGGACGCCGGCAGCCATTCCGGCACGCAGAGCGGGAAAACTGAGACAAGCGCTGAGCTACCAGCACATGATTCCGGCGCCACACACCCGCTTTTGTGCGGGCGGTAAGCGGCAACTAAAGTGCTGACCCACTAATGCCGAAGTGTCCTGTTGTACTTTTGTACGGTCGCTATTCAGGAGCAGACCTAGAAACAGCAGCAAAAGATCAGGGGTGCTAAAGCACAGACTCTATATGCTGCTTGTCTTGCATGTGCTGCAGTGTCATGTGTCCTTTATGCTTGTATGCTTTACATTGCACTGTAAGGGCTATTCTTGGCTGTCTACCCGCCTAGATGGCTAGACAGCGGCAGCAAACAGCAATGGTGCTAAGGCACAAGCTTTCAATGCTGCTTGGATTGCATGTACTGCAGAGTTTATTTTCATGCTTGTACATTCACTGCATGTCGCTATTCTTGGCTAATGCTCCTTGATGACTAGACAACAGCAGCAGAAAAGCAAGGGTGCTAAGGCACAAGCTTTCAATGCTGCTTGGATTGCATGTGCTGCAGTGGTTATTTTCATGCTTGTATGCTATACATTCACTGTATGTCGCTTTTCTTGGCTAATGCTCCTGAATAACTAGACAACGGCGGCTGAAAAGCAAAGGTGCCAAGGCACAGGCTTTCTATGCTCCTTGTACTGCATGTGCTGAAGTGTTTATTGTACTTCATGCTTGTATGCTATACATTGCACTGTACGGTCGCTATTCTTGGCTAATGCTCCTAGATGGCTAGACAGCAACAGCAAAAAAAAAAAAGCATGGGTGCCAAGGCACAGGCTTTCTATGCTGCTTGTACTGCATGCGATACTGTTCCAGGACCCCCAGTGTGTGCAATTACTCAACGGGGTCTCTGCTACAGGTGGCCAAAAGAACCACCTGTGATCCCTGTCCAGGGACAGGGACGGAGTTGCAGTTTCCGCTGATATATTGTCTGTGACTATGACTAACATCTTACAGACTTTGCAGTCCAGACAGACCTTGGGCAATGTTGATTCAATGCCCCTGGCCACCCTGATTTCGAAACAAATCATGGCTCCAGGAGGGTCCCATGCATCCCAGGGTGCAGGCTCTGACACGGACGACAGTCCCAGACGGCCTAAGCGAGCTCCCTAAGAACGGCCCTCGACTTCATCACAGTACTCTCTGTATGATGAAGCAGACGTAGCTGTTCAGGACTCTGATCCTGACACCGCTCTCAATCCGGATACACCGGATGGTGACGCCATAGTGAATGATCTTATAGCGTCCATCAATGGAAGGTTGGATATTGCTCCCTCAGCTCCCCCAGTGGAGGAGTCAGCTTTACAGCAGGAGAAATCCTTTTTCAGTATCTCATGCGTATATTGAGTATTTTTCTGGCCACGCTGACTTCAGAGAAGCACAGTTCAGAAACACCACGCTTAACAGATAAGCGTTTTCTCCAAACGTTTTAAGGATACACGTTATCCCTTTCCCCTGACGTGGTAAAGCGCTAGACCCAGGGTCCAAAGGTGGATCCCCCAATCTCCAGGCTTGCGGCTAGATCCATAGTTGCAGTGGAGATGGGACTTCACTTAAAGATGCCATTGACAGACAGATGGACCTCTGGTTGAAATCTGTCTGTGACGCTATCAGTGTGCCGGTTGCTCCGGCATTCGCAGCCGTATGGGCACTCTATCCTATTTCAGCTGGGCTTGCGCAGCTGGTCTTGAGCACATGTACATCTGTGCCGCAGGTGGTGTCCTTAACCTCGCAATGTCTGCATTGCGACTTACCCTAGTAATGCTGTCCTGGAGGGACAGTCGAGGTTGGTCCTTCCCAGGCTCGGGCAGGTCCCAATTGTCCTCGTCCAAAAGGACTCAAAAGGCTCAGAGGGGCTCAGTTTCCGGCCGGGCTCAATCACGCCCAAGGAAGGCAGCAGGAGGAACCGCTACCAAGGCGGTCTCCTCATGACTTTCAGCTCTCTCTCTCCGCATCCGCGGTTGGTGGCAGAATCTCCCGCTTGGCGACATTTAGCTGCCACAGGTCACAGACCGGTGGGTGAGAGACATTTTGTCTCACGTGTACAGGATAGAGCTCTGTTCTCGTCCTCCGACTCGATTCTTCAGAACTTCCCCCCCCTCCCCCCACCGAGCCGATGCTCTTCTGCAGGCAGAAGAAGTGGTAATCCCTGTTCCTCTTCAGGAACAAGACACGGTTTTTTCCTCCAATCTGATTGGGGTGCCAAAAAAGGGGTGGCTCTTTCCGTTCCGTTCTGGACCTAAAACTGCTCACCAAGCACGTGAAGGCCAGGCGGTTCCGGATGTAACCTCCGCTCCGTCATTGCCTCAATGTCGCAAGGAGCTTTCCTAGCATCAATAGACATCAGGATGCTTTTCTCCACGTGCCGATTGCTCCAGAGCACCAGCGTTTGCTACGTTTTCGTTATTGAAGACGAGCATCTTCAGTGTGTAGCCCTGCCCTTCGGTCTGGCGACAGCCCTACGGGTTTTCACCAAGTTCAGGGCAGCAGTGGGAGCAGTCCTGCACTCTCAGGGTCACTCTGTGATCCTTACTGGGACGATCCACTTGTCAAGGCACCCTCTCAAGAGGCATGCCGACACAGCCTGAACGTGGCGCTGGAGACTCTCCAGAGTTTCGGGTGGATCATCAACTTTTCAAGGTTACATCGGGCACCGACCCAATCGCTGACATATCTGGGCATGGAGTTTCACACTCCCTCAGCGATAGTGAAGCTTCCGCTGGACAAGCAGCGTTCACTACAGACGGGGGTGCAGTCTCTCCTTCAAGGCCAGTCACACCCCTTAAGACGCCTCATGCAGAGGCAGTCACTTTCGCGCAGTTTCATCTGCGTCCACTTCAATGGGGCATGCTTTGCCAATGGGTTGGGGAGTCCACGTCCCTAGACAGGAACGTTTCCCTTCTCAGACGGTCAAGGACTCTCTTCAGAGGAGTCCATCCTTCAGATCAATGTTCTGGAAATCTGGGAGTTGTATCTTGCCCTGCAAGCCTTCCAGCAGTGGCTGGAAGGAAAACAGATCCGAATTCAGTCGGACAATTCCACAGCGGTGGCAGACATCGCCCACCAAGGCGGAACACGCATCGCCAAGCCTACCAGGCAATCCGGCGGATTCTGATGTGGGTGGGGGACAGAGCATCCACCATATCCGCAGTTCACATCCCGGGAGTAGGAAATTGGGAAGCAGACTTCCTCAGTCGCCTGGGTATGGACGCAGGGGACTGGCCTCTGCACCCAGAATGGTGTCAGGAAATCTGTAGCCGCTGGGGGATGCCGGACGTCGATCTAATGGCGTCTCGGCACAACAACAAGGTCCCGATTTTCATGGCGCGGTCTCACGAGCAAAGTGCTCTGGCGGCAGGCGCCCTAGTTCAGGATTGGTCGCAGTTCCAGCTACCCTATGTGTTCTACCTCTGGCACTGTTGCCCAGAGTGCTACGCAAGCTCAGCTCCGCTTGCCGCCGCGCCATCCTCGTCGTCCCAGACTGGCCGAGGAGGTCGTGGTTCCCGGATCTGTGGCATCTCACGGTCGGCCAACCGTGGGCACTCTCAGACCGGCCAGACTTACTGTCCCAAGGGCCGTTTTTTCCACTGAATTCTACGGCCCTGATCCTGACTGTGTGGCCATCGAGTCCGAGATCCTAGCGTCTTCAGGATTATCTCCAGACGTCATTGCCACCATGAGACGGGCTAGGAAGCCGGCGTCTACCAAGATCTGCCACAAGACGTGGAAGATATTCTTATCTTAGCGCTCTGCTCAGTGAGTGTCTCCCTGGACATTTGCATTGCCTACTTTTCCTTCCTTCCTACAATTTGGTTTGGGAAAAGGTTTGTCGCTCGGCTCTCTTAACGGACGAGTCCCAGCGCTGTCTGTATTCTTTCAGAAGCGCATAGTACGACTTCCTCAGGTACGCACGTTCCTGCAGGGGGTTGGTAACATTGTCCCTCCGTACAAGAGGCCGTTAGACCCATGGGATCTGCACAGGGTACTACTTGCTCTCCAGGAGCCGCCCTTTGAGCCTCTGAGGGATGTCTTTTCACTTTCTCGACTGTCACAGAAAGTGGCCTTTTTTGGTAACGGTCATGTCTCTTCAGAGAGTGTCCGAGCTAGCAGCGCGGTCATCCAAAGCCCCTTTCCTGGTTTTTCACCAAGACAAGGTAGTGCTGCGCCTGATTCCGGGTTTTCTCCCTAAGGTGGTATCCCCCTCTCATCTCAGTCAGGATATCTCCTTACCTTCCTTTCGTCCTCATCCAGTTCATCGATATGAATTGGATTTGCATTTGTTGGATCTGATGAGAGCGCTCAGAATCTACTTTTCCCGCACGGCGCCCCTGCGCCGCTCGGATGCACTCTTTATACTTGTCGCTGGTCAGCGCAAAGGGTCGCAGGCTTCCAAAGCCACCCTGGCTCGATGGATCAAGGAACCAATTCTTGAACCCTACCGTTCTGCTGGGCTTCCGGTTCCATCAGGGCTGAAGGCCCTTTCTACCAGAGCCGTGGGTGCGTCCTGGGCATTACGACACCAGGCTACGGCTCAACAGGTGTGCCAGGCAGCTACCTGGTCGAGTCTGCACACCTTCACCAAACATTATCAGGTGCATACCTATGCTTCGGCGGACGCCAGCCTAGGTAGAAGAGTCCTGCAGGCGGCAGTTGCCTCCCCGTAGGGGAGGGCTGTCTTTGCAGCTCTAACATGAGGTATTTCTTTACCCACCCAGGGACAGCTTTTGGACGTCCCAATCGTCTGGGTCTCCCAATGGAGCGCCGAAGAAGAAGGGAATTTTGTTACTTACCGTAAATTCCTTTTCTTCTAGCTCCTATTGGGAGACCCAGCACCCGCCCTGTTGTCCTTCGGGATTTTTGGTGGTTTTTCGGGTACACATGTTGTTCATGTTGAATGGTTTTCAGTTCTCCGATGTTACTTCGGAGTGAATTTGTTTAAACCAGTTATTGGCTTTCCTCCTTCTTGCTTTTGCACTAAAACTGGTGAGCCAGTGATCCCACTGGGGGTGTATAGCCAGAAGGGGAGGGGCCTTACACTTTTTAG